>NC_143515.1:55729076-56029076 GCF_031878675.1 Megascapheus bottae
TCAATCAAATGGGATGTCCAGATCTGAAGACTTGGGAATTTTATTAAAGATGTCTTTCTTGCACCCAGTTTTATATTATGCGAGTGAAAACCAAGTCAATAGTTGAAGTTGTCTTGTGCAGCCAAGTTTGCTGGATCCCACTGAGGTACCTCGTCATTAGCATACAGGGTGGGGATGGCTTCCTAGGAAAGCATTTCAAGGCGACAGGATCACACTGGAAAGGAAAAGGAAGAAGATCAAAGCCCACTGTCGAGCATGGGGCAAGCTCAACCCCATGCTGGTCATGGATGGGTGTGGTTGGGCAATGAGGACAGAGAGATGGCATGTTCAAGTTGGTGAAATGGAAACTGCTCAGTCTCCACTGTAAGCAGCAAAAAAGGCACTTCAACCTAGGGCACCACCTTATAAGTTGTCTGTGTGGATGGCACATGAGTGTAAGACTGGAGACTGTGGGGAAGACCCTTCACTTACTTTTCACAATGAAAAACTCTGTAGCCACTGAGTTCTGATTGGTATACTAAGTGCAGGAGAGGGAGAGCAAGAGGAAGAGGAGGAGGAGGAGGGGAAAAATAGGAGGAGGAGGAGGGGAGAAAGAAGAAGAGGAGGAGGAGGTGGTTGTTGGCATCTGCTGAGTTAGGAACTTCATAAAGGCCAACGCTGGAGGTGGCCAGGCCAGGCCAGGCGTCAGGATCACCAAGATTATCCATGGTTAAATATTAGAGATGTGTAGATGTGAAACATATTAAAACCAAGCCATTCTACCAAGTGGGAGCATAAACTACAAGTAATTTCCTCCAATGTTACAAGGAGTGATCTTATCCACAGCAATAGTCAGCTGTAAAGGTTCCTTCTGAATTGCCACACCTGCTGATAAGTGGCGAGTCATGGAAACTAATAGTGGACCTGAAGAGTTAGGACATGTAAAGAGACACAGGAAATATTTTGATTACTTTTATTCTTTTAATCTTCAAAATTTTCTGCCATGACACAGGAATGCATGATAGAAATGGCTCAACATCTTCACATGAAACACGTGGATTCATTTTCATTCACAAGTTTTTCTAAAACATCTACAATTTCATAATCCTGCCTACTTCCAACCATTATCACAGATTTAAACTGACCATTAAACAGTAGTTGCCAGCATTAGACAGCTGGAACGCTCTGCATATTAGTAGTGTCTTTGGAAACTACCACCCAAGAGTATCATGATTATAAATCTCATTGTACATGGCAACCCTGAAGGTGACAGATGTCCCCAAATAAACTTTCTGCTTAGTAAGGAGAGCTATCTCCCAGGGTCACCTGGCATTTTCCTTGCAGGGAATGAGCAGTACATGTTGACTTGATGGTTGAATCGCACCACAAACAGGTGGCCCTAGATGCCTGATACTCAGGTGCTTTGAGGACTGTGGGCAGAACACACTGAAAAGTCAGGTTTGTTTGGAATCCATGTCTCTTCTTCTGAAGAGAATGATTTTGAGGTCATTTTTTTGTTGTTTGTTATTTTTTTTAAAGTTGTAAACAAAAGGAAAAAGACAGACAAAGACATATATCTACACACAGAGTCTACACTGAGTATTTTTGATGTGGTGTGTATCTTCTTCCCTAGAGACACACATAAACCCAGAGTATCCTTACTCGCCCCTTCACCCCACCCCCTTCCACGCAGAGTGTGACTATAAATGCTGTAAGTGTCCTTGGGAGTTCACTGGTGTTTTCATATTACCTAATGATGATGAAATACCTGATATGTATTACTCCTGAGAAGAAACTAGAAGGGAATGACAGTTCTGATGCACTTTGGAATGGCACAATCACGTAAACGCTTGCATACTTAAGACTTCTGAACTCATCCAAAGCTTCTACACATGATCCGACCCCCCAAAAAAGTATCAAAACAATGCAGCAAGTTAAAAAATTAAAAAAATTTGTAATCAAAGTATAAACAAATATATAGGAAATGTATATTTTTCAGTAATTATTTTAAAGTAGGAAACGTACTTAAGAAAAAATAGTTGACAAAATTAAAAGGAACAAAGAGCCCCCCAAACACCCATCTTTCCAATGCAGACTAATACATGCAGTTCCTAAGTAAAAGCTAGCCACAAGGCATATAGCAACTCCATCAGGAAAAAATTACCACATATAGCAAATATGTTAAGTTTGCAATTTATAAAAAAAGTTACTACTATTCACACTTCTGTAAAAAGGAATTTGCGTTTGCTGAATATCCCTCCATATAATTAATTTGTATAAAAATGACAAGTGAATCAATGAATTTCAAGCACCAATTTACCTACTTAAACAATCCTACTGCCCTTTTATTGAGGGAACAAATAATGATGAAAGCTAAACTAAAATTAGCCAGGTAATTATTATAGTTTAGTTTTAAAGGCATGCGGTTGTTTCTCTCATTCACTTGAATGCCAAACATTAGTGAATGTTTCGGCCAGTGAAGGACTTAGAGGAACTCACTTTTGAGTATCAGTGGTTCAGTATACATTAAAAGCTCCTGAACACACCGATGTTGTCTTAATTCTAGGATAAAATAGGACTGCTCTCCGATATAACATAGAAAGGCAGCACCCTCATAGTAGACTAACTAGCACATCTGTACATCTACTGGTAGTGTAAAGAATGGCACTATTATTCAAGAAGGCAATGCCATTTTCCTTGGCAATACTGAGGTTTTCCTTAATTAAAACATACCCATTAGATGTTTGGGGTGGGAGGTTATCTCAATACAAATACATTGTCCCCCTGTTTTGGTTTTTTCCCTCTGCATCAGGGAAAAAGTGGCCATCTGAGCCAGTAGATGAGTAACAGTGTTTGTGATGCCTCTTGTTGTTCCTGAAGAAAACACGTTCAGAAACAAGGGATTTATTTTCAATCTCTATAACTGCTGCTTTTGTTTCCAGTATTTATACCAGATCACTTACACACAGTGATTTCTGAGACATAATTAATGTTTCAGTTTGGTTAAACTGAACCTTTAGGTTGGCTATATCTGAGTCTGAAGGTAAGACTGTTGAATGTGGAAAATAAGATCTGAGTCAGTGGTGATGCTCTGCTATGTGAATCATATCACAAATCACAGGCAGCCATAGGAGAGAAGAGTCAGTGGAAACCAGGCTCTTACAACACAGGTGGAGCATCTTGCTGATACTCAGGAAGTGCTTCCATTTGATGCTCACTGACCTCACTGGCTGGCTCTTCATCCACAGGCTCACCGAGGTCCTCACTGCCCTCCTCACTCTGTTCCTCGCTGTGGTCTTCACTTGGCTCCACAGTCTGATCCAAGCTATTCTCCAGAAGAGTGGGAGAATTGCTCACTCTACTTTCTTCTTCAGCTGTCTCATACAGGGGCTGGGAAGAAGGTGGAGAAGCACTGGACTGGATGATACTTTCAGAGGAAGAAATGGGGGCTCTGGTCAGAGAAGTATCTGCCACAACATCATTCTGGGGCAGAGGTAACTTCTCCACAAGTTTCCACTGAATGATGCTCATGTCTTTTCCACCAGTTGAAATCAGGTGACTGTCATTATGAGTAAAGCTGACGTTGGTAACATGGCTGCTATGGGCACTATACTTGTGACTGGGAGCCTATAAAATAAATCAGATGGAAGATCAGACTCATCCTTTACAGGCCTGAGGGCAGCAATGACTAGGCATAGGAGAGAACTCTGCTTATGAAACAGGCATTTCCAAAGCAAAGCATCAAGTCAGCAGAGCTGAAAATTAACACCTTTTTATAGAAAAGAATAAAGCAACTGGACACCTGCACTTACCCATTTCATGTTAAGAAAAAAAATAGTAAGAGCCCACCTCCCCTAGAAGTCAGAACTACACTTGTCAGAGCTTGTCAACACGCTTGAAATAGCTAAGGGACAGTTTACTAGGCTGGCAGGATTATAGGTAATTTTATTTTATTTTTCAGTCCTGGACTTGAACTCAGGGCCTGAGCACTGTCCTTGGGCGTTCTCAAGGCTAATGGTCTGCGACTTGAGCCTCAGTACCACTTGCGGCTTTTTCTATGTATGTGGTACCAAGGAATCAAATCCGGGTCTTCATGCATGCTAGGCAAGCACTTTACCACTAGGTCACATTCCCAGCCCCTATAGATAATTTAAAAAATGGTATTATTTTCAAGTGCCAATGATATCAGAGTAAATTAACAAAACAAAACAAAACACTTGATCATAAACAAGGAGTAAACATCACCAGTTACCAATTTTACAATAATCTTGTCCTTTATAAGGAGAGAGAAAGAAACAGAATCTGCCTGGATTCTCCTCTGTACACTTTAGTGTCAAGAATTATTTAATCCTACAAGTATTTTTTTTTGTCAGCAACACAAAATACTCCCCAAAGAAAAGGTCCTACAATACTGGTTACCATAAAAGCTGTGTCACCTTTGCTTTGGAGCAGGGGTACTGGAACAGATGGACTTTACAAAAGTCATCAGCAACAGCTATCACCTTTCTATTGTGGGATCGCACCAGTGCATTGATGTCTGTCCCATCGGATCCTTCTGGCCAGACGCCTAGGGAAATATACCAATGTAGAAAAATTAGCCTAAAAATGTAATTATGATGTTGCATATGGAATATGTAACAGCCTCAAGATGGGAAACTCAGGCCAACAATATTCAGGAATAACCAGCAGAGGGTGCTGATAAACTGGCTTTAAAGGCTTGCTTCACCTTAACAAGCTTTTCCTTTTCAAAGTTCAGGTTAAAGAAACAGTTACCAGTTACTTCATATAACAAGATGCAAAAATCCACATGCTGGGACCCTGAGTTCAAGCAGAGCCAAAACACTAAATCTTCAAATCCTGTACTGGTAATCAAATCCTGTATTGGTAATCTGACAGTAACCAATACCACTAAAGAATGGGCAGAAAGCTGGGGGTGGTGGCATGGACACTTGTCATCTAACTTAAGAGTAAATAAGTGGCTTTTAGTTAATTTAGCAAAAAACCAAGAGCCCATGTCAACATTCAGGCAGACATTCTTTTTTTGTCTAGCACACCATCCTGAAACATTTATGCCCAACGAAAGATATATAATTATTGTGAGGCATCGTAAGAACTAATGATCATGATCAATATATTAAGCTAGCTTATAACTATGAAACAGAGCTGGGTGCTGGTAACTCATGCTTGTAAGCTACTTAGGAAGCGAAGGATGAGAATAAAACTTTGAAACTGACCAGACTAGAAAGTCCATAAGACTCTTACCCAGTTAGCCAGCAAAAAGGCAGAAGTGGGTATGGCTCAAAAATAGAGCATTAGGGGCCGGGAGTTTGGCCTAGTGGTGGAGTGCTTACCTAGCATGCACGAAGACCCAGGCTCGATTCCTCGGTAGCACATACATAGAAAAAAAACCTGGAAGTGGTGCTGAGGCTCAAGTGGTAGAGCTCTAGCCTTGAGAAAGTCAAGGACAGTGCTCAGGCCCTGAGCTCAAGCCCAGGACTGGCAAAAAAAAAAAAAAAAAAAAAAAAAAAAGTAGAGCACTAGCCTTGTGCAAAAACAGCTCAGGGATAGAGCCCAGGATGAGTTCAAAAACAAAATAAAAAAAACAAAGCAACATGAAATATCTGAGGGTGAACAGGTTGGCCTCTTGTAATTAAATACCACTTAAAAGAACAACATTTATAAATTTGGCAAAAAATAAGTCAAAACACTTCTTAAGGCTATTTCTAAATAAATAAATACTGCCTCTTTAAAAAAGAGCACCCGTGTTTAAAATTATAATAGATTCGGAACTGTCCACAATATAAAGAGATGCTTATTGTGGTGAGGTGAGGAAGAGCCCAGTTTTAGTCATGGATGTATAGGGGCATAGGGAGTATTTTGGATATTGATATCACCTCCATAGCCAGCGTTTTAGTTAAGTACAGCATTTTTTAAAAACTGCTTACAAAACAAGGCTTTATTGTTTTGCCTTATTTTTCTTTGTGTGAGACAGGGTCTTTCTAGGTAGCCACGGCTGGCCTCGCCTTGCCTCTTCATGCGTCAGCTTCTCCAGTGCTGGGACTGGGGTGTGCTCGACCAGGCCCAGCCACTTCAACCTCTCTATTTATCTTGAAGCCTGTCAGAAAGGTATCTTAAAATGAGGAGTCGCTTAAGGAAACTGTCACAGAGGACAGATTACTTACTAGTCATGTCCAAAACACCAGGTTAGGAAGGACTTATCCCCAAATTTTATGTTTAAGTAATGTCTACTAAAAATACCCCTACAGCATGGCATGGTGGCATACACCTGTAACTGCAGCACTGTGGAGGCTGAGACAGGAGGCTGTTGTAAGAATGTCTTTATATATTTTTTTTGGCCAGTCCTGGGCTTAAGCTCAGGGCCTGAGCACTGTCTTTGGACTTTCTCAAAGGTAGAGCTCTACCACTCGAGCCTTAGCACCACTTCTGGCTTTTTTCTATGTCTATGGTACCAAGGAATCAAATCCGGGCCTTTGTGCATGCTAGGCAAGCACTCTATCACACTAGGCCAAACTCCGGGCCCTGTCTTTGTAATTTGACAAGAAATATTAGGGCAACTGAACATCCACATGCAGGGATATGAAGACAGCAGAGGCCTCACACACTCCTGGTGGAAATGGAAATGTTTTTTTCCTGGTCACTTTGGAAAGTAGTCTGGCAGTTCATCAAAAGCTGACACATGCAGTTACCCTTTGACTTAGCAGTTCTCCTTGGTATATACTCTTAAAGAAATGGAAATATGTCTTTAAAAATACTTTGTACACCACTGTTCAAGGCAGCATTATATTATAGTAATTAAGAAATGTTCATCAACTGATGACTGGAGTAACAAAATGTAGCATATAATATCCATACAAAACAATACCATTTGACCATTAAAGTACTTGATATATGTTACAACATTATCCATGTATGCTACTACTTATGCTATTCAGAACAGGAAAATTGACAGAAAAGGATTAGTGGCTGCTAGGGTGGAGCAGTGGAAGGAGAGATGAGCAGTGACTGCTAATGGGTGGGTGGAGGATTCTCTGGAGAGTGATGTAGTGTTTAGCAATTTAACAGATCTTTCTTCCTTCTAACTTTCCTTAATTTTAAATCCTCCTCCTTCAGTTTCTCTACCAATGAGATTAGAAATACACACCACTCAAGCCAGGCTTTCAATTTCAGTCCCAAGGAAAATGCCAGGAATGCATACTGCATTGCTATTTTCCTATCTTTTAATTGTCCTTCATATTTACTGAGGACCAAAGATACAAAGTTCTGAAGATAGAAAAAATCCAGTATTGGTGGGGGAGGTGGCTCATGCCTGTAATCCTAGCTACTTAGGAGGTTGAGATCTGAGGATCAAGGTTCAAAGAACCAGAGACACTTATCTCCAACTAACTTCTAGAAAAGGCAAGTGGGGCTCAAGAGTAGGGTGGTAGCCTTGAGCAGAAGAGCTCAGAGACAGCACCCAGGCCGAGTTCAAGCCACATGATTTAAAAAAAAAAAAATCCTGTATTGGTAATCTGACAGTAGATGATACCACTAAAGAATGGGCACAGGGCTGGGATGGGAGTTTGGCCTAATGGTAGAATGCTTGCCTAGCATGCACGAAGACCAGGGTTTGATTCCTTGGTACCACATACATAGAAAAAAGCCAGAAGTGGTGCTGAGACTCGAGTGGTAGAGCTCTAGCCTTGAGAAAGTCCAAGGACAGTGAACAGGCCCTGAGCTCAAGCCCAGGACTGGCAAAAAAAGGAAAAAAAAAAAAAAAAGAATGGGCACAAAGCTGGGTATGGTGGCATGGACACTTGTCATCCTAACTTTGAGGAAAAAGCTGAAGCTATAGCTCAACCAGTAAAGCACTTGCCCTGCAAGCATACAGCTTTGAGTTCAAACTCTTTCTCATCAAGATTATTTTTCATTTGTAAGTTTACGCCAATAAATACCATATATACAAAAGCCTCCCTTTTAAACTGGGTGTCATGTTCTTACCAAAAACTTGAAAGCCTAGCACACAGGTGTATGTTGTCCAATCAATGTCCTTACATTCCGATCGATTCCTGATTAGTTTGCAGCCATCTTCAATGTTCCCTTTAAATTTAGAAATAGGAGGTATAATCATAGTACTGTGTACAAATGTATTTGAAAGTGCATCTTGATTCAAACTAGCCACGTTTACTTGTATTTATAATCCATACACTGAAAAACATTAAGACACATTTAAGAAGGAAAGGAAAATGTTTACCTTAAAAGGATTTTATAAAAACTACAAGTTGTTTCCTGGGAAGCATTTTTCTCCCGTCTAAAAAGCGTAATTGTTCATCCATAATACTCTTCCCTGCCTCCAGGGAAAACTGCTAAATGAAAACCCATTCAGAGTGATTTCTTATTGTTCTATGTGCCTTCAGTTCTACACCATTAAATTAATGCATTACTATCTTGGAGAAGTAAACTACATGTGAGGCACTCATAACTTAGCTCAAAGTACCGTGTACTCTGTCAAATTAGAGGCCAGTATGATTTCTTTGCACAATTCAAATTCCACACAGTATGTACATGATCTCCTGACAGACACATCTGAGCCCCTACTCATACTTACAGTACAAAATCTCATAGTCTCCAGAGTTAGACATTATATGCTTGTTGTCTGGGGACCAGTCAAGGTGTGTGATGTAGCTGGAATGTCCCTAGGAGAAAAATTAACAAGGAAACAATCTTGGATTATAAAAAGTTGAACAATTGCCCAATATATCAGTTTCTCAGTTTTAAGAATAGGGAACAGTATTGTAGCCTATAAAAACCAAACAGTTCCACAGCAGGCCCTCAGTTCCTTTTTACTGTCTTGTTAGAGGCCAACACCGCAGGTGTGTGAAGGATACACAATTCTGGCAGGGCTGCCAATCCCAGACCACTATGAAACACCTGGGACCTGGGGGATTTCTGCAGGCTTGTTGTCCTAGGTACAAAAACAAGCACCTACCACCTCTATGAGAGAATTCGTAGATAGACAGTCCTTACATTTGTATCTTAGTAGATACTGCAACAGGTGTTCATCCTATTGAATGAGTAAAATACTGGTTGCTCAAGTTGCACATGAACAGCTTGGCAAAAATAACCTCAAACTTTACTCATGGGCCCATGGCTCTTGGGAGCATAATCTGATACACTTTTTGAAAAGAATTACATAGGCATTCTAAGCTGCACTTTCTGAGGAACCATGGTCCTCAGATCTCAGCCTCCTGAGTAGCTAGGATTACAGGCATGAGCCACTGAGCTCAGCTTGAGAACATTTTTTTTGCTATAAATCTGAAATCTCTTTTGTTATTTAATAAATTATACAAAAACACGGGTCTTTTTCTAGAACCTGCTGTTGCTTTCATCTGTCTGCTCACTCCCAATCTAATGTACCATGTAAATTTCAGATGGGCTTCAGAACTTCACCAACCTTGTAATTATTATGGTAAAAATTTAAGATTACAGTAATTTAGAGAGCAGTTCAAAAGAGGGCTGTCCTTACTGATTCATTTAGACATGTGTCACCCTTCTGTTCTTTTTTTCTTTCTTCTTGCCACTCCTTGGGCGTGAACTCAGGGCTGGAGCACTGCCCTCTACCGCTTGAGCCACAGCACCACTTCCAGCTTTTTCTATGTATGTGGTACTAAGGAATCAAACCCAGGTCTTCGTACATGCTAGGCAAGCACTCTACCACTAGGCCAAACTCTTGGCCCCCACACATCTATTCTTTCAGTTTGTCTTTCAGCAATGTTGCATTTGGCTTGCAGTGCTTTTGCGACTGAGTTTAAAGTCCCTACAGTCTTTATTGCTATTGTGAATGAGATTTCACTCTTAACATCTTAAAAATATTTGTGCTGGTTTGAGGAGGATGGATCTTAACCTACTGACTACAGTGAGAATGGCAGTTTCTAATACACCTCATCGCCTTTAGTTGGCTGTCCAGTTATAATACTGTGTCTCCCAATCATCTGTGCTGCGATGAGTGGCAGGAGCCATTCAGTGAGCTTCCAGAAAATATTTAATTCACTTAGTGGGAGAAATGACTTTCATTTCTTATTCCTATTTCTGGTTTGAAACTGTGATGAGATGGCTAGAGATATGACATTTTTTTGTTTTGTTTTTTGTTCTGCTGTGGGGCTTGAACTCAGGGCCTGGGTACTGGCCCTGAGCTCTTTTGCTTGTGGCTAGTGCTCTACCAGTTTGAGCCACAGTGCTCTTTCTGGTTTTCTAGTGGTTAACTAGAGATTAAGAGTCTCACGGAGGGCTGGGAGTTTATGCCTAGTGATAAGACTGCTTGCCTAGCATGCACAAAGACCTGAGTTCGATTCCTTGGTATCACATACACAGAAAAAAAGCCGGAAGTGGTGCTGCAGCGCAAGTGGTAGAACTCTGGCCTTGACTTTCGTGTCTGAGCTGACTTAGAACCTCCATCCTAAAACCTCAGCCTCCTTAGGAGCTAGACTTACAGGAGAGAGCCACTGGTAGGTATGTACTGCACCACTGAGTTACATTCCCAGCCCCTAAAAACCTCTTTTAAATGAGACCACATCCTATCTAAATTTAAGTCACTAGGATACTGTATATAATTCTTGTTATACTGGACTCTACTGAACACCAGACCAGATTCTACTGAAATCTAGTATTAGTTTAATGGTTTACTTTCTTGGAGATTTCAAGGTAGAGAATTACTGTCTTTATTCTTTCTTTTTCTAATTACTAAAATCCCCCCTGGCCAGAAAGGTTACTTTTTACCCACATTTGCTACTATTTCTAATACTGCTTCTTAGCATATCATTACAACTTATTTCCTGTGCTAAGTTATTTGGGGACTATTAAAAAGTTCACAAAAATGAGTCAAACATAAAAATCATTTTTTAGCAGCCAGGTATAGATTAGAACAACTTTAGTCTCACTGAAAATAGAATAGAAACTAAGACAATCAGGATATAATATCATAATTTTTAACTTTGACATAACAAAAGTAACTCAGAGAAGCTAATTAACTGCCTAGAATCACAAATGATGGTTGGCAGTCTTTCCTACCCTCCTTAACAGCAGACAAAAGGTTAAGAGCAGCAATAGAAGACTGTAAGACCAGTTGGTTGAAATAGTTAGCAAAGAGAAGTGACAGTTGGAAGTAAAGTATCAAACAGAAGATAATTAGAAGGGCAGCCAGGACTTTCATTATAGCCTCCAATAGCATTATAAATTCATATAATTCCTAAGGGCATTTCAACATAATGCTTACAAACACTTATTAAAGATAAAAGCTGTGTAATTAGAGTAGGACAAGTTTCATACAATTGATCAACTTTCCATTTCCTAAGGTTTCCAAGGTCATCATTCTGATTATCAAATGTTACACTTTGTTCTGTTTCATCTCTGGAATCAGTTAGTTGTAGTACAAAAGCATAATATAGTAATATATATACACTGAAAAATCTGAGGGTTAACATCCCCTGTAAAGTTTGCTCTACTAAGAGGTCGGAAACCCTGTGACAAGCACTGACAAATGCCAGATTGCTATTTTTCTTTGAAACTCATTTTCTTCTTCTGTAAAATGAGGGTTGAGCTAAGAATTCAAGCTCTAAGTGCTCCAGCCAAAACTGAGATCCCATAGGATGAAACCACATTTGATATATAGGATCTTCCCTTTTGTATTTTCCTCAACATTGCAGTTAACAGTAATTAAAATTTTGGAGCCAGGCAGGGTAAATTTTAGTAATCCAAAGACTTACAATTGAATATTTAACTTGATCTTACTGTATACTGACTAGTCCATATTATAAATATTAAGGTAACAAACAGAGTGGTTATAGTAATAACCAGTGATAATTGTTCTCAAAACAAAAAAAAAATAGTATCTCCAGCTTTAAGGTTGTTTGTATTTAAGTTTATAAATATGCTGTTATAAGCCTAGGTACAAAATATACAAAACACCAAAGAAGCAAAATTCTCTTCAATCAGTAAATGGCTTGCCTGGGTTTTATACACAAACTGGAACATTCCTGATATAAAATTAAAAATCCAAATGTGAAAGATCCCAAAATCTAAAACCATGAGTAGCCACAAGATGCCACAAGGTCAAAATGCAGGTGCATAAAAATATGACATGAAATTACCTTCAGGATACATATAAGGTATATAGGAAACACATTAATTTCATGTTTGGACTCAAATACCTTAATACATGTCATGAATATGCAAATACTCACAAATCCAAAAGACTGAAATCTGAAACATGTCTAGACTTAACCACTGTGGATAATGGATACTTATTCAGACTCACACTGAAATTTTGCTTATTATAAGATGTATATGTTTCTGAGAACTAATTTGTGTGGGTGTGTGCACCAGCACTTGGACTTGAACTCAAGGCCTCAAACACATGATCTGCTTCATGAATTCTCAGTGCTGGATTATACTACCATACCCAGCTAAGATAATATTTTTAGAGGCAGAGAAGTGATAAAGGATATTGTAGGGTATCAAACATGGGCAGAGATATACAACAGTGAGATTATAAATCAGAGGCCCTTTATTTCTCACTCTTTTTTTTTTAAGTATAGTGATCGAGATGCACTATATTCACAAATGGACATGCTGCATTGTAACTCCTTCAAGAAATAATAAAAATATAGTTTGTAAAGTACAAAACCACTTTAAGAAATCATTATAAAACAGGTCAAGGGCCAGGCGCTTGGCCCTGGGGTAGTGTGCTCGCCTAGAATGCACACTTCAATAGTTACATCACTGTAAACACAATTCTCTCTTTAGCAGAAGTAAAAGCTTCTACATTAAAACTTATTTTGCAAGCTGGAAGTGTGGCCTGGTGGTAGACTGCCTGCCTAGCATGCACAAAGCCCTGGGTTTGATTCCTCTGTACCACATACATAGAAAAGGCTGGTAGTGATGCTGTTACTCAAGTGGTAGAACACTAGTCTTGAAAAAGCTCAAGGAAAGTGCCCTGGTCCCAAGATCAAGCCCCAGGACTGGCAAAACAAACCAACAAAAACTTATTTTGTTTTACTACTTACAGTGCACTTTCCATATCTGCTATATTTTCTTCCATTTTCTGAAACCACATAGAGGTAAATAAAGTTGTCATGAGATCCTACAGCCAGGAAGGTACCATCTAGAATGAAACAGGAGAAAAGTATTCACTAGAGGAAGAATTCTTGAGACTTATTGTTACTTTAGAAGACCTATATTAGGTGGTATTTTGTAAATTTAACTGTTGGCAATTTTACTGTTATTTGGCATTTTACAAGTGAATATAAAATCACTCAGGATACCTGAAAACCAAACAGTAATGTAGCCCAACGAGAAGCCTTCCTTGGAGACGCTCTCTGGCCACTGATTCTAATTTCATCACTAGTCAGCAAAAAACTAGTCTTAGAAAGTTGCTCCTCTCACCAAGCTTGTTGTATAGCTGCTTAGTTCATTGAGCACACATGATCCCAGTGTAGTGTATAGGCTCTTTTGGAAAAGGACTAGGTTATCTTGTGCAGTTTCCTTCACTGAACCTACCACAGTGTTAATTTGCATGTACAAAAATGGCCAGGAAAATCCACTGATCTTCAGATTTTACTTGCTACATCACAGTGGTTGTTACTTTTTTTTAAATTATAAAACAGATTAAGAAAAATAATAACATTGTTGCTTCAGGATGACTAGGTTTACAGCATGGAGCACTTTCTTCAATTCAGGAACAGTATTTTGTACTTCCTATGAAGCAACCAAGAAGCAATAAAAAAAGATCTTTTGGTCTTAAGCCAACAACCATAAAAACGTATTTTCAAGGCTAGGGATGAGGCTCAATTGTACAGCACTTGCCCAGCATATGCAAGGCCCTGGATTCAATCCCCAGTACCATAAAAACAAGACAATGCTTGGCACCAGTGGCTCATACCTGAAAGTCCTAACTATTTAGGAGACTGAGACACGGAAAATTGATGTTTGAAGCCAGTGTGGGCAGAATAGTTAGTTGGGCTGGAGGTATGGCTCAAGTGGCAGAGCACTAGTTGTTAGTGAGCAAGCTGAGTAATAAGCAAAGCCCCAATATAAGTAAAAACAAGACAAAACTTCTTAAATGTAAGAAAGCATCAGACTAACTCTAAGCAAGAATGGTATAAACAAAAACCACACCAGTAACAGGGACAAGTATTTGGGATATTATGGACACAACACTTGAACCAAGGATAAGGTCAAAGGTAAATTAAGCTATTTTAGTGAAAAAATATAATTATTATAAATGCACTTTAACAAATCAATGTGACCCAAAACAAATATAACAGGAGTTAAGGGGCTGAAAGGGCCTAAAATATGTGTATATTTTTAATATGCTTATTTTTCTCCTCCCTCTCTACCCACCTTGGCTACACTAAGGCTTACATTCTGGGAAGGCTGTGTAATTGCTAGGCAAGCATTCTACCACTTGAAACAGGTCCCTAGCCCCTTTTTTGCTTTAGTTATTTTTCAGATAGGTCTTGTGCTTTTTGCTTGGACTGGTCTTGCAATCCTACTATCTATGCTTCCAGCTCAACTGCAATGATACACTTGTATCATCCCAGCTGGCTTGTCTGTTTATACGGAAGTCTCACTAACTTGCCCAAGATGGCTTCAAACCATGATCTTCCCAATTTCTGCCTCCTAACTAGCTGGGATTACAGGTTTAAGCCATTGTACCTGGCTCTTTCTTTTTATGGTGCAACAGCTTAGACCTAGGGGCTAGGAATGTGGCTTAGTGGTAGAGTACTTGCCTAGCATGCATGAAATCCCCAGTTCAATTCCTCAGTACCACATAAAGAGAAAAAGTTGGAAGTGGTGCTGTGGCTCAAGAGGTAGAGTGCTAGCCTTGAGTACAAAAAGAAGCTCAGGGACAGTGCTCAGGTCTTAAATTCAAATCCCCAGACTGGTGGGGGTGGGGTGGGGTGGAGGTTGGATCCAGTGCCTTGGGTATAGTAGGTAAGCATTCTACCACTGAGCTACATACATCCCACTCCATACATATTCTCTCTTCTTGATCTGAACTTGAGACCTCATGCTTGCTAAGCAGGCATTCTACCATGATCTAGCCCTTTTTGGTGCTGGTTAATTTTGAGAAACAGTCTCATTTCTTATGCTTGGACTATAACCCTTTTATATAGTTGGGATGACAGGTGAAAAGCAGCATAATCAGCTATTAAGAAAGGTCTTAAGAACTTTACTGTCCCAGTTGGTCTAGAACTACCATCTTTCCAAGTACCTATGATTACTGTTTATAGGCATGAGCCAACAGAGCTCCTTGTACTCCCTTATATACTAAGCATCTTAATTCAGCCTGTTGTACATTTAAAATCCTAAATATGTATAGTCCCATGGGGGAGGGGCAGGACACTGAAATTTTGTTTTCAACTGGCAAATGCTGTTGCAATAATTCATTATAAAATAATATTTAATTTTAGCATATCTTTTACAATTTCAGGCAATTAATCTATGTTCAGAGAAATTTATTTTCAATACTGTACAACTCTAGAGAGCAAAGAAAAAAGGAATTGGTTTAATTAGAAGTGAAGATACCCAATTACAGTCAAGTGCTGTGAGTAACAGGCTGGGGGTGGGTGGGTGATCGGCCTACCTACTGAGTATCGCATCACGGAGAGCTGCTCATTTCCATCTGTGTGGATAGAAACTAGATCTCTGGTTTCTGCATCCAGAACAAACCACCTGTTAAGAAGCAAAAACAAAACAAAACCAAAAACCAAAAAACTTCAGATTCCAACATTTATAGAAAAAACAAGTCTGCTGACTTTTTCTCCATTTTTACAAAAATTTCACTGGGAGAGCAAGGGAAGGGGGAACACTGTCCAAAAAGAAATATACTCTTTACATGACAGCGTAACTATTACCCCTTCACACATCACCTTTACAGTAATAAATTAGCTAACAGTAATATTTTAAGTGTGATGTATTTCTGCCAGTAAAAGGGTCAATTCATTTTGTAAAATGCCACTAGTTGTGTGGTATAAACAAAATAGTGGATGATTCTTTCTGTTCTCACTTCAACTTGGTATTCACTAAGTGCCAACTGTCTTTCAGTTAGGCATTGTTTAAATAGAAAAATAAGACCAAGAGTGATAGAGGAGTGAGAATGACTGGAATGTACAGTAAACATGTGTGGAAATGTAACAATGAAAGTCCCACCTGTATAATGTACAATAATAATAATAATAATAACAACAATAATAAGTAAAGCAGGTTGTCAGTGGCACACACCTGTAATCCTACTCAGGAAGGTGAGATTCGAGAATTATGGCTCAAAGCTAACCCGAACAAATTTTAAGAGACTCTCCAGCAAAAAGTCAGAAATAGAAATGTGGGTGAAACTTAGTACATAGTATGTCATCACTAAACTTGCTGGTAGTTGCAGATGCCAAAACTGATGAGTTCAGGGGAATTAGTAAAAACTCTCCAGGTCTAAGATTCTGTGATTCCAAGCCAAAATTTAAGTTAAGCTCTTTACTTGTCAGTAGGCTCATTTTAGCCCAGTTTTTTCTTGTCGAAGCTATTGTTATCACGGCAGACAAGAAACTTTGGGATCCTCTTTAAGATTATCTTTCTAGGGGCCGGGAGTCTGGCCTAGTGGTAGAGTGCTTGCCTAGCATGCACGAAGACCCAGGTTTGATTCCTCGATACCCCACATACATAGCAAAAAGTCGGAAGTGGTGCTGAGGCTCAAGTGGTAGAGCTCTAGCCTTGAGAAAGTCCAAGGACAGTGCGTGCTCAGGCCCTGAGCCCAAGCCCAGGACTGGCAAAAAAAAAAAAAAAAAAGATTATCTTTCTAGACTTTTATGTTCACATTCCTACACATTATATGGAGTATGTTCTATATCCTCACTCGATTCTTTGAAACTTTTGTTTTCCCTCATCCCTTCATATTTAACTCCACCCAAGTATCTATCTCACCTCCACTTAACAGTCTGTGGCAACAATTCTTATACAATAGGACTGGTATAGTCAAGATACAAGTGAAGTGCTATGTGAACTATTTGGAGAATTTTGTCTGAGCAGAGACAGATCTGACATTTGGATAAAATGGTAATGTATACCTCTACTAAACTCAAGACTTTTCACTTGTTAGTCAGGCTAGTTCAGCAATGTACTTAGCCCCATATTTTTTACTTGTTTTTTTGAATAGGGTATGCTCAAACATGATCCTCTTGTTTATGCTTCCTACAATAGGTGTTTACCACTGGACACAGATGTTTTTATTGGCTAAGATGGGCTCTTGTGTTCTTTTTGCCAGGCTGGCCTTAAACCATGATACTCCCAATTTCAGTTTCCAAAGTAACTAGGATTATAGATGTGAACCACCTGTGCATAAAAAGTGGAATTTTGAGAAACTAGACTCAAAAAGCAGAAAGAAGCCAGGTGCCAGTGGTTCACATCTATAATCTAGCCACTCTAGATGCTGAGATCTGAGGATTATAGTTAAATGAGCCAAAAAAAAAAATCTGCGAGACTCTTATCATTACTAAACTACCAAAAAGCCAGAAGTGGAGCTCTGGCTCAAATGGGAGAGTGCTAGTCTTGAGCACAAAAAGTTCAGGGACAGTAACCACACCTTAAGTTCAAGCCCTAGGACCAGTACAAATAAAACAAAACAAAAGGTAAAAACAGGAAGGATAACTGAGACCTTGGAAAGATCAAACAGAATATATTTTCAATCAATATATAAAATGATATAGGCTCAAATGTATTGTAAGCTTTTTTGGGGGGAGAGTGGTGGGGCTGGTTGTGGGGCTTGAACTCTGGGCCTGGGTGCTGTCCCTGAGCTCTTCAGCTCAAGGCTAGCTAGTGCTCTACCACTTGAGCCACAGTGCCACTTCCCGTTTTCTGGAGGTTAACTCTGTGTCAGAGCTGACTTTGAACCTTGATCCTCAGATCTCAGCCTCCTGAGTAGCTAGGATTACAGGCATGAGCCAATGGTGCCCAGCTTGTATTGTCAGCTTTATGAAGAACTTTAAGTTCCACCAAGTGAAGTTTTGCAAGAAATGAAAAATGTTACACATAAAATCTAGAGTGATACACAGAAATGAAATAAATTAAAAGGATTATAATAACTGGTTCAAGTATATCTGAGATTTTGATAACTAATGATTAATATTTCCTAATATATTTTAACATTTATCAATTTGCATAGTTTTAAATCATTTTAATTTCAGAGATAACAGTATTATAGCCTTACTAAAGACCACAGGGCCAATATCATTCTGATATCAAAACCATACAAAGCAATCATAAAAATACTAAAGACCAATATTCTTCATGAATAGGTACAAAAAAATAGAAACAAAGCTGAGTCCTACTACAAATAAAAGAGATTATATACTATGACAATGTGAGATTGATCTTAGGATTTTAAGATTGATCAAATGTCTTTGCAATATACCATGTTAATATGAGTCAAGACCAATAAATCATCTCAATAAACCAGACAAGGCATTTGATAGAATCCAACACCTTTTCATGTTTTCAAAAAAAAGAGAACTTTTTTTCAACCAACAAAGGGAATTTATGAAAGACTATGAACCATGATAATACTTCATGGTAAAAGATGATTTTCCCCTTATTTTCAGATTTACTGCATGTGATTTTTGACCAAATGTGGTGTGTGTGTGTGTGTGTGTATATATATATATATGTATATGTATACATATGTGTACATATATATAAAAATATATATGTATATATATTTAAAATAAAGGCAATTTAAAAATAAAAAATTATTCCATTTACTCATTACTCAGCTCAGTTTATGTGCACAAACTCCCAGGGAGTACTGTGTTATATTTAAGTCTTTGTGTGATGTACTGTTTGACTGTCCTCAGTTTTGTTAAAATCTGCCTCCCAAAAAGCAAACTAGTGTTCAAAGAACCAAAGTAAAAGTTAATATGCTTAATACAAGTGCTAAAATAGACATTTTAGAATTGACCAAAGGTGGGATGCCTTTAGCACAAGCTGGGTGGCATTATAGGAAAAATGAATCAAGCATGCACAATATTCAGGATAAAGAGCATGAAAAAAGATCAAGTTTTTGGTGAGTAGTATTAAACTGTACAATTATTTTTGTAACCGTAAGGTACTGTATGTAGTTTTAAGTTATTGATGCTCAGATTTACTATAGATATGGAATAGATGAATTTAAGTAACTTTAGAATATGGAACTCTATACATCCTTAAGCTTTGTTTTTTTCTAAACTATGGTCCTAGAACTACATAACCATGGATACTAAGGGTCTCTTTAATTACCAACTGATCTCCCAATCAGCATAATTCAAAACTCTGAAAATTTCATCATTCACTAATTATATTGCTACAACTAACTGATCATTAAAGACTTGTTTTCCTATTAATTCTGAATTTTGGAGATATCTGAAAATAAATTTGAACGTTTTCACTATCCAGATATGTAAAATAGTATCCAAAAAGCCAATGAGAAAAGTTGTTATTTTGAATTAGTAAGACTTTTTAAAATTTTTGACTTAATTCTGCAGTGCTGAGGATCAAATATAAGGCTTCAGTAGCTAGGCAAGCACTGTGTCACAGGGCTACATCCTCAGCTTGCTTAAAAAAGGACTCTAGGCAACCAAATTTGATTTGATAATAAATGTATGCTACTTAATGACCCTGGAAAGGGACCAAATAAGTCTATAAGACAGGTTATAAATGATTTTAGGAAATATGCCTTTATTATGAATCTGTACAGCATTCAAAGAGAATGGGCTGGAAAAAGCTACAATACAATTTATAAAAGTTCATCTGGGCTCTATCACTTCAACTCTTTTCCTGCACCAAAGATAATAAAGAGAAATTTTCTGATATTTCCAAGGAGGATTACAAGGTAGAATGAGGTCTGCCTATTCTGTTTTTCATTTTGCAACTGCATGCCTCTATCTCTTTACCCATTTGTCTTCCTTCTTCTACTATGCTTTTTTTCCTCTTTTTGGGCCATTCCTGGGCTTGGGCTCAGGAATGAGCACTGTCTTTGGGCTTTCTCAAGGATAGAGCTTTACCACTTGAGTCACAGTACCACTTCTGGCTTTTACTATGTATGTGGTACCAAGGAATCAAACCTGGGTCTTCATGCATGATAGGCAAGCACTCTCCCACTAGGCCAAATTCCTGGCCCCGATCTTGAGATTTTGTAACACAATTATGTTTCAACTCTCAACACACATGAAAATGTAGGATATACATGGACATATGTTTTTATTTGTTCTCTCATGTAATATGAATACTCAACAATTTTATGTATTAAATGACAGGTGCTTGGTAAAGAATGAATTAAGTGTACATAACTGATAAAAGCAGGAAACTTATTAAATAGTTTACTCTCTAGATTAGATAAAGAACATTCCAGAGTAACATTTTGAATATCCCACTTCTTCAGATTATCCAGCTCATTCAAAGATCTTACCTGCCTGAGTGCGTTCCTATGGCCACCACTGTGCCACTTGGATGAAAATCTGCACAGTGTCCTGGTTCCTAGAGAAAAGACAGAGAGCTGTTAGGATGTGCATGAGTAGGTTTCCCTAGATTTATGGAAACAATGAAAACACAATTTTGAAAATAATTTGTTTCACATAAACATGAAGTTCTGATCACATTTACTGTAGTCAAAGAGAAATAACATAGATATTACAGATATTTGAGATCCTGAAGGGGACCTGGCAGAATGGTGAGGGGAAGGGAAAGCCAGCTTACAGTCAGGCAGTAAAACAACAAGACCTTTGGAACCTGCAAAGAACCTGTATACACCTTTTAGGCTGGAAAAGTATATATGTGGGTAGGGGAGGGCAAGAGAAAACAGGGAGACCAATCAAAAAGAAAGCAGCAGAGTCTGTTACTGAGCAGCACTCATTGAATCCAATCATAACCACTAGAGGAACTAACAACTGTTTGATAAATATTTGAAACCTTTATGCTTTTTAGATTGAAACTGACGAAAGCATTCAACTTTCATTTTGCGAATTTGTTTCTTTAAAGTAAGTTTGAACTCACTTTATACTAATCCCTTCCGTAATTGTCCTTGCTATTTCACCAAACCATAACAAACTAGGCTGAGACAATTCATACTGCTTTCCTACAACAAGAATTTCGGGGGATGGGGGAACTAAACACATCTTGCTTCACTTACATCTACAAGCCTGGTCCATTCCAACCTGTGTTCCGTTGAGTTCCACATGCACACCTGCCTGTCCTGAGCACATGTCAAGAGCAAATCTTTGAAGGGATGTGTGGCAAGACCCCAAAGTTCATCTGTATGACCCTATAAATGAAAGACACCATTGGTGTAAGAATCAAACAATAACATCAAACTGATTTTGTTAATCATTGTCATCAGATAATTTACCTGTACTTCTATTTGGAAACCATCATTAAATGTTGCCCGCAAAATAAAGTTTCGTGATGTGCCTACTAAAAATTGATCTGCCTTCCCTTCTGCAACAGCTCGAATTGTGCCATACTGATCAGGAACCTGGAAAAAATAAATTTGTCAAGTTACTAACATATCAGTTACTACCTAAATACTGGCTGCATTTCAACAGGCATGGGATAATAAATGACAGAATTCTAAAATTGAGGATTATATACTAGTTGTGCACTATAATTGCATTTTATTATACATAAGTTACAATGAATTGTGACCAGCACTCTTTGCATCATCATTATTACTGGGAATAGAACCTAAGGTTTACCACATGCTAGGAAAGCATTTAGCCACTGATCTACATCCCTAGCTTCTTCTTCCTTGTCAGTGCCAGAATTTGAACTCAGGGCCTCACACTTGCTTTGCTTGCTCAGCTGGTGCTCTATTTTCTAAGCAATGTAAACAGCTAGGTTTTTGCTGGTTATTTTGGAGATGAAGTATCATGAACCTTTTAATACCAAACCTTGAGAGTTCAGGTCTTAGCTTCTTGAATAATGATTAAGTCCATCAGTCTCTAGCCTCTAGTTCACTGTTAATTTCAAAGTTTCATTTTTAGATAATTTTACAAGCTACAGCTAAAAGTAGGGGAAAAAAGCATGATCTATATAATGTGTGATTGTTTTTCTTAATTTACTATGTTATTTCTCATCTCTTTTGTTGTCCCTTGGTTATCTCATATTGTTACAGTATCTTACCTTGTTATCTGGTATATCATGTATACATTTATTTGAAACAGGACAGGGAAGGGGGGAAACAAGATGAGGGGAGGGGTGGGGAGGGAAATGGGGACAAAAACATGAAAAGGGGTATCAATGTGAAGTAATGCACCTTCTATCTGGCAAATATAATGTAACTTCTATTAATTATAGTAAAAAATTGCAAAAAAAGGAGTAAGTTCTATTACAGCACATCGAAAATGTGATTTAAATTCATAACTATGCTCTTTTTTGATAAGTCACCCGGGCTAGAAAAGTTTTCTTTACCTGTGACTTGGTATAAAGTGTGATAAGGTATGTGATAAGGTATGACCTATCTTGATTCCCATAAAAAGCCAGATGTAAAAATAATGATTGTGAAATTTCTTCGTAAACTTTCTTATCATTTTAGGTGTCTTCTTTTTTGTGAGGATCATATTTATTAAAACACACAACTAAGTTTATAGCTATTATATATTGAAAATAGAGGAAAAACTCAGGTACAGCTACTCAGGAGGCTGAGACGTGAGGATCAAAGTTCAAAGCCAGCCCAAGCACAAAAGGACCGGAGACTCTCATCTCCAGTTAACCCCTAGAAAATGGGAAGTGGGGCTTGGTTCAAGGGTAGGGTGGTAGCCTTGAGCTGAAGAGCTCAGGGATAGTGCCCAGGTCGAGTTCAAGCCTCATAACCCCCCAAAAAAGGGGGGGGGGTGAGGGGCGCGAGAGTTTGGCCTAGAGGTAGAGTGCTTGCCTAGCATGCATGAAGACCTGCATTCGATTCTTGGTACCAAATACATAGAAAAAAGCTGAAAGTGGTGCTGAGATTCAAATGGTAAAGCTCTAGCCTTGAGCTCAAGCCCAGGACTGGAAAAAAAAAAAAAAGAGGAAAAAATCCTTTGTCTATATTGTACTTAGAAGACTTGTTTCCTTGTCCTAAACAAAGAAGTATAAAAATTATTTATCAAGCATTTACATTTCTATTGGATGCTGTATATAATGCACAGATGATTTAAGTATATGAAGATGTACAGTTTATATACAAGTAGCAGACCACTTTATGTAAGAAATCTGAGCACAGAGATTTTATATCTACTGTGAGGGAGAAACTTACTATGGAGCTAACTCCCTACAGATACTATATTCTAACACTGATCATAAATTAAAATTTTAAACATACAAAATTTAAGAGTAAACTGTGCAATCTGCTCTTCAAGAATTGCTGAAAAAATATTTTTAAACAATTTTTTGGTTGGTCATGGGGCTTGAATATTGGGCCTAGGTACCCTTGTTTCTGCTCAAGGTTACTTTCATTTCTGGCTATCTGGTGGTTAACTGGAGATTAAAGTTTCATTAATTTTTCTTGCCCAGGCTGCCTTTGAACCATGATCCTCAGATAGCCTGAGTAGCTAGGATTACAGGTGTACTACCAGAGTTCAGCTAACTCTTATTAATTACATTTTCTGACACTTTGCATTACTTAGCAAATTTTCACTGAGCATGTAATACCTGTGCTTATACCTGTTCAGATCATAAAGTCCATGAATTGCAAATAATTAGTTCTCATTAAACCTACTATTTAAGACTTACCTCTATTTCTCTTTCAGGACTCAGATCATGATCCCATAAAATTATTTTTCTGTCTTTTCCACCTCCAGTTAATAACATTCCATTTCTCATCTGACAAAGTGTGAACACACTGCCATCATGAGCTTTGATTTGTTTGCTGATTTGGTAGACACCTAAAATGATGAGAAAGTAAAACAAAAATACTAATGTAATACTTTTTTATCAGATTTTATTGTCCTTGTGTAAGAAAGTTGTGGCAGAACTTCAAAGTGAATACTTAAAAAGTTAATGATTCAATATTCAAAAACCTACTCTTGGCAAGCTTTAGGTAATAAAAAATATAAATATTTTGCATTTATGCTAATTTTATTGTTTCTTTGTTTGTTTTGTGGGTTATGGAGCTTGAACTCTGAGCCTGGGCACTGTCCCTGAGCTCTTAAACTCAAGGCTACCGCTCTATTACGTTGAAACACAGCGTCAATTCCTTGATTTTATTTATTCTGTAAATATTTTCTAAAAATCTTACAAATAAGCTAAAGCAGTGATAACTGCATAAACAACAGGGTAAAAAATATACCTTCACCCAAGAGCTTCATTCACTGCCATCTTTATAGCTGTTTGATTACTCTTCTTGTTATAGAGCTGAGGCTACAGGTACAGCAACAGAGGTACATCAATGGCACACCATAGCTAGCTAGTGACAGTGCTATGACCCAAACTCAGTGTTCATGAAACTTCTGGCTTCCCATTGAGGAAACAGTCATAACATTTAATACTCATTGCTGACATGAAGGGTTACCTTTTGTGTCTGTTAAGGCATAAAGAACTGGAAAAAATACTGGAACAAAAGTGGACACTGAAGAGTAGTGGTTGATAATGCTAAGAAGTTCCATATTTTAAACACAACCTGGTTAGGTGCAGGTAGCTCATGTCTGTAATCATAGCTACTCAGGAGTCTGAGATCTGAGGATAATAGTTTGAAGTCAACCCAGGAAGGAAAGTCTATAAACTCTCATCTCCAATTAACCACCAAAAACCTAGAAGTAGAGCTTTGGCTAAATGTGGCTAATAGTCTTGAGCAAAAAAGCTCAGGGACAGCCCCCGGGGAGCTCAAAGCCCAGGGCTTACACAAAAACAGAACAGCAAGGTAAGGTAAGCCAAGCTCAGAGACACAAATGGCACGTTTTCTCTCATATATGGAAGCTAGATGTAAAATACACTGGGACATGATAAATTATATGGAATCTATGTATTCACACACAGTGAGACTAAAGGAGTATATTCTGAGGAGAGGCACACAGAGGCACAATACCTATGTGCATCTGATGATATAAAATAATACTGAACCCAGCACTGGTGGCTCATGCCTATCATCCTAGCCACTCAGAAGGCTGAAATCTGAGTATTGTGATTCAAAGCCAGCCCAGGCATGGAAGTTAGTGAGACTCTTATCTCCAATTAAACAGCAGAAAACCGGAAGTGGCACTGTGGCTCAAGTGATAGAGTGGTACCCTTGAGCTGAAGAGCTCAGAGACAGCTCCCAGACCAAGAGTTCAAGCCCCATGACCCCCCAAAAAAAAGAAAAAAGAGGGACAGGAGTTCGGCCTAGTGGTAGAATGCTTGCCTAACATATAAGAAGACCTAGGTTTGAAAGCGCTGGAAGTGGTGCTGTGGTTTAAGTGATAGAGCTCTAGCCATGAGAAAACCTAAGGACAGTGCTCAGGCCCTGAGTTCAATCCACAGAACTGGCAAAAGAAAAAAAAAAGTGTGTGTGTGTGTGTGTGTGTGTGTATATGTGTGTGTGTATATATATATATATATGTGTATATATAAAAAACTGAGAAATGTAAACAAGAAGTTTTTTCCTTCATTGTCTTTCTGTTTCTTTTTGTCTTGTTTGTTTATGTATCTTTCTTTGGGAGGGGAAAGGAAGGAACATAGAAATGGAGGGACAAAGTGTGAACAAATACAACAGTGATACTCACTATACAAATGAACTATATACAACTTCCAGAAAGACAGTTCTTTACCTGATTTATGTAACTGTAATCACTCTGTATTATCACCTCTATAACAACAATTTTTTTCCTTACCAAACATTTTATTGAACAATAATGCACATAGAAAAGTACACAAAAGTTAAACTGGTTTTTCTCCCAGCCCCCCGCCCCCCATCCCGCCATGATGTTGCTGTAGCTGCAGCATCATGTGCTTGTGGTGGGAAGCAAAAGACCCCACTTTCTCTGTGGCTTCTGCCAGGCCTGGAACTGGAAGCTTATATAATAACAATTTTTTAAAAATAATTTTTATTGTATTTTATTTATTTTTTGCCAATCCTGGGCTTAAGCTCAGGGCCTGAACACTGTCCTTGGATTTTTCTCAAGGCTAGAACTCTACCACTTGAGCCTCAGCACTACTTCTGGCCTTTTCTAAGTATGTGGTACCAAGGAATCAAACCTGGGTCTTCGTGCATGCTAGGCAAGCACTCTACCACTAGGCCAAACTCCCAGCCCTAAAAATAATTTTTAAAAAAGAAAATCTAGTAATAAAAATATACTTGTTATTTGATTTATATAACTGTAAACCCTCTGTATATCACCTTTATAGTAACAATACAAATTAGAACAAAAGGCCTGCTTTTTTGCTTACCTATAGCACTTTACTAAGCACCTATAGAGGGAGAAGTGGGTATAAATTTGTATACATACATACATACAAAAGCATGTCCTCTTTCTCTCTTCCTTCCCCTTTGCTCCATAGTACTGGGAGGGCAAGGGTTGAACTTAGTGTCTTGTACTTGCTAAGCTCGTACTTATCTACTTGAGTCACACCTGTATACCTGTATAGGCTGGTTATCTTGAACTGCTCTTTTCCAGATTTCAGGCTGAATAGTTGAAGGAAGATGAGCCATAAAAGATACTTTATGTAAACAACCCATAGCTTTATGAAACTTTTCCCCCCAATTTTATTTTTCTTTGAGGCAGTTTTACTACATAATCAGGCTGCTCTTAAGCTGTGATCCTCTCATCTCAGCTACACATAAACAGGAGGATTATTAGCTTACACTGAGCCCAGGAATAAAGTGAGACTATCCTAAAAAACAACTACTCAAAAATGGTTTAAGTAACTCATGACACATTTACCTATGAACCTGAGTTCAAACCCCAGCACCACTAGAAAAGCACTTGCATTTTTTTCTCACTGTGTGCATCAAATTCTCAGCTCTAGAGAAATGAAACCCCTAAGCTAAAAGACACAAGTTCCGGCTGGGAGTTTGGCCTAGTGGTTAAAGTGCTTGCCTAGCATGCATGAAGACCCAGGTTCGATTCCTCGGTACCACATACATAGAAAAAAGCCGGAAGTGGTGCTGAGGCTCAAGTGGTAGAGCTCTAGCCTTGAGAAAGTCCAAGGACAGTGCTCAGGCCCTGAGCTCAAGCCCAGGACTGACGGCAAAAAAAAAAAAAAAAAAAAAAAAGACACAACTTCCTAATAACAATGCACATAATAGGGTGGACTATGTAGCAAGCTACAGCACAGGCATTTATTTCAAGGAGCCCTGAAATGTATGAGGCTGAACTTCCTTTTAGTAAATATGCAGAATTTTTTTCTGCATACAGGGTAAGCTACAAGTTTTTCAGACAAAAACTTAAAAACCTCAGAACCTCTCTCTGATTGTTGTATCTTACACAGTAATCAAGGGTATGTTACAAATTCTGCTCAGTGTTGGAGATTACGTCAATATATGAAGTTACTGGCATTTTGGATACTGAACAAATAAATGTTCATAGAAAGAGAAAAGAGTAATTTTAAGTGAGACAGGCAGTTGATAATATTGCTCTAACTTTCTAAAGCTCCGCTTCCTTCGCCATCCTTCTGGTTTATATGAATTTTGAAACAAACAGACTAAAAATATGAAGTTGATAATCATCAATACAATTTAAGGATTCTTTTTTTATTTTTTGGAAGCAAGACGTACGTAAGTATGTAGCTTCCAAGTGCTAGGATTATAGGTCTACATCATGCATCTGGTTAAGATTACTTTTAAACTCTTATTTATCTCTAATCAACTCAACCATGAAGTGAATGGTGAAGTACAGGTGAATGGATATGGAAAATATTAAAACCATTTAGTATACAATACAGAAATACCAGTTAAAACCCCATAGAATAGCAGAGTTAGGATGCTAAATTTAAGTGCCACATTGCAGTCAAAAATAGTGTGTGTGTGTGTGTGTGTGTGTGTGTGTGTGTGTGTGTGTGTGTGTGTGTGTATTTTGGTCAGATGTGGGGCTTGAACTCCGGGCCTGGGCACTGTCCCTGAGTTCTTCAGCTCAAGGCTATCACCCTACCATGTTGAGCCACAGCAACACTTCCACACTGGCTGGCTGAAAATACTATTTTAATATTATACTTTAATTATCAGGAATATAGATGGTATTTGATATCAAGAATAACATTATAGGGCCGGGAGTTTGGCCTAATGGTTAAAGTGCTTGCCTAGCATGCGCAAAGGTCGATTCCTTGGTACCACATACATACAAAAACGCTGGAAGTGGTGCTGAGGCTCAAATGGTAGAGCTCCAGCCTTGAGAAAGTCCAAGGACAGTGCTCAGGCCCTGAGTTCAAGCCCAGGACTGGCAAAAAAAAAAAAAAAAAAAAAAAAAAGAATAATATTATACTGTCTAGGCCGGAAGTTTGGCCTAGAGGTAGAGTGCTTAACTAGCATGCATGAAGCCCTGAGTTCAGTTACTTGGTACTAGCTACACGGAAAAGGCCGCAAGTGGAAAGTGAATCAAGTTTTACTCTTACATTGACACCCAAAGACTGATGTATTTTCTTGACAAGTCTGGGGTGGTAGCTCATGATTATACTCCTAGCTACTCAAGAGGTTGAGAATAGGAAGAACAT
Source organism: Megascapheus bottae (assembly GCF_031878675.1). NCBI lineage: Eukaryota > Metazoa > Chordata > Mammalia > Rodentia > Geomyidae > Megascapheus > Megascapheus bottae. The sequence continues at coordinate 55,757,721 of NC_143515.1, forward strand.
GGTTCATGGCCAGCTTAGGCAAAGGTCTGAGAGACCCCCATTTCATCCAAGTCAAGAGAGTGGTTGGTTGTCTGTCATCAAAGCTGAGACAGGAATTTAAAAACTTAGGGGGAGGCAGGTGCAGGTGGCTTGTACCTGTAATCCTAGCTACTCATAAAGCTGAGCTATAGCTGGGCATGGTAGCTCACCCCTGTAATTCTACTCAAGAGCTGAGATCTGAGGATCAGAGCCAGCCCAGGCACTAAAGACCATGAAACTCTTATCTCCAGGAAGTGGGGCTGTAGCTGTAGCTCAAGGGGCAGGGTGGTAGCCTTGAATTGAAGAGTTCAGGAACAAAGCCCAGGCCCATAGTTCAAGCCCTTTGACCCACAAAAATTAATAAATAAATTAAATAAAGCTGAGATATGAGAATCATGGTTCAAAGTTAGCCCAGGCAGCTTTGACCCTGTGAGACTCTTATCTCCAATTAACCATTCAAAAACCAGAAGTGGTGCTGTGGCTCAAGGGGTAGAGCACTAGTGTTGAGCAAGAAAGTTTAGGGACAGAACCCAGGCCCTGAGTTCAAACCCCACAATTGGAAAAAAAAAAATTAGGGGGATCACAGTAGAGGCTGGACTTACTAAAACAAAGTGAGACACAAAAGTAGCCACAGTAAAAAGGCCTGGAGACCTTGTTCAAGTGCAGAGCACTTGGGTAGTAAGTACTGGGCTCTGAGACCAAACTCAAATAGGTTCTCCCCCTACCCCCAAAGATTGACAAAGTTTTCAAACTGCTAATACAAATGTCACATTTTTCTATTCTGGGGGCAGTTCACTGGGTCAGAAGAGACTGTGTGAGGAGAACAAGGATTCCTTTACTCATAACTCAGGTTGATTATCAAGTTTTGATGCAGAAAGTCCAAAGAAAAAGGGGTTTGGAGCCGAGTGTGCATAGGATGTAGGTAAACAGGAGATAACCCAAAGTGCTGCTCTCCCAGTCCCGAGAATTATCTGTACATTATTACAGAATGAATTTAAAGGAGAATACCTTACCTTTGGGTCCCTTCCCAGGTGTGGGCTCAACAGCAGTTTTGCTCCATATGAGCATGACTCCACCAGAGTCTCCAGTAAGAACATCTCCATTCCCCAAGAATGCTAAGCACTGCACGAATTTTGGTTTTTCATATTTCTATGACGAATGAAAATTTTTAGTTTCCCCTACTGCATGATGATGTGATGCTCACAGAAATTAAAAAGATTAGGGGGGAAAACAAGATGATTGGGAGAGGGTGAGGGGAGAGAAATGGGGACAAAAACATGAGAGGGAGATCAATATGTGAGAAGTAATGCACCTACTACCTGATGAATATAATTGTAACCCCTCTATACATTATCTGACAATAAAATAAAAATATTTAGAAAAAAAAGAAATTAAAAAGATTAGAGTTTTATATACCTAAGGAAGTCACAACTTTCTGATCCTTACCCCAAAAATTCCCTGTTTTCTTGTTAATGAATTGCCACTCCAGGTCCAGAAAAAAATATGAGATTTGCCACATGTTATTATGGTATTTGCATCAGTTGGGTGGAACTCCACAGTCAAAACAACTTCATTTGTTGTCTGCAAAAATAGAAAGTAAACTTTAGATGATAGCATACTCCTTTTTTGTTCCAGTCCTAGGGCTTGAACTCAAGAGAGTGGGCACTATTCTTGAGCTTTCTCAAGGCAACTGTTTGGCCACTTGAGCTACTACCCCACTTTTGGCTTTTTCTGTGTAGGTGGTACAAAGTAACTGAACTCAGGGTAGTGCATGCCAGGCAAGCTTTACCACTAGGCCACACTCCCTGCCTAGAGAGTATATTATTCTTGATATCAAATACTAATTATAGGGCTGGGAGTATGGCCTACGGCAGTGCTTGCTTAGCATGCACAAACACCCGGGATTGATTCCTCGGTACCACATACATAGGAAAAAACCAGAAGTGGTGCTGAGGTTGAAGTGGTAGAGCTCTAGCCTTGAGAAAGTCAAGGACAGTGCTTAGGCCCTGAGCTCAAACTCAGGACTGGAAAAAAAACAACAACAACAAAACCCAAACCAAATCAAACCACCAAATACCAATTATACTCCTGATAAATAAATGGAAGAATTTTTAGGGAATAACTTTTTTCCAGAATTTTTCTGAAAATTGTTTAGATTTTTAGAATAAAGATTAAAATGCGGTGTTCTTGTTCAATATCACCTTTAATACTATTTATTTACAAAAGCTTTGAATTTGGAAGACATGTATATGCTTTCTAGTTTATTTATTTATTCATTTATTTATTTATTGGGCATGAACTCAGGGCCTGGGCACTGTCCCTTCTTTTGCTCAAGGGTAGCATTCTACCACTTGAACCACAATACCTCTTCTGGCTTTTTGTTTATGTAGTACAGAAGAATCAAACCCAAGGCTTAATGTATGCTAAGTAAGCACTCTACCACTAAGCCACATTCCCAGCTCTACATTATTTTAATTTCTTATATATTCAGGAACACAAGGATTATTAAATATAAGAGCAATGTACATTTTCATAAAGCTAGAAACAATACAACCAGAAACAGAATACTAGAAACCAAAACTATGAAAGATGGAGGATAGATGGAATGGGTAACAATGACCAAGACCAAGAAGTATCATACTCATAATCTGACTTGTGTACTTGAAACTTTTTTTAAGATTTAATTTACTTTTGCCAGTCCTGGGCCTTGAACTCAGGGCCTGAGCACTGTCCTTGGGCTTTCTCAAGGCTAGAGCTCTACCATTTGAGCCACAGCACTACTCCCAGCTTTTTTCTTTGTATGTGGTACTGAGAAATTGAATCTGGGTCTTCGTGCATGCTAGGCAAGCACTCTACCACTAGGCCAAACTCCTGGCTCTGTACTTGAAACTCTTTTGCAAGTACTTAAATTTAATCTGAAACAAAAAAAAAAAAATCAAAACCAGAAATACTAGGATTAGAAACATCTCTGTCCTTTCTTTAACGTAACAGTATGTTTTTGTCTGTTTAAATAGAATTATAAACAATGTTCGTTAATTTTAGCTTGTTTTCTCAACACTATTTCATTACCAAGATCCACTCATGTAAGTACGTGTAGTTGTAATTTGCTTAACTGATGTATACTACTCTTTTGCATAAAAATACTGTTTATCATTATGCTGACTAGATTAAAATAGCACTGCAGACTTCTAAGTATGCTTCTACTGGGCTCATATCCATAAGATAAAAATGTCAAGTGAGTAGGTAGTTCCTAATAGTGCATAAGAATTCTGCGTCCTTACCAACCTTCATATCTTAGTCTTTTGGGGGAGGGGCTGGAAGGGGTCGTCAGTTGTGAGGCTTGAAACTAGGGCCTGATCGCTGTCTCAAGAGTTCTTTTTTGCTCAAGGGTTATGTTCTACCACTTAAAGCCACAGAACTACTTTTGGTTTTCTGCTGGTTGGTGATAAAGAGTCTCACAGATTTTCCTACCCAGACTGGCTTTGAACCATAATCCTCAAATCTCAGCCTCCTTATAAACTAGAATTGCAGGCACAGCCACTGAGTGCTTATTTGTCTTTATCCCATCAGCTACTTTTGTTTTTTTTGTTTGTTTGTTTTTTTGCCAGTCCTAGGCTTAAGCTCAGAGCCTGAGCACTGTCCTTGGATTTTCTCAAGGCTAGAGCTCTACCACTTGAGCCTCAGCACTATTTCTGGCTTTTTTCTATGAATGTGGTACCGAGGAATCGAACCCGGGACTTTGTGCATGCTAGGCAAGCACGCTACCATTAGGCCAAACTCTCGGCCTCCCCATCAGCTACTTTTTAAGTGGTTTTTCATTGTGGTTTTAATTTTAACTTTTTTAGTAGTTACTAAGGCCGAGCATTTTGCATATGCTCATTACCTGGATATCATGTTTTGTAAAAGGCCTAAAGTTTTTCTTACTGAAGTACAGAAGTAGAACTTTATTGGAAATGCCTCTTCTTTTCCCACATTCTTAATGACTTTTGATGAAAAGAAATTCTTTTCTTTCTTTCTTTTTTTTCTTTTTTTTTTTTTTGTCAGTCATGGGGCTTGAACTCTGGGCCTGGGCACTTTCCCTGATATCTTTAGTCCAAAGCTAGCACTCTACTACTTTGAGCCACAGCACCACTTCCAGTTTTCTGCTGGTTAACTGGAGATAAGAGTCTCATGAACTTTCATGCCCAGTCTGGCTTTGAATTGTGATCCTCAGATCTCAGGCTCCTGAGTAGCTAGGATTATATGTATGAGCCACTGGCACTCCTCACCCATTTTTTTTTAAAAAAGGTCTCACTAGATACCCTAGGCTGGCCTGGAAAGTGTGATCCTCCTGCCTTTGCCTCACAATCGTTTCTCCCTTTAATTTTCTTGTGTATGTTTCCACAACTTTTAAGTTCATCAACTTATTAAAAAAAAAACATGCAAGAACAATACTCAGAGAACTGACATCTTTACAATACTTTACTCTATCCTTGGTTATGCAATATCCCTCTAATAGTAAAGTTTTTAATTGACTTACTGAATTTTAAAGTTACCTATCAGTTTCCCAAGTCAGACAGACACGAGGAACTGGATTAGGGGTAATAAATGAGTTGAATAAGCAGATGGGGACTAATGTTATCTGCAGAAGAGGTTCAAAAGAACTCTGAGCATTACCAATGGTTTAATGCCTAGAAAAGAAATGAGGGAATGGCCATAGGAGCAAACCCACAGATTTCATCTACTAGACTTCACTACAAAAGATAAAAGCATTTTGTACATTTCAGTGTTGAATTACTCATGGCTAGAAACTTGTGACTTCTGCCAGGTGAGGTGGCTCATGCCTATAATCCTAGCTACTCAGGAGACTGAGCTGAGGAGATCTGAGGAGATCTGAGGATCAAGGTTCAAAGCCAGCGGGCACAAAAGGGCCTGAGACTCTTATCTCCAATTAGCCTCTAGAAAACGGGAAGTGGGGCTTGAGTCAAGGGTGGTAGCCTTGAGCTGAAGAGCTCAGGGACAGTGCCCAGGCCAAGTTCAAGCCCCATGACGCCCCCCCCCCACCCCCCACACAAAAGAAACTTACGACTTCATTTATGGGTTTTGTTTTTGTATGTCCGTACCAGGACTTGAACTCTAGTGGTCTCACTCTCAGTAGGCTTTTTCCACTTAAGAAGTAGTGTTGTACTGCTCAAGCCACAGTTCTGGCTTTTTGCTGGTTAAATGAAGGTTAGGATATCTTGAATTTGTCTGACTTGGCTGGCTTCAAACTAAGATCCTCAAATTTCAGCCCACTGAATAGGATTATAAAAATGAATCACCAGCACCCAGAACATAGTTTTTTATTAATTTTTTAACTTGTGGGGTTTGGGGGCAACATATATTCTTTCCAAGCACAATCAAACCTATTCTTCTTGTATCAAAATTCTTATACTTGAAATGTCTTTTGACCAGAAGGCTGAAATCCTGAAAGTAATATAAAGTAACAGAGCTAAAAGAGAGAGCAGCTGAAGAAAAATATACTGTTATTTAAGGGCACAAAGCTATTCTATTACCCTATCTAACTCAAATTCAACTGCAATGTTAACTCACATTCTCTTATAACGCCTATAAAGCATAAATTCACTTCACAGTAAGAAATTAATATAATTCTATGGCAATTATAAATTTTCTATAATAAGTATTACAGTATTTTCTATATCTTTATTTTATATGCCCTTCAGTTATGTCAGCCATATTCTTTTTTCTTCTTCTTTCATTCATGGGACTTGAACTCAAAGCTAGTGCTAGGCCACTTGAACCACAGCACCACTTCTGGCTTTTTCTGTGATTATAGTATCGAGGAATTGAACCCAGATCTTCGGAATGCTAGGCAAGCACTCTACCACTAGGCCAAACTCCCAACCCCACCATGTTCTTCCAGATGGCCAAACCCTTAAAAAATTCAATGAAGTCACAAAATTGTTAAGTGTTCAGTCTTAATTTTGAGATTAGACATCTATTTTTCCATTTCAGAACACAATGCTTGAAATACAGATACTGCTTCAAGTTGCCTGATTATTTTATCTATATGAATATAAAGTCTATAAAGCACAAAATAGTGATCAACCAATAAATTTGATGACATTGGTCAGTGGGCTTACTCTTACAAACACTTAAGGATATGAATATAATGCTAAATACCTGCTTATTAAGCAATATGTTCTAACTTTTGATTTACCTTTATTTCTGCTGTTTTTGATTTTTTCTGCCAGTCCCACACAGTAAGCATATGCTCATTGGAGTCATCAATAACACATAGATGAACACCTGAATCCTGAATGAAAGTCAAAGGCATTAAAAAAAATTCAGTTAAGATTAACATCCTAAGGGAGACATATTACTAGTAAAACTGCTAATAATCCAATTTTTTTTTTTTTTGGCCCAGATCTGGGGCTTGAACTCAGGGCCTGGGCACAGTCCCTGGGGCTCTCTGTGCCGAGGCTAGCATTCTACCATTTGAATCACAGTGCTGCTTCCAGTTTTTTCTGTTTATGTGGTACGGAGGAATCGAACCCAGGGCTTCCATGCATGCTAGTCAAGTGTGTATTCTACCACTAAGCCACATTCCCAGCCCACCAAAATTTAGTTTTTTGGAAACATAATGAAGGTACTGCTAACTATAATTGTGGTGGATTTTTTTCTTCTAGAAATAGTCTTTTAACAATTCTATTTTTAATTTCCCTTTCCCTTGGCTGAATTGCACTTGCCATCTAGCTACTTCTATTACTGAACAATAGCAAATAATTCTTTTTGAAGATTTCCTAGTCTTTTCAGCATTTTATGCTTCCTTCCTGCTGCTGGAAAATATCCACACACAGTATTTCTCCATGAGGTAGATGATTTCACAGATTTTCTACTGATGAAATTTTGATAACTTTTAATGAAATCAAGTTAAAATTAGTGGCTATTTTCAAGGTTGCTGATTTCATTTTTTTGTGAGATATAACTGGCTTATATTAACATGCAACAAGATAAATAAAAATAGAACTAGATCTTTTCTTTTCTTTTGATTTTGGTTGTTTGAGTGTCATCTTGCTATACTTTTTCAGGTTGGCTTCAAACCCCAAATTTCCCTAACTTAGCCTCCCTAGTACTAAGATTTACTGGTATGTGCTATCATGCCTAAGTAATGAATTCTTTCATATTTGTTTTTCTGGAATCACTCTCATTCACATAGTTAGAATCAGTTTAAGAAAAGCAACTATGATGGGCTGGGAGTTTGGCCTAGTGGTTAAAGTGCTTGCCTAGCATGCACAAAGACCTGGGTTCGATTCCTTGGTACCACATACATAGAAAAAAGCCGGAAGTGGTGCTGAGGCTCAAGTGGTAGAGCTCTAGCCTTGAGAAAGTCCAAGGACAGTGCTCAGACCTGAGCCAAAGCCCAGGACTGGCAAAAAAAAAAAAAAAAAAAAAAAGCAACTATGAGAAAGAAGAGTGTGTTTGATCAGAGTATACTGTAAGTGTGCACAGAAATGTCACAATGAAATCCTCCTTGTATAACTGATATATGCTAATTTAAAAAAAATCTTTTTTTTTTTTTGCCAGTCCTGGGCTTGAGCTCAGGGCCTGAGCACTGTCCTTGGACTTTCTCAAGGCTACAGCTCTACCACTTGAGCCTCAGCACCACTTCCAGCTTTTTTTCTATGTATGTGGTACCGAGGAATCGAACCCGGGTCTTCATGCATGCTAGGCAAGCACTTTAACCACTAGGCCAAACTCCCGGCCCTAAAAAAAAAAAATCTTTTTAACAGACAAGAAAATGTAGATGTTCTCTTTTCTAGTGTCAGGTGTGGACCATGCCTCAATGTCTCTGAACAGAGAAAACTTGTAGTAAAGAGAGGTAACAAGGGAGAGCAGAATCTTTCTCCTTCTTTGGACTATATCAGAATGATTATTTGAGTTAGGAAAAAAGTTAAAAATACAGGGCAACTCAAGATAGTCTTAATACTGAAACAATGGCAACAATGACATTATAACACACCTGCTGTGGAGATTTTAGGGGTAAAACTAGTGAACATTCTTTATATGCTTTACTAATAGTCCTCCTAATTCCTGTTAGACTCTCACTATTCCATGCTTTCAAGCTAACAAAAACCCCTAAATTCATCCAAATTTATCTTTCTGTTCTGAAAGTATTCATTCTACCAAATCCCATAAATGATGCACTATAATTCACAATATAGCTTCTGACAATTAAGAACTAAAGAGACAGTATGAATACACAAATATACCTGCAAGTATAAAATCTAAGCACCTATTTGATATTTAAAAGTATAAAAATTTAAATATAGATGGTCTGGATACCTTATCATAATTATATATAGTTCAAAAAATAATGTAAAATGCTAAGGAGTATCTTTCTTTCCTCTCAAAACATATCTTCAAAGTGCAGATGAAATTGTCAGGCACAAAGTTTTAAACCTATGTTGTTATCAACTTAGAATCAAGATAGGATTTTAGGAAATAAGAGGTTATTTCTTTTTCTTGCAAAATGGCACTGAGAAAAGCCACTATTTTTGCTGAATTGGTCAAATTCCTTAAACATTTTTTAAAATGAGAAGGAAAGAAAAAAGATCTTTTCTATGATTCAAGCTGATTCAAAAATACATCCATTCTTCATTTCAAATCATAATATGCTATGTACATACATATTTCTCCAACCATTTCCTATTACACTGGACTCTTAGGAGACCAAAATTAAATATAATGAAGAATATCATCTTGATCGTATCAAAACCAAAGTTAGTATTCAGACTAAAATTCAATTTACCAATAGTTAATATTAAAAAGAGCTAATATCTCTTTCAATAGATACACGGGAAAAAAACCCAACTTATTCTTTGTTCATCTTGTCTGCTTCTTTTAAATAAAGTGTTACTTACTGCTTTTGAAAAATCCAGACATCCTACTCCACGCTCAAAAGTTCCAAGTCCAATAATTTGCAATGTGCATAGACTAACTGAATCCCACACCCTGACATGGGGCTGCAGAGGCTGCAAAACACAAGGCAATAGACTAACTCGTATTCAGACAGATGTAAACACACAGCCATACCACAGAGAACTGTCTACAATCTTTAGAGATGGTAGGGATTGATAAATTATCTAACCATACTTGAAGAATCCTGATTTTTTTTGAAGGAAATATGTGGTAAGAGTAGCATCCACTAATTTGAGCATTTACTACATTTCACATACTATTGTATATATTTCATATGCTATCTAATTTAATTTTCAAAATCTTAACTACAGGTACAATTATCATCATCATCTCATAGATAAGGAAATTTAACTCTGGAACTGTGCTTTTCTTTTTGTATTATATAATTCTACTATATTGCCTGGACTTGTCTCAAACAAATGATCCTCCTGTTTTGACCTCCTACAGAGAGCTAGAACTATAGATGTTACTCACGACATACATCCTTGTTTTTTCACATTCCCCTCATTCTTGAAAAAAATATGCCTTAAAAAATAACAATTCCCACTATATATCTAACCTGAAATAGTCATTAAGTAGGGTATATAACTGGAAGAAATTTCTCAAGCCATCCAAACCCTCCCCCTACCTGTTTCTTTTCTTTACCTGTTTAATTTTCTTAGAGAAAATGTCATGAGTACAGTCACACATACTCATGACATAATTGAGTCATCATCAGTATTTACTGATCTTAGAAATAAGAGGTTATATAGGCCATAAATATTTAATAGTAACTGAAAATCTAATTGCGATCAGCTCTTCTATGCATCAAATCAAAAGGTCTCAATGATTAAGAGAAATTGAAGTAATAAGACACTGAGAAGTTACTGTACTTAATAGTATTACTCCTCCAATTTTTACAGTTCAAGACTTTTAGAAATATTTTAGTAGCATTCCTTTTGTGCTCTGAAACTTCCTTACATTCTATAATGTTCTTTTCCTTGCTTACACTAGAAATCCTTAGTAAATTTTAACAGAAAATCCTAAGTTGTGTTTAAAATTACAATCAATTCCATTCTAATAGCAATAGCACTACATACAGAATGCATAAAACTGTGCTGCTCACCCTTCCATCTTTATCCACTCCAGCTATCTGTCCAGTTGCGATCCTAATTTTGTCAGGATGTATAGCAAGGCTAAAAGGCAGCATTAACAATAATTTTAAATACAGGAAACATGTAAAACAGCAGAAATGTACCTTTGTATCAACATTTTTCAAACAAATAGAATCTAGCCATAAAAAAACTCACTTTGGCCTATTTTTGAAAATTAAACAAATTTAAATTATCTGAAGCTACACACTTGCCTTTGTTAATCTTAACAAATTAGTGGAACATTTCATACTTATCCATAACTTGTTACTGGCAACAAAGTAAACTGTTTTTATTTGCTCAAGTTTTTTCTTCCCCCTGGTTCATTAAAGGTGTAGTACTGTATTGATGTAAACTCAAACTATTAAAAATACACATCTCTTCATCTTGCTAAATTATGCTTATACATATTAATAACTAATGGTGCCTTACTTAGGGCATTTCTTCTTTCCTACAAATAAACTCAGCAGTAACTATCAAACATTTTGTTACCAACCTATTAATTAGTTACATTTGGTGTGGTGGGGGGAGGAAAGAGGGAGAGCAGTACTAGGGTTTAAACTCCTAACAATAAGTAGGTAGGTTACTGAAACAGTTCCCCTAACCTCTTTTACTTTGTTTTATCAGATGGGATCCTGTATTCTTTGACTGGGGTTGGCCTAAGAGAGGTCCTCCTAATCATGACCCCTCAACAGTGGGAGGCATAAATCTCCATGCGCTAACTTTTTGCCTCCTGAGTAGCTGGCATTATGGGTATGTATCATCGCATATGGCTTAATAAGATTTTAATACTGAACTCTTAAGTCAAATTTACGACATGCAATTCTTAAATAAAAATTGGAAAATGAATCAAATGTACTCAAACTGATGATGATAAACATACAACTGATTAGCAAAAAACAAAGAAAAATGGAAAAACTAAAAATAGAATTTAAAATGTCTTCCTGTTTGTAGAGAATCTTTCTGTATCTTGTAAACAAGTGGTAAATAACTCAAAATAGTTGTTTCTTAGTGTGTACTATTCATCATTTTCCAGATTAGTATTGAAGAGATAGAGTTCCCATTTTTCCTATATTAATTTTATCTTTAGCCCAACAGAAAGCCCCGAGTTCAAATTCCAGCACTGCAAAAACAAAAAAGAATTCTATCTTTAAAAATATTTTTCTAATAACGTGATTGGTATAAATGATATTTTATTTTCATTTTTGAATATTAAGGAATTTATCAGTTCCTTTAGTTCTTCCCCTTCAATAATTTATGCTCTTTACTGAGATCGACTACATTAAAAGTAACAAAAAAAAATCTAACAATATAATTCAGCTCACTTTTTTTTCTTTTTCTTTTTTTTTGTTGGTGTTGGGGCTTATACTCTAGGCTACCACGCTACCCCTTGAAACACAGCTCCACTTCCGATTTTCTAGTGGTTAATTGGAAGTCTCACGATTTTAGTGTCTGGGCTGGCTTGAGCTGTGATCAAGCCAATTAGGATTACAGGCTGCGCCTGGCTCAGCTCACATCTTTTTAAACAAATTTTAAAAAAATTACAATTTCCGGAGAAGGTAATATATTTTTATGGTTCAAATACCAATACTCCAATACTATCTAAAAATATATGCTGAGAAAAATCTCTTTCCTGTTTTAACAAGATTTCTATTCACTCTTCCCTACTACCATAATTTTTTAATGGTAACTGTACAATCAATTTTAAAGAATTTCTAGGACCTCTTTTTATTAAAAAAATTGTGAAAGACAAGATAAATGTTTCTTTTCACCTTTTGTTCTGTTTACTGGTGGGAAAAGGTTCACTTTATGTAGCTCATGCTCACTCAAATTTTTCAATCTATTTGGGCACAGTGGCTCACACCTGTAATCCTAGCTATTCAGGAGGCTGATTATCTGAGGATCACGGTTTAAAGCCAGCCAGCCCAGCACTAAAGTCCATGAGACTCATCTCTAATTAACCACTGGAAAAGGGGAAGAGGCGCTATGGCTCAATGGGTAAGGTGGTAGCCTTGAACTGAAGAGCTCAGGGACAGCGCCCAGGCCCAGAGTTCAAGCCCTACAACTGACCAAAAAAAAAAAAAAAATCTATTTTTGATTCCCTTAGTGCTGAAATTAGACACGTACAACCATGGCTGTTACTTGGAATTTCTTTATAAAAATGATAGACATTTTCTTGCTCTTTAATATTATTGGAAATATATCTGTCCTTTATTTATTTCATACTACAGAAAGGAAAAGACAAGTATTTGAGAAAGCAAAGGAGATTCCAACTGCAATTTATAGGGATATATTTTATTGCTGCCAATATTACACCTACCATATTGAAAGATCGTAAGACTTTTTCTCTTTCTAACATTTTTGACAGAACACTCATAATAACCTTATATTCTGTATTTTCCATAAGGAAATATTACAGTATAATCCAAAATTTAAAAATACAAAATGAAGGTATAAGAGCAAAACTAAAAATGTTAAATGATACCAACCATTTCACACAGTCTGTATGACCCAGGTAGTGTCGTTGAGTTCTCTCCTCATAATTAAATAGTACTACTACTGAAGCAATGAAATAAACTATTTCCCCCGTAGGAAGAAGGTAAACATTAGCTCGACAGTCTTTTCCTCGGTAACCATATCTTAAAAGAAAAACGTTAAGGTTTTTAACTAATATTCAAGGTATTAAACTATTTTTAAAAGAATACTTAGGGAATCAGCTAGATATAATGAAAAGATGATTGGACTAGAACTAGAAAACTCACCCTACAATTATCACTCTGCAACCATGAGTCTTTCATTATGTTTGTGTCAGTTTCTCTATAGTATAATCTAATAGGTATCAGGTATGGTATGACAAAGCAAATGTTAAGGCTGAAATTTATGTTCTGGGAGAAGACAAAAATAATCATCAAATAGGCAATTACAAAGACGGGAAGAAAATTAACTGGCTGAAGTTACAGAAACAAGCTAGATACCTTAAAATAGACCAAGAAAACGTGTTTACACACACACACACACACACACACACACACACACACACACACACACACACACACACACACAGATTTATTGTTTAAGAAAAACATCATTGGCAGAAAAATGATGGGACTAGAAAAATTATGTTAAGTTGTTGGGGGCCGAGTAACGCCATGTGTAATAACTTTCTGCTGAGACAAGGCAAGGCGCAAGAGGCAGGGCGCAGGACTTGATTACCATTGGTTACAAATGTGTTATTGTTTATCACTCTCTGCTGGGACCTAGAGTGAGGGGATATTAGCTGGAGGGACTGCCTCAGGAGGAGGTTTTTGGAGAGAGATTTTCCTGCTTTGATGAAACTATTGCGTCTCTGTTCGTGCTCCGGGGAAGGAGGGCTAAGTGCAGGAGGACAGTGGGCCCTCTCCTCTCGTGGCTTGGACTGTCGGGGAGTGTTTTTCCCCATCCCTCCTAGTCGAGAGGGACCGGGGACGAAGGACCCCGACATTAAGTGATATAAGTTAAGACTCAGAAAGATAGTAAGTACATGTTTTCTCTTATGTGAAGTTAACACCATAAGAAAATTCATACATATATATATATATACTTTTTATTTATGCACAAAGTGACTAAATTATGACACACACAAGTGTGGATTCTCATGGTAAAACATGTTTTGTCTAAAGTGGTGAGACTTGATGCTTGAAAGAGAGGAAGGGTGAGAAATATATTCATAACAGTCACTGTACATAAGGGAAAATGAAACTAGGTAAAGGATGGGAGAGATGGGGGAAGATGATAAAAGGGGTGACATTGATAAAGACGCACTGCATTTATAAAATGATTATATTCAACCAAAACCTCTTTATACTTAACTATTTAAAAGATAATACAAATAAGGCAGGGCACTGGTGGTTTATACCTATAATACTAGCTACTCAGGAGGCTGAGATCTGAACCAGTCCAGGCACAAAAGTCTGTTTGAGACTCTTATCTGCAATCTAACCACCAGAAAACTGGCGCTATGTCTCAAGTACCCGGGTAGGGTGGCAGCCTTGAGCTGAAGAGCTCAGGGACAGAACCCAGGTCTAGACAGAGTTCATGCCCCACAACAGACCCCGCCCCCAAAAAAATTTTAACAAAAGGAAATTTAATGATAAAAAATAAACTGAAAAAGAAGAAATTTAATGGGATGCTTAGAGAAAGCATAAACAGAGCTCCTATTTTAGATGAAAAGGGAGAAAAAGTCCATCCGAGGAAACTACCATTTTTGTTGACTCTAATATGATGAATATGAAAAACACACTGGTAAGCATAATGTTGAAAAGGGGCTGTAACAAATTATAGGATTGGTGAGTTTTTCCAAGTTGATTTCTGCCTATTGCAAAGAATTTTAAGGAGTTTGAAGAGGAGGTGGAAGAATGGCAGCTGAGTACAGAAGTCATACTATTAGCTTCTGTTTCTCTGAGTTTTTTAGAGATTATAAAGAAATGAGTTTGAAATAAAACTAGAAAAATTCCATTTTAAATTGTTACTTAAAACAATGTCTAGGGGCTGGGAGTTTGGCCTAGTGGTTAAAGTGTTGCCTAGCATGCATGAAGACCCGGGTTCGATTCCTCGGTACCACATACATAGAAAAAAAAAAAAGCCGGAAGTGGTGCTGAGGCTCAAGTAGTAGAGCTGTAGCCTTGAGAGTCCAAGGACAGTGCTCAGGCCCTGAGCTCAAGCCCAGAACTGGCAAAAAAAAAAAAAAAAAAAACAATGTCTAAGCTAGGTGCAGTGTCTCACGCCTGTAATCCTAGCTACTCAGGGGGATGAGATCTAAGGATCCTATCAAAGCCAGCCCAGGCACTAAAGCCCATAACACTTATCTCCAATTAACCACTAGAAAATCAAAAGTGGCATGTTGTGGCTCAAGGGGTAGGGCAGTAGCCTTGAGCTGAAGAGCTCAGGAACAGCACCCAGACCCAGAGTTCAACCTCTACAACTGACCTCTAGCAGAGAATTCTGGAATTAAGAGTTAGCTTCAGTAATTTAAGTTCTTAATTAAGTGATTCACATTATACAACATATAACAAAAAAATTTGAAAAGGAGAAATGCTAGGATTTGAACTCAAGGGCCTCTTGTTTGTAAACATTCTATCACTGAGCCATGTCTTTATAGTTTAACAAACATCTTCTCATTAGTCTTACAACAGTCCCGTAAAACAGTTACTGAACTCTTATAATACAAGTGGAGAAAGTTAAGGTTAATAGAGGGTAACTAGTAGGATCCTAGTCCTCCAATTCTAGTCCAATACCTTTTCTACACTATTACCAGCTGTGATATTCATAGAATACTGCTTGCCCGTTGTGAATTACTTTTGATGAATTTAAATTGTTAGTAGCAAAATATATTTAGCATGTAAAAAAGATTAGAGATAACTTTTAAATTCATCAAGAAGCTATGTTTATTTTAATGTCAGATATAAAGGTTGTAAACCAATTTTTCTTCTGAAAACAAAGCAAAACGGTTTGATGTCTAGGTAGACAAGGATACGCCCACTCCAGTTTGAGCTTCTCAGAAGGCAGTTCTGTTCTGATGTCATCATAGTTGTCAACATCAGAAGGAATGAACATCGTAATTGGCCGACCTCGCATAAACATTTTAATATATTCTCCTTCTGTTGAAACATAAAAGTTAAGTCACATGTATTTTTATATAATTGTACAAAAGCAATTATATATGGTATAATAAGACAAAAACAGCTACTTCAAAGTTTTACCTTCATTATATGTGGTTATTTTTATATGTTACTTGGCATATAGAAAACAAAATGATGCTGAAAGATGTATTCTGAAACTCTGGAAAAAAACTTACTATTTCCTTGAGGATCGCTATTTCCATAATTAAAATATAATTAATCTGTTTAAGTTAATGTATTTCTATAAATGCCAGGAACGTTGAGATAGAAAAATACAAAAGAAAACTTGAGTGATGGACATTTCTCTAACTGTTGAAAGAGAATTTGTTTGAATAGACAAAAACCACACCCACACTATACTTAATAACACATACAAAATAGGACCTCACAAACTAGAAAGCTCTGCACAATGAAGGAAACCATCAGTAGGGTAAAAGCCAATAAGAGGTAAATTGTTATAATTAAGAAATGCCTACAATTCAATAGTAAAAACAACAAAACAAAAACCAGACATATACTGATGACTCATATGCCTCTAATCCTAGTTGCTAATAGCCTACAATCTGAGGATCCCAGTTTGAAGCCATCTAGTCAGGAAAAGTCCTTAAAGACTCTCATCTCTAACCAGCAAAAAGCTGAAAGTGGGCAACCAAGTACCAATGGTCATGCCTGTAATCCTAGCTGCTCAGGAGGCTGACTGAGATGTGAGGATCACATTAGAAGTCAGCCTGGAGAAGAAGTCTATGAGATTCTCATTTCCAACTACCTACCAACATAACCAAAAGTGAAGTTATATATAGCTCAAGTGGTAGAATACTAGCCTTAGCAAAGAAGCTCAGGGATAGATAGCATCCAGGCTCTCCTTGAGTTTAAGCACTAGGACTGACACAAACATGAATGAATAAATGTGTAGAATCAAATCAGTATTTGTCATTCATGTTTTATAATACTTTATAAAATGAGTTTCTCCCCCCCCCCCTTTTTTTTTGCTAGTCCTGGGCTTTAGCTCAGGGCCTGAGCACTGTCCTTGGACTTTCTCAAGGCTAGAGCTCTACCACTCGAACCTCAGCATCCCTTCCGGCTTTTTTCTATGTATGTGGTGCCGAGGAATCAAACCCAGGTCTTCGTGCATGCTAGGCAAGCACTCTACCAAACTCCGGGCTCAAACATGAGATTGTTTTTTATTCATCCAAAATGTAAAACAACCCCCAATTACATTCCACCCATCTCTTCCCCCTTAGAATTCCAATGACCTATGTACAGATAGGTTTAATAGATGCTAGTGATAGTAAAATGGTTACAAAAGAATGTAAAAGGGAAAGAGAGAGACTGAGTACAAAAGTATATCTAAACATCTGGCATTTTGCTTGGCATGATATGAAAGTAGGAGAGAAGCAGGCTAAAATGCAATCATCCATCAAGCAGAGACTGGTACAATTTCAAGATTTCTAATAATGATTTGAAGTACCTAAGAATACATAATCTGGTAGTTTATATACTACTAGCTATGAAAAGAAAAATTACTTGCAAAAAGTCTGCATTGTTTTTCAGTCAGTAAAAACTGTGTTACGGGTGAGAAGTTCAAGTTATTTATATTGTTATTACTCACAATGGACTTGGCCTCAGGGTTTGATCTAAGAACAGGCTAAGACCTCCCACACTAAGGTCTAAATACCACATGATGTGTGTCTTTATTACTTTTGTATCTGAGTAGGCAGGGCTTCCTGATATTTTTAGCAGTCTTTGATAGTAAATAAATAATTATCACCATTAAATACCTTTCTCATACAATTATTCTTTATCTATAGCTCCTTGCCTCCCCCCCCTTTTTTTTGTAAATTTGGTGTTGACTTGCTAAATTTAACTTTCTCTATAGCTTTTTTTTTTTGGGGGGGGGGGTGGGTCATAGGTCTTGAACTTTAGCTCAAGGCTATCCCTGGGCCTGGGCGTTGTCCCTGAGCTCTACAGCTCAAGGCTACAACTCTACTCTTGAGACAAGCCCCACTTCCCGTTTTCTAGAGGTTAACTGGAGGTAAGAGTCTCAGGTCCTTTTCAGCCCGGACTGGCTTTGAACCTTGATCCTCAGATCTCGGCCTCCTGAGTAGCTAGATTAAAGGCATGAGCTACCATGTCCGGCTTTGGTTTTGAATTTTTTGAAGCAGAGTTCTATTAAGCAGGTTTAAGCTGGCCTCAAACTTATGATCCTCTCACCTCTGCCTCTCCAATGCTGGAATGCCAGGCACATAACACATGTGGCAACAGTTTTACAATTGAGGGAAAGAATGCAGGAAAAAAAAAAACATATTGAGTTACCTACTAGTAGACAGAATTGGGATATTAGTAAATGTAATTAATCTCTACATTTTATTACAGCGCAGTGAAAATTTGTGGCACTCAATGGGAATAGAGAATGCAAGCTTTGATTTAGACCTTGGTTTGACTCAGCTTCAACACCAATGCTCAAATAATACATTTTTTTACAGGGGGGGAAGGAGTTCTGGTGCTGGGCTTGAAAATAGGGCCTAGGTGCCCTTGAGGTTTTCTGCTCAAGGTTAGCATTCTACCACTGGAGCCAAAGCTCCAGTTCTGGCTTTCTGGTGGTTAAATGAAGATAAAAATCTCATGAACTTTCCTGGCTAGGCTGGCTTTGAACCACAATCCTCAGAATCCAGCTTCCTAATTAGCTAGAATTACAGGTAGGAGTCACCAATGCTCAGCAAAATAAAGGTTTTCAATTGACGCTGTGCACCAATGCTTTAATTATAAACTAAGTTCTGTCTGATACTGTTGATAAAAGGAACTACAGTAATAAATCCATTTACAGGTAATCTTTCTTCATTCCAAGATATAGTTGACCTACCAAAAGTGAGCCAAGAAAACAGAAACCACTTAAATAAAGCCTTGACAAGCAATGAGACTGAAGCACTAATAGTCTCCTAAGAAAAGCTCAGAGACAGATGAATTCACAGCCAACTTTGACTAGGCCTTCTAAGAAGAGCTAACAACATTCTTCAAACTCTTCCATGAACTAAAAAAAAAAAAGGAATGCTATCAAATTCATTCTATGAAGGAAGTATTACACTCATCTCAAACAAAGATACAACAAAGAGACAGAATTGTAGACTGATGCAAAAATTCTCAATAAAAATCCTTGCAAATAGAATTCAATAGCATGTTAAAATAAATCATGTGGCCAGGAGTTTGGCCTAGTGGTAGAGTGTCTGCCTAGCATGCATGATGCTCTGAGTTCGATTCCTTGGAACCACATACACTGAAAAAAGCTGGAAGTGGTGCTGTGACATAAGTGGTAGAGCGCTGGCCTTGAGGAAAGTCCAACGACAGTGCTCAGGCTCTGAGTTCAAGGCCCAGAACTGGCCAAAATAAATAAATAAAAATAAATCATGTATCACAATAAAGTTGGTTCCATTCCAGAGATGTGAGGAAGGTTCAACACACACAAATATATGATATATCACATAGTAGAACAGACTAAAAATCACATAATCAAATCAGTATCTGTAGAAAATCTCCAAAATTCAACATTTTTTTAGCATAAGAGCTCTGAAGAAGCTAAGAATATATAAAACACACTTAAAGACTACATATGCCAGGAGTAGTGGCTCACACCTGTAATCCTAACTGTTCAGGAAACTAAGATGTGAAGATCTCGGTTCAAAGCCAGCCCGGGCATGAAACTCCTAGCCAGAGCAATTAAGGTGAAAGAAATAAAAATGATTCAAACAGGGAAAGAAGAAATCAAATTATCCCTATTTGCAGACAATATGAATCTGTGTTTATCACATCTTACAGAGCCTAACCATGGTTATAGCAGCACTGTTTACAATAGCCACATGACTGGATCAAGTGAGATGCATACACACACACACACACACACACACACAAAATATTTTACACCATAAAGAAAAATGGAATCATGTTAGTTATAGGAAAATAAATGCAACTGAAGGATATCATATTGAGACAAGACAAGCTCAAAAAATAAGATACACATTTCCAGAAAATATATATATTTATGACATGTACATACATATATAAATCTCCACAACATAATTATTTATATGGATAAACAGATCATAAATCAAACTAAGGGATATTTAGGAGGGGAAGGGAAGGGGAAAAGAGAGTAAATTAGTTTTGTAATACATTAAAAGTACATATGTAACAGCAATAAAGAGCCTCAATGAAAGCGGCTGACCAAAGCAGGGGATAAGGATAGGGAAAGAGAACTAATGTGCGAGGTGAGGGGTACTGGGCTAATAAGGAGGACTAAGGAGGTTCAATACTATCTGCAGCTATGAAAATAGAAAAGTGAAACCTGTTTTGGGAAGAGGAAAGAAAGGGAGAATAGAAGAGAAGTGGGAAAGATTCAAATAGATTGTAAACATGTGTGGCAATGTTACAGTGAAATACCTCCTGTAAAACTGGTATGAACTACTTAAATATGGTATGCTTGTGGGGGGAAAGTAGTTCACAAGCAACGTAGTGAAGATATAGCAAAGTGGGAATGACAATCATTCATTCTTCTATTTACTACAAGAAAAAGCTTTCTTTCAAGTTATTGAAAGACCTTACCAATATTTAAACTAAGGTTAACTATATGTGAGAACACTGAAACCAAAGGTCTCAGAGTCAGGGAATGTATTATCAAATGAGCAATGTTCAATAACTCCTCCCTCAATTTCCCTCATCAAGTGGAATTTGAGCTTTTCTCAACCTATACTCCTAACCTGTTATTGTAGGTCTGTGATTCTTCAATCTTTATGATGTCATTTCACCCTACTGTAGTCACTTTTTTCTCCCTATTCTGCATGCCTAATGAAGCTATTGCTAATGAATCTGCATTTTATAAATTCAATGGCTAACAAATATAAGTATATATTCTATGATCAATGACCTAACTTGCTATTTCTTAATACAGCAAGAAAACACCTGCTTTGGACTTAGAGCTTTCCATTTATGAAATTCTTTCTGTAAATATTCACATATTTCACTAACTTTTTTCAGGTGGCTCAAATACCACTGCATCACAGAAGTAACAGCTCTGTATAAAATAGAAATTCTCTGCTCTTCTTATTCTTCCCCAATGTACCTCCTGCAAAATATATATATATATATATATATATATATTCCCCGCCCCCCCCCGCCAGTCCTGGCCTTCAGCTCAGGGCCTGAGCACTGTCCTTGACTTTCTCAAGGCTACAGCTCTACCACTTGAGCCTCAGCACCACTTCCAGCTTTTTTCTATGTATGTGGTACCGAGGAATTGAGCCCAGGTCTTTGTGCATGCTAGGCAAGCACTCTACCATTAGGCCAAACTCCCGGCCCCAATATTAAGTATGTATTACCTGTTTTGTCTACATATCATCTGCTTCACCTATGTAGTAAGTTCCACTTGGTTCAGACATTATAACTGCTATAGTCCTGAGTGCCTAGGACAGAGCCTGACAAAATAAGCAATAAATATTTGCTAAACACTTATAATTGTATTTGTAACTATATGACATGTATATGAGACCTGTGATAGCTGTTAGAATTAAAGACTATTCATGACTTTCTTTTCCCAATTTTATAAGTTTATATTATTTATTTTTAAAGTTATGTGATTGGCTAAAACATATTATCATGGGATTTTAGATAGGATATATTATATACTAACTTTAAAAGTACTTTTGATGGGTACTTAGTAAAATATCTAATTTCCTTAACTCCTAAAGTATAAAAACTGTTCTTCCATCCTGTACAATTAGTATTTTACTGAACTGAATTGGTAGCAAAGCAAAAATGGTACTTATTTTAAGGCAGTGAAGCAGTACTAAAGGAATATGGAATCTGGTGATTGGTAAGCTCTTTTCTTTCACTAAGTAGATTTCTATTCAATAGGGACCTTGCTCACTCAGGTTCTCAATACTACAAACATTAATTTTGTAGTAATTCTGTGTTATGTAACATAAGCTTTACACTTACTATTGAGATCAGAAATCTACTCAGAGACATTGTCATTTGGCCTAAGTCATAAAGCTACTAAATAGAAGAGCCAAACATGAAGCACAGCAATTATTCACTATTCTTTCTGTCACACAACACTGCCTGTTTCTGAAAATAATTTGATATAAAATAAAAAAATTTTTGTAAATAACCTTAAGGTATGTCAACCACATACTGTCTTACAATGAAAGGAAAAAATTCCTACTTCACTGAAGGATAGGAATGTCAGAGTTCAACCTCATAGTTTCTGTATGAAAATGACTAATCCGAAGAAGACAACAATATTTTCTTCTATCTGTCAGTCATGGGGCTTGAACTCTGGGCCTGGGTGCTGTCCTTGAGCTCTTCAGCTCAAGGCTAGTACACTTGTGCCACAGTGCTACTTCTGGTTTTCTGGTGGTTAACTGGAGATAAGAGTCTCATGGACTTTCATGCCTGGGCTGGCTTTGAACCGTGATTCCCAGATCTCAGCCTTCTGAGTAGCTAGGATTATAGGTGTGAGTCACTGGCACCCGGTGACAATTTTCTTACTAGAACCAAAGAAGGTAAAAATCCACAGAATCATTTTTAATTGGTTAATAGCCCAGGAAACAAAGATAACTATGACATACAGAAATGAGCTGCAAAAAGCATGCACACAGAAGGATAGGCTTCCATTTAAAACAGCATGCTTCAATTAAATTTGCAAGCAATGTAAGAAAAATGCAAAACTGACACATAAAACTTACCTACTTCAAATTAAAAACACTGCAAATTAAAAGCATCTGCCGTGTGCGTGTGCAGTGCCTCATGCCTATAATCCTAGCTACTCAGAAGGCTGAGATCTGAGAATCAAGGTTCAAAGCCAGTCGGGTAAAAAGAACCTGAGACTCTTATCTCCAATTAACCTCTAGAAAATGGGAAAGTGGGGCTTTGCTCAAGGGTAGGGCAGTCACCTTGAGCATAAGAGCTCAGGGACAATGCCCTTGAACCACAAAAAAAAGTAAAATAAAACAAAACAAAAACCACACACAAATTTATACAAAGTTTGCTCTCTGGTCAGAACAAGCCAACAACAGCAAGTAGCCAGGAATTGCAATTAATATAAAAGAAAATTGTAAGAGGAAATGCTTTTGCTAGACTCATATTTTCAGTCTTAGCATCAAGAAATGAGTGATTATTTGCAATGAAGTTGGCAAGACAAAGAAATTGCATTAAAATTTATCAATCTTTTAAATGGCTTTTCTCTTTTTTCCCAAAAAAGGGAGAAAATGTATTCTATACTTCTTTGTATTACTCTTTTTAATGTTCATATTATGTTATTAGCTCTCACAGAAATAAGATGGATGTTTTTAAGTAGTTCAAATTACCATACTTCTTCTGATAAGAGGAAAATCATAGAGTACAAATAATGAAAAGCCAAATAAGAGATCCAAGAAGAAATTAATTCAGAAGGCGACCAACTGCGTAGCTTATTCTTACCTTGGCTGTTTTTTTCACGGGTGGACATTTTTGCTGGTTGAGACAAAAATGAAATATCTTACCAAAACAAAACAAAAACCAAAAACCAACTAAGCATTTTTCTCAAATGACTACAGTATGCATGTGGCTTTCCTTACTGTGAGCTAATAAATGAAGGTTGATATTTTTATCAATGACCAAAAACTTAAACTGAGCAAAAAGTAATTTTAAAAAGGATTTAATTTACCTTGATTGATGATGACATCTTTATGCCTAAAAAAGGAATTCAAAGAACACATTTATTTTATGTATTACAAAATCTGATGCTTAGGGCATATTCTAGTAAAATTCAGCCATCAATGTTTTTCAGTTTCTCATTGGTTTCAACTACTTATGAAACCATCAGAGTCAAGTGCTAGTGGTTCACACCTACAATCGTTAGCTACTTAGGAGGCTGAGATCTGAGGACCATGATTCAAACAAAGCCAGCCCAGTTAAGGAAATCTGTGAGACTGTTGGCTTCAATTAATCAGAAAAAAAAAAGAAAAAGAGGAGGAGGAGGGGGAGGAGGGGGAGGAGGGGGAGGAGGGGGAGGAGGAAGAAGAGGAAGAGGAGGAGGAGGAGGAGGAGGAAGAGGAAGAAAAGAAAAAGAAGCAGAGATGTAGTTCAAGTGGAAGAGTGCTGGCCTTAAAAGAAAAAACTCAAGAGACAGTGCTCAGACCCCGAGTTCAAGCCCCAGAACCCATACCAGTAAAAAAACAACAAAACTCCACAGATACCATATTGAGACGGGGAAAAAAAAAATGGCATATAATAAAACATGAATTAAAAAAAAATCAAACCAGATACATAATTATGAGAGAATGACAGTTACAGATTAGTATGTAACTGAGAAAGAGTGATACTTACTTGTCTGTATTTTTTATAACTTTTGATATTAACTTTGATGTTGTAACTGTTCTCAGTAATTTATTACGGGTGTCATCTGAATTTTCCCATGAGTTATGTGACTTCTCAGTTGTCAGTGGTCGTTTTATGCTAAAAGAAACAAATTAATTTCTTAGAGAAAAATCTTGAGTAGCAATACATATAACTGACAGTTCAAGCAGAACATAAAAACAGTGATTAACACTTCCTTAAAGTTAATCCAGGAAAGAGAAAGGAGGATTAGTTGAAAGAATGTGCCTGGATGAGTGAAGGAGTTGAACAAGGCAACTATTAGTCTGTTTTATAATTTCTGTATTATTCAGAAGACTCGCCCCCCCCAAAATATTATGTTTTTCATCTCTTCTGCTGTTAATAGAAAAAAACTGCTTAAATGTCAGCAGTTGTACTTTTTAGTCATTGACTACAATGTACCTTACATTTTTAGTAAAATGTCTCATCTGATTTATATATGGCACAAACAATTTCTAAATAAACTGTAAACAAGTAAAACTCTTGCTTATAGTTTTAGAGATAACTTTTCCCAGAATCAAAAACAAAGATTCAACACATACAAAAAAATGTGAGGTTCTCAATGCCAATTTCCTATAATGTTAACTGAAAATTTTTTATTAGTAACTTTTTGGCTGCATTGCTAACTATCCTAAAACTCATCCAGACTTCTTGCAGCACAGTATATTGAAAGAGTGATTTTATAGAAGGGCAAGCACATTTCCAGGAGATCTCAAGAAGCTGGAAAAAAAATGATGGGACAAAGATATCAAGTCAAAGCAGAACCTTAAAGAAACTGATTAGAAAAGCCACCTTTAACAACAAACCATTTGAAGTTGTGTAACATTAGTAAAATATATCGAAAAACAACTCCATAGGAGATCAGACAGAAGAATTACAAACCATTAA
This sequence comes from Megascapheus bottae, assembly GCF_031878675.1. NCBI lineage: Eukaryota > Metazoa > Chordata > Mammalia > Rodentia > Geomyidae > Megascapheus > Megascapheus bottae. Next base: position 55,782,778 of record NC_143515.1, read on the forward strand.
GAAAGCATAAGAGTCTGCATGAGAAACAGAGACAAAGCATTTTGTAAAATGGTACACATGCCTAAATCAAGTAAAAGATACCCTGGTCTTTCTAAACTTCTACTGTAGATTTTAAGGCAAAATATCAAACTGGACAAATAAAATGTTAAAAATTTTTAGGAATGATTGTCATATCAACTTTACTAAAATCCTAACCAGTCCTGGGGATAGTTTGTTGCCTAGTATACCTAAACAGGTGCATGATGATAAGGCTGAATAAGAATTTCTACAATAGGAAATTCAATTATTTTGATTTTGATGCTTGATTACTAATAAAAGTGAACACCCAGCATGCAATTTTAGACACCCAATTTAGTTTTACATACTCTTAAAAATGATTTTCCCTTCTCCTCTCTCAGAATTTTAAAGTATTAATTGGATGCAGTGAAAAGCCCTCAAGCAAGTCTTTAGCATAGAAAAGACCAAGTGAACCAAATTCATATCTCTACTCAAGCAAGAACTTATCCTCCCAAGACCCGAAATTGAAACTGAGATGCAGCCACAATGAAGAACCATTTGTTGAGAGGGTCCTTGCAAGCTGAAGGTTGTAATGATGCCAAAATGGCGTGAGGATAATTATATATTGCCATTTTCTATCCATGGGTATAATTTACACACCGCTCTGTAAAAATTAAAAAGTAAAAAGCATTACATAGTTTTAAATAATACTGTTTGAGTTTTAGAGTATTTTTCTTTCACCAGATTTTACAATAACTTAGTTTCTTTTCTAGTTTTACTGAGAAAGTTTGGCCTTAAATTGTTATTCCCCAATGTGCTAAAAATACACATTATGGCAATGGGGGAAAAAAGTCACTATGCTTTGCTCTTGGAATCCATGGATAGTCAACTTTTTTCCACATCACAGAATTTAGGTATCTTTACAACCATTCCCTAGCTCTGTACTTGGGGACAGTTAAAACCTTTTGGTGGGAGTAGAATTCTTGCTTTCTGGAGTTTGTCTGTGTATTTGGAGAGGCTGTGAAGAGGGCTGGGGAGAAGGTGATGCTCGAATTTGTGGATTTTGATCATTAGAATGAGATTCCTCTTTTTTTTCTCTCTGTCCTTGTGGTTTTTCTTTCTTTTTTTCTGTACCACTGTAAAATAAAGTATAACATGGAACAATACACATTTAAACAAATTTTGAAAAACAAAATAGGACTACTATGTAATTCAAAATCCTAAGCCATCTATACAGGTAACACAATTCATACTGCTTTATTCAATTTAAAAAATTCTTTAAAACTATGAAAGCTTTAAAAATCTTCAGTGAAGAATTTATAAGAATACCAAAGTAGACTGTGGCTATCGCTCAAGTTCTAAAGCATTTGCTGAGTAAGAGGCTCCACTATCAAAAACAAACAAACAAAAACAAAAAAAAAACCTAAGGTAATACATCCTGTGAAGTTGGCTCTTTTGGACAAAAAATTATCTCTAATGAATGTTTTCATTTTGATCGATTATTGAGTGGGAGGACATTGCCTAACATGAAGAAAGTTCTCTTAACTGACTCAAACTTACCCAGATAAAGGATTATTGACACAATACTCATAAAAACAAACTGATGTTAAAGGTTCACTAAATGCTCGTGTTTAACAGTGTAGTCTGTAATTCCTCTGTATACTTCTGCTACTGTTGCAGTGATTTTTCTCTTTTGGTGCAGGGCTGGAGATCTATCCAGAGTCTTGCTATATCCCTACTATTACTGTGCTGTATCCTTAACTCCCAGTAACAGTTTTATTTCTTTGATGTTTTTCGGGGCATCTTGCTACATATTTAAGTCTGCTTGGAACTTGCTATGCAGAATAGGCTAGCCTCAAACTTGTAATCCTCTTGTCTCAGTCTCTTGAGTGTGCACCTCAATCCTCAGCTTAACAGTGATTAAAATTTTTTGCATTTTTAAAAGTGGTACTAGGGTTTAAATACAAAGTTAAGCTTGCTAGGCAGGTATGCATTTTTAAGCCACACTTTCAGCCCTAGACTTTAAAATCTTAACAAGAGTTACGCTTACCCCCAAACCTGACGTAAACAAAGGCAACTTGACAAAATATGCATAGAAAAATCCTAGAAGTTCTACAAAAATTACTTTAGAAAAACTAAATGTTACTTTAAAAAAATTAGTTAAATTGGGATGCGACAATGTTTTAAAAGTCTCACTGTTTTCTTTCATAACAACAATGACAATACAATATTTAACACTGATTTTGTACTTGGACTCTTAGTTTTTGTTTTTGCTAGTCCTGGGGTTTCAACTTTGGGCCTAGATGCTCTTCCTGGGGTACTTTTGCTCAAGGCTAGCACTCTACAACTTTAGCCACAGCATCCCTTGTGGGGTTTTTCTGTGGTCAATTAGAGATAAGAGTCTCACAGACGTTCCTGCCAGAGCTGGATTCCGAACTATGATCCTTAGGTCTCAGCCTCTGAGTAGCTAGGATTACAGGTGTTAACCACCAGCATCTGTCTATACTTTCATTTTTAATAAATCACCTTCCACTCCCAATCATACCAGGTAGTATTTACTGAATCAACACGTCCACAATTATTACAAAGCAGAAGATATCAAGATTAGCATTCCAATGTTGAAAAGGAAAAAACTTACCAACACTCTATAGCTTTTAATCAATGGACATTTTTTAATTTTACTGTAGGGGGCTTAGTCTATATGAAAGTACATTACAAGAACATTTTTAATAACTATACAGACAACCTGCAATTTAACTACTACATGATAACAATTATAAAAATGTAACATGGGGGCTGGGAGCATTACCTAATGGTAGAGTGCTTGACTACCAGGCACAAAGCCTTGGGATAGACACCTACACACCACATTCACACAAAAAAAGCTGGAAATGGTGCTGTAGCTCAAGTAGCAGAATGCTAGCAAAAAAAGTAACATCATTTTGACAGTGACATTTCTTCTCATTCATTTGCTTTAGTTATAGACATGGGGATTTTACTGTTTTGTTTCCATGTTTATTACACTTTATGTGATTCAGTTCTTTACCTGATTTCACACTGGACACTAAGTTTTAATATGTCCTAAAAAATAAAAATTTACCTCAAATATGTCATGTTAACCTTGAGTTTAAAAAGTGAGTTAGAATTTAGTTCCTTCTTACTGGTCTTCAAAATATCCTTAACACTAGTTTTAGGTGAGAGCAGTACAACCCAAATGAAATTTTTCTTTCTGTGTCAACTAAAAACAAAATTCAGCATTCTTGTATCATAAAGAAACCCATCTGGTCTTAAATAACTAAATCATTATTATGCATAATATTGATTGCTATATGAAAATAACACTGCAGCTCTTCAAGAAAACTGAGTGAGTCCAAACTGCTACTAGAAAATGGAAATTCAATAAAATTATATTAAAAATGTTTACTATGAATCATATCAGATAATTTCTCCTGAAAGTAGAATATAGGTAATAAATTTTACATTATCTGAAAGGGAAACTATAGATTCTGTGATATTGACTTCAAAGATTAAATTCAATAACATTATTTTTAAAAGGAGCAAAGATCTTGTTATTTTTCCACCATTCCATAAAGCCTGTTTGGGTGAACATGTATACTTCACTTCCACACTAAAAGTTTCAGCATTAATTTATTGAGCTAAGTGCTTTCTATCAGTATACTGTGACTTTACTTAGAATTTCCCTCATATACTCTGAAGAAAAAAAGTTGTAAGATAATGTAATTGATTTCCTATGGTTTCTCCAACTCTGAACAGAATAATCTATTAGGAATTTGAAAAAGGGGAAAATTCTGCAAGCAACTTTACTGTAATAGATTAACGAATGAAAACTACATTTAGAATCCAAATCTACAGCCCAATGAAACTTACCTCCCTCTTTTTCTTGCTTCTCTTTCTCATACAGCAGATTTGCCTTAGGGCCTAGTACTTGCCACTTAAGTTATAGTCACAGTCCTTTTCCTTTTAGTTTTTCAGATAGGGCGATGCCAATTTTGTCTAATCTCGCCTCAGACATCACCTAACCTACCTGCATAGCCTGGCATTGCTGAAACTTTTATATTATAGCAATTCTACCATCCTTCTGCTCACTGCCTACTAATAGGCAGGCAAACATAAAAAACAATACTGAAATATTTATAAAGAAAGAATAACATGTAACTTCTCATTAATGCATATATATATATATACACCAATGATTTTTCCCTTTAAAATGTATTAAGTAATCACTTTCTTTAAAAATTCAGTATAATTTCCCTAATATAGTCATTTTATAAATAAATTCTTGCTAAAAAGAAATCAAGAATGAAATTATTTTCTTCTGGGAGGAATACGGGAGAGCTGAAATAGGGTCTGGTTATATACCTGGCTGGCCTCAAACTCATGATCCTCCTTTCTCAGTCTCTTGAGAATTGGAATTACAGGCATCACCACATGGCTAGCTATGTTTTCCCTTTAGTAAGAAACAAAGTTCCCTTACTAAAACTCAACAGGTAAGTTGAATATAAACTGAATGGGTATTGGCAGATGTTTCATTCACAAAGAATTCAAAGGATATGCTCACTAGAATCCTATAAAACTCTATTTAATGTTCTTTTCCCAAAGTAGTCTGATTCAACAGGTACCAATGGCTCATGCTTGCAATTCTAGCTACTCAAGAAGCTGAGATCTAAGGATTGAAGCCAGCCCAGGCAAAATTTCTACAATACTCTGATCTTCTATTAGGTACTACCAAAAAAAAAGTAGAAGTAGAGTGGTGGCTCAAGTGGTAGGGTGTTAGCCTTGAGGGAAAAAAAAGGAAAAAATAAGTACCGACAGCACCCAGGCACTAAGCTCAAGTCCCAGGACTGGATACACACACACATATGCACACACACATACACATGTGCACTCAGGTACACACAACTAATTCCTTAGACTTATAATTTTGCAATGTCAGTTTTCCTTTTTCACCAAATAGGTACCTTTTAGCAGCAGATGAAAGAGTTTCTTTTCTTGCAATTGAGACAGAGCTGGTATGGCTTTGTTTTCTGCTTACACTACTTCCATTTGTTATACAGGACATAGAAATAGCTTCTCGAAGGCTTGGCTGACCTAATGTAGTTAAGAAAAAAATTGCATTAAACTTCAAAATATTTCTCAAAGATTGAAATTTTATTTATAACCTAACTTATGGAAATATAACCCTTTGCACCCAACTTAATAACAACAAAAATAACTTTAAAAGATAGAAATTGGCTGTGAATGTGCACGAAAACCTGAGTTCTCTGTGGCGCTGTAGTTCAAGTTGTAGAGTGCTAGCCTTGAGCAAAAGAAGCTTAGGGACAGTACCTAGGCCCTGAGTCAAGCCCCAGAACAGGACAAAAACAAACAAACAAACAAAAACAAAGATAGAAATTTTAACAATGAAACTCCTAAATGTTTAGAATGAGTGAGGCAAAGTGTCCTCTTGCTTTGCCAGCTAAAATATTGCTTTGTCAACAATTACTCCTATCAAGGCCCTGAGTTCAAACCCCAGAACTTCACCCTTCCTTCCCCCACATAAACCAGACCAATTAGCAAGAGTCTTACTGAGTTTCTAAGATGCAGCTAGACTCATTCACTTAATTAGTGTGTTTTCCAGACATAGCAGCTTTAAAATACATGTTTCTAAGTTGGTATCTCAAGGAAACCAAAATTTCTTATGCTGTCAATCTTGAGAAATAGTTTGAGTTTTGCTGAAAACAGTGTTTTAAATTCTAAAAATTAAATCTTAAAAGGCTAGTCTAAATAAATAAGCCAGGCACTGGTGGCTCAAGCCAGTAATCCTGCCTACTCAGGAGGCTGAGATCTGAGGATTGCAGTTCAAAGCCAGCTCAGGCACAAAAGACCTTGAGACTCTTATTTCCAATTAACTACCAGAAAACTGGAAGTTGCACTGTAGCTGTCGCTCAAGTGGTAGAGAGGTAGCCTTGAACTGAAGAGCTCAGGGACAGTGCCCAGGCCCAGAGTTCAAGCCCCACAATTCCTCCCCTACCCCCGCCCTGCAAAAAAGCAACTTCTTAATTTTAAGCAATAGGAGGAGTAGAATTATGTGGTAAGTAGGCTGCTATGAACAAGAAGAGTTAAGTCACGAAACAAAAAGCAGCATCCTAAGAGTACAGTTGAATTTCTGGACTCCATTTTTCACATGAATTCAAGCAAAATTTACCTTTATATGATTCAACCAACCTCATGTTTGCTTTAGCATCCTAGAGTGTAACATTACCAGTGTAACATTGCATTAAGCCATTGGGGTCCACTTTTGTCATAAGTACCTAAGGTACATTCTAAACAATCTTATCCTTTACTTCAGATTGAATGATTCAAGAGTTAAAGGGGGGAGAAAACTACCATATTTATTTTTTGAACCACCTCAGGAAAATGCTTATATACATGAAATATAATAATATCCAAATCAGTGGGCCGGGAGTTTGACCTAGTGGTAGAGTGCTTGCCTAGCATGCACGAAGACCAGGGTTCGATTCCTCAGTACCACATACAAAGAAAAAAGCCAGAAATGGTGCTGTAGCTCAAGTGGTAGAGTTCCAGCTTTGAGAAAGCCCAGGGACAGTGCTTAGGCCCTCAGCTCAAGGCCCAGGACTGGCAAAAATAAATAAATAAATAAATAAATAGTAATAATAATAATGATATCCAAATTATTTACACTGATCAACATGTATAGTTGTAAATGGGTAGCACTTGTGTCAAGAGCTCTGAAAAAAATTACTATAGCAAAATACTTATAAAAATATTTTAAAAGTTGGACAGCACTAATTCATGATCATAACCACAGCCAGTCAGGAAGCTGGCATCCAGAGATAGATTATGGTCTGAGGCTAGCCCAAGCAGAAAAAGCTACTAGACTCTAACTTCAAAATAATCAATAGAAAGTAGTGCTGGAGGCATAGCCCAAATGACAACCAAGTCAGCACAATAAGCAACAGAAAAAAAAAAAAAAAAAAGAATGAAGGAAAAGAAAAGAAAAGGAGAAGGGAAAGGAGGGAGGAGAGGGGAGGGGCTGGTTACCAGTGACTAATATCTATAATCCAAGCTACTCAACTGGCTGAGATCTGAGGAATCAAATTTGAAGCTAGGTATGGCTTAAGTGGTAAAGCACCAGCTTTGAGTGAAAAAGCTGACTAAGAATAAGTCTCTGTGCTCCACTGAAAAGTTCAGGATACCTATTTCTCAACAAATAAAAAGTTGAGTGAGATGACATGGGCCTATAACTCAAGCCAGATCCTAGAACACATGTAGTGATGAGAGGGATAGAAAAAGAAAGGTCTACAAGAAAAGTTGTGGCTCTAAAATGCTGAAGGCCAAAGGCTCATATATATTATCTTAACTATTTAAGAGGCTGAGATCAAGAGGATCATAGTTAGAGGTCAATCTAAAATCTGCTACTCTCATCTTCAAAATAAGAGAACTGGCTTAGTGGAAGAGTGCTTGCCTATCATGCATTAAGACCCGGGTCTAATTCCTCGGTACCACATACACAGAAATGATGCTGAGGCTCAAGTGGTAGAACTCTAGCCTTGAGAAAGTCCAAGGACAGTGCTCAGTCCCTGAGCTCAAGCCCAGGACTGGCAAAAAAAAAAAAAAAGGAAGGAAGGAAGGAAGGAAGGGAGGGAGGGAGGGAGGGAGGGAGGGAGGCAGGGAGGGAGGAAGGCAGGAAGGAAGGAAAGAGAGAAAGGAAAAAGCCAGAAGTGATGTTGTGGCTCAAGTGGTAGAGCTCTAGCCTTGAGAAAGCCCAAGGAAAGTGCTCAGGCCCCGAGCTCAAGCCTGGGGGACTGGCAAAAAGAGAGAGAGAAAGAGAGAAAGAGAGAGAGAAACTAATTTTATATTCCCAACTTCAGTTTTGAAAGAAAATAGTGCAAAAATCAAAATTCTTCCTATGTTACAAATCATATAAAAGTACCTTTATTTGTGAGTAATTTTTTCACTGAGGCCACATTGTCTTCAGTCATTGCAAGACGCCTCAAAACATTAGCCAAAGCTGCCTTTAGTACAGTGATTTCATCTTCTTGCTGCTGAACTCGTAACTCAAGAGCTGAGAGGCGATCTTGGACATCAGAAGTACTTGCAGCAGAAATACTATCATCTGAAAAAAAACAAACAAACCATCAAATATGTTAAAATGCTTGAAAAGAATGCCCTTCTGCTAACAGAAACTATACCATGTCTTTTAAATGATAAATTAAAACTATAATAGTAACTGCCTATTTAGATGTTTAATTACTATAATGATTTTCACAGCTATTTTAACTAATTTAAAATGATAAAGATTTCTTTTCTTTCCTTTATTTTTTTCTTTAATGGTACTGGAGATTGAACCCAGGGCCTTGTGCATGCTAAAGGCAAATGTTTTTCCTCTTGAGTCATGTCCCCAGGCATAAAATAGCAACTTTTTAATACATCAGATAATTAAGATGAAAAATTTCCCCACAAACAACTTTTCTTTTCTAATATACTTCAATCTGTTTTTTCACCAAATGCTAATGTCACTTTGTAGACATCTGAAACTTGTAAGACAGCCAGCTATTCAAATTACCCCATTACAACATTATGTTTGTATTTTTCTATGAAAACAAAAATGAAAATTTCTTCTGTTTTGCTTTATATGTCAGAAAGGAAAAATGATACATTCATTCATAGCACTGACTAGAAAGCTCTACTTTGGATGGTGTGGCTAACGTAGGAAAGCATCAACTTTGAGCCAAGAGCCAGTCAAGAATGTAAGGCCCTGGGTTCAACCCCCAGTTCCAGCACAATCTCATATTTAGATAAGATAACAGTAATGGAAATGATAAGGAACACGGTAGCAGATTTCCAGTTTCTTATAGTTTCTAAATTTTATAATCTCTTCCTAAAATCCAGAATCTGAGCTCTCAACGTTTTGAGGGGCATGAATCCCTTTGGGAATTCAATTAAGGGGGGGGGGTAAAAAAAGAACTCTGGTGCTATACTGACTGGATAAATGTTTTTAATCAGCCCTGTGACTGGTTTTCATCACATTAATTTCTTCATCCTAATCAGTACTTATATTAGTCTTGGGATTATTAGGTAAAATAATGCACAAAAGTGTCATATAGGAAGAGTTCAATTAGTTACTGTTCCATGAAGATGTTCTTTTCTGTCCTGTTATTATTTATACAAAATAAGAAATAACCTAGCTAGTCAGGCTTTGGTGGCTCACACCTGTAATCCTAGCTACTGAGGAGGCTGAGATCTGAGGATCATGGTTCAAAGTCAGCCTGGGCATTAAAGTCCGTGAGACTCTTATCTGCAATTAACTACCAGAAAACTGGAAATGGTGCTGTGGATCAAGGGGTAGGATGGTAACCTCTAGCCGAAGAGCTCAGGGACAGTGCCCAGGCCCAGAGATCAAGTCTCATGACAAAAAAAAACAAACAAACCAACCAAAAAAACCTACCTAAAATCTTATTCTCATATACCAATTAAAAATGAGATATGTGTATAAGCTAAATACTAGAAACTCTATAGTTTAAGTGAGATTAGCAAACTGCAAAGCAGTATTACTGAATAATTAAGTCACACATACATGTACCAACGCACACTTCAGAAGAATAAAATCCCCAGTAGTAGAGTGCTTGCCCAGCACCAAGACCCAGGTTTCCTTGTTACCACATACATAGACCCTTGGTACCACATGTATAGAAAAAACCAGAAGTGGTGTGGTGGCTTAAGTGGTAGAACTGTAGTCTTGAGAAAGCCCAGAACAGTGTTCAAGCTCAAGCTCGGAGTTCAAGCCCCAAGACGAGCAGGAAAAAAAAAAAGAATAAAATAATAAAATCCTCATACTTATCTATGCATATTATGCACATAATATACAAATACAAAGAAATACACACATCAAAGTAGTAACTGGGTTATCTCGGGGGGGGGTGAAATTAGAAGGGGATTAAAAGAATTTTTGTGTTTTTCAGTTTAATTATTTCTGTATTACTTGAATTTCACAATCAAAATGCATCGTGTGTAAATAATGTATTTTGCTTAAGCTAAAAAATTGTGTCTGGGTTCTTAAGACAAGATTCCTTCTGGCTGCATTCTAATAGTATAAAGGACCATACTAATATAAAACACAACTTACATTTGCAGCCATACACTACTAAAGTTAGAATAATTAATAAGTGCAAAACCCTTTTTCACAATTTTATAGAAAATTAAGACTCTTGACTTCCTTTTCTTAATTCAAGAAGTCCACTGATCTTTCTCCTCCTTTCAAAGTCCACTGATCTTTCTCCTCCTTTCAAAATAGTTTCTAGCCTTAAGGGTTAAAACAAAAACATGCAAATGATTTTCAAAGAGTTCGTAAGCCAGGGGGATAGATTTTTCAAAATAAAATCAATAAACCTCTCACCCATCAGTCTACTTACTAAAAGAAGTAAATCTCCTTTATAAGGTATAAACAAATTCATATGTAATTAGTGAACCTTTAGCATCCAATATTAGTTTTAAAATTATAGTGACAGGGCCAGGAGTGTGGCTTATTGGGAGAGTGCTTGCCTAGTATGCACGATGCTGTGGCTCAAGTGGTAGAGCGCTAGTCTTGAGAAAGATCAAGGACAGTGCCCAGGCACTGAGTTCAAGCTCCAGAACTGGCAAAAAAAAAAAAATTAGAGAGATAGCTGGGCACAATTAACCATGATTAGCCACAAAAAGCAGAAGTGGACCTGTGGTTAAAGTGGCAGAGCATCAGCCCTGAGCACAAAAGCTCAGGGTCAGTGCCGAGGCCCAGGGTTCCGCCCTATGACTAGAAATGAAAAGAAAGAAAAAAGTGGCAGCTATTCATTATACTTTTCTTTTATTGCACTAAATTACAGTTACCTTGTTTTCTTATTTGTAAAATGTCTGCAAGTATACATATATTGTATTCTATCTAAATATTTATAAATCACCAATCCAGTTTTAACCTGGAATGAAGCATTTACAAACATTCTAGCATCTTTTGAATTTCAATGATTTTATGCAACTGTTTTAAAAATGGAACAGCATATTTATTTTTGTGTGTTCTTAATGTCGGGGTTTTTAGTCCTCGGTCCCTCCCGACCTGCAGGAGGGATAGGGAGAATACCCCAGGACGAGCCCTCCCTCCCCCCACCACACCCCCAGGACAATCAGATGCATCAGGGAGACCAGTCAAGGCAGGAACTCGTTTATTGAGGAAGTCCATTCAGCTAACATAGGATGCAGGAGCCTATCAGCACAAAGGTGGGCAGGGCAGGGAAGGTACTTTCATTGAGGAAGTCCATTCAGCTAACATAGGATGTGTGTGCTGTCCAAGAGGGCGGAAGGGTTAGGGGCCTATCCCAGAGGTGGCCTTACTCCAGGAGGGAGAGAGCCTGGTCCAACCCGGATGCAGGCATCATCTCACCCAGGTTTGGTCCCAAGACCCAGGAATGAGCACTGGGCATGAGTTAGGCCTCCTTTTTTTTTTTTTTTTTTTTTTTTTGGTCAGTCCTGGGCTGAGCTCAGGGCCTGAGCACTGTCCTTGGACTTTCTCAAGGCTAGAGCTCTACCACTTGAGCCTCAGCACCACTTCTGGCTTTTTTCTATGTATGTGGTACCAAGGCATCGAACCCAGGTCTTCATGCATGCTAGGCAAGCACTTTAACCACTAGGTGAGTTAGGCCTCCTTTTACACCATAGGTTTCTATTTCCCTGATGTGACGTGCCCCACACTTAAACTATGGACATTCAAAGTATTAATTATTGCAAGAACTGTGATGAAATGATGTTCCAGAAACTATTACACCTCTAAATTTTTACATTAGTTGGACAACAAAGTATTTAAATAATTGCAAATCTTTACAAGCTTATCTTTATATAGTCAATTATACCTGTTTAAAACAAGGTTCTGAACTTTCATTAAGGAAAAATTAACATCATGTTCTGGTTCCCTGATTAAAGCCACTTAATTTGGAAACGCTATTTGATCATAGCTTACTTGTTGGGGAAGAGTACAAATTAATTAGTGAATAATCTATCTCTTTTCATTTCAAAAATAAATAAAACAAGGTTCTTTTCTAATTTCATACATTATGGAATATTGAATAAGCAAGCTCCTGAATTATATGAAGAGAAAATGGCCTCTAAAATGAAGGCTTCTTGTATTAAAAATTACATATATTTGTGTATATGTATGTTTGGTATATGTCTATAATATGTACATACACATACAAATGCATAGACATAATTTTATATGTATATATACACACACAGGTGTATATGCATACCTATGCATATATGAATCATGTAATAAAGAAAGTAATTTGTGCATGTGTGTGCGTGCCCACACATGCACACTGATCCTGGGACTTGAGCCCAGAGTTAAGGTCCTGCCTCTGAGGGCTTCATGCTTTTGCTTTGTTTTTTCACTCTTGGCTGGCAGTTTACCACATGAACCATGTCTCTAATCTGTTGATTAAGAGCCTCAAATTTTTGGCTTTGAACCTTGATCCACAAAGCTCAGCCTCCTGAGCAGCTAGGATTACAAGTGATAACCATCAATGCCCATCCCAATACTGGGCAGTTCTTACTGGATAGAATGATAATAGCAGATTACATTTGGAACATCAGAGAAATTTATGAGTGAAGAACCACAAGAAACCAGGGGCAATGATATGTTACTTATAATTTTTTTAAAAGAGTACTAGCCTGAAGGACAATCAACAGGCAATTGATCAAAGAAATGGTTATACTATAGTATGCTACACAACTCTTAAAAAGAATGATGTAGTAGGGTGCAGTGGCTCACACCTGTAATCCTAGCTAGAGGCTAAGATCTGAGGATCATGGTTCAAAGCCAGCCCAGGCATAAAAGTCCATGAGACTCTTATTTCCAATTAATCTCTAGAAAAGGGGAATTGGGGCTGTGGCTCAAGGGGTAGGGTGGCAGCCTTGAGCTGAAAAAGCTCAGAGGCAGTGCCCAGGCCCAGAGTTCAAGTCCCATGATGGAAAAAAAAAAGTGTTTATAAACATGCAACTTTTAATAAAAATGACAAGCAGCTATAGAAAAAAACTGCAGGGCAACTTTTACACTACAGTTCTTTACTGTTTAATATCTTAAATACTAAAATTTGGGCATTTTATTTCTTTAGTAAGCGACAATATTATCTCTACCTGGCAACATGCTTATGCAAAAATAGTTTCTAAATAATTGGAAAAAAACTTTACAGCTTGGAGGGAGGAGTGGGGAGTAGTAAGTGGGAGAAAATGAGGGAGGGGTAACAGTGTTTAAAAGAAATGTACTCAAAACCTTACTATTCGTAATGGCAACCCCCTTGGTTTATCACAAAAGAGAGAAAGGAAGGAGGGAGGGAGGGAGGGCAGGCAAGTGAGAAAGAGACAGGAAGGGGGAGAAGCAGGGAGGGAGCGAGGGAGGGGGAGGAGGAAAGGAAAGAGAAAGAAAGAGAAAAAGATGGAGAGAAAGGGAGGAAGGAAAGGAGAAAGGGAGGGAGGGAATAAAAATTGAGATTTGTTTTCCAAATAAGGAAATAAACTACAAATTTTGTTAAAAGAAATCATTTTGCTACTATACTCCTCTCTCCCAAATTACTTTCTCTCATCAATAAAATTTGTTTATAATTAACATGGTCTGTCTCAAAGTCCTATTACTTAATTTTAATACAAAGTTAAAAGCAAGCAAATTCTGCTCTGATGAAATTTTGTTAGACTTCACAGGAGCATAAGTTACAATCTAATTTAAGAGAAGCATGCTTACTGTCCATTAGAAGCTGTTATTTAAAATACTCCCCTCATGAATAATATATAAAACATGAGTAGGTGTATCAATGTGTGAGAAGTAATGCATCTATTATCTGACAAATGTAACTGTAACCCCTCTATACATTATCTTGACAATAAAAAAGAATATATATTGTGTACAGACACACACACACACACACACACACACACACACACACACACACACCAGCTTTATTTGGAAGTAAGGGAGAAATCAAGTCGCAAGGTAAATGCTGCTTTCTCAATAAAGAGTATACAATTTTTAGTATTCTATGAGAGTATATAGACAAATATTTATGGCATTATTGGCACATTTATTTAAAAGGGAAAGCAAAAAAAAAAAAAAAAAAAAAAAAAAAAAAACAACCTAGATTTCCAAGTCCTCATACTTCCTGTGTTTCTAGTAGTAAACTCTGTCAGACAAGTCTGAAATTCCAGGAAGGTAGAGGAATCAAACAATAAAGAGAGACTAAGCAAGCTGCTCTCCATTTTTGCCACCTATGTTCCAAGCAATATAAACCAGTTCTGTGTATGTTTCCTGTTGCCTTCTCAGATAATTCCAAAGCAAATCCCAGCTCTCTAAATCTCATGACATACTTCACATTCTGAGGAAATCCTTCTCCGTCCAGATGGCCTACCACAAGCACTTCTAATGTGGGCACAAATAAAAATTGTTTAAGATGAGTTCTCTCTTGTTACTTTTGCTTTCTGAACTAAAACTTTCTACATGTTTCTAATGGGAGACACAAACTAAAAAGGAGCAAGCAAATATAGCATTCAGGCAAAAGAGAAGTAGGACACATAAGCTAAAGGAAGCCAGACCCCAGAAAGCAGAAATGAATGTGCAATATGCACCATAAATCGATTGTCTCGGACACTAATTTTCTGATCTTCTTTTACAGGACTAATAGTAAATTACTATTGTTTCAAATGCAAACACCACTTTTTTCATTCTGAAACTACAATACAAAACATAGTTTCTAGGTCAGGAGTGTGGCCTAGCAGTAGAGTGCTTGCCCAGCATTTACTAAGTCCTAGATTTGATTCCTTTGTATTACATACATAGAAAAGGCCGGAAATGGTGCTGTGGCTCAAGTGGTAGAGCACTAGCAGCCTTGAGAAAGCTCAAGGACAGTGCCCAGGCCCTGAGTTCAAGCTCCAGGTCTGGCCCCCCCCCAAAAAAAGAAAAAAGAAAAAGAAGAAACAATTTCTGTAAAATAACAACTTAAAGTCCCTAAAGTAAGTAGTTTTATTCATAGGAAATAAAATAAATAACATTTACAAAGTGACAAATCATATTTCCTTTTCTACATTTTCTTTGAAAATAAAATGCAGTTCACATGAATTAGACTAAAGAATGATGGTTTTCATTTATTCTCAAAACCTGCATATTAAGACCATGGCCTATATTGTACTATTTCACTAAAAGATGATGAATGTAATTAATAAGAAAGTCATTTTCCTTAAGGCTAATTTTCTAAAATATTTAAAATATTATAATTACAACAGTATTAAACCATAATTATAAATTCATAACTGGCTAGATATTCTGGTTTTACATCATCCATGCTTAAAAATGTTGATATATAGACTAGGAGTTTGGCCTAGTGGTAGAGTGCTTGCCTAGCATGCACAAAGACCTGGGTTCAATTCCTCAGTACCACATACATAGAAATAAGCCAGAAGTGGTGCTGAGGCTCAAGCAGTAGAGCTCTAGCCTTGAGAAAGTCCAAGGACAGTGCTCAGGCCCTGAGCTCAAGCCCAGGACTGGCAAAAAAAAAAAAATGTTGATATATAATGGAATTCAATTTATAGAATATTTTTGATCTGCCTTACAAAATCATGTATAACCAGGTGACACAAATACAATGTGTATTTATTCTTTTGTAGCCACTTAAAATTTATGGAGATATATGTTAAAATGGAAATATCAGAAGTTTATTTAATGTATTGCTTTTATGTTCTTTATATTTAAACATGTAAGTCTAAACCAAGACTATTAAACACATGCAAGTACCAAAAACGTGCTGTGTAGTGGACGAAACCTAAACTTAAAAATATGAAGAGTTGTGTACAGAAAGAGCTTGAGGTAAGGGTTTTAAATGAATGGAATGGAAAAACTATTATAATAATACTTTCAAGAAGACTTTATTTTAAAAAAGACTTCATAGAAAAGTGGGGCTAACAAGAGAATTCGACAAGTCTAAGATTTAGGAAACGAATTCTATTTTTATTAATACCTAATACAGATTTATGAAAAGTAGAAATTTTTTGAAAGATTTAAGAACAGTTAAGTTGGCTGCACATATGTAATGTGTTCAACATATTACAGACTAGGAAGGAATTCAAACTCTTGGTATTGATAGTGAAAGGCTGGGAAGCAGACTATGTTACAATACCTCACTCACCAAGACTGTTAACTACTCCACACTAAATATAATTCAACTGGCTGTTCACAGACTCACAGATTAGACGGGCTGTCAAGTGGTAGTATAGGCTGGGAATGTGGCTCAGTGGTAGAGCGCTTGCCTAGCATGCATGCAGCCCTGGGTTCGATTTCTCAGTACCACATAAACAGAAAAGGCCAGAAGTGGTGCTATAGATCAAGTAGTAGAGTGCAGGTGAGCAAAAGAAGCTCAGGGACAGTGAGCTGAGTTCAAGCCTGAGGACTGGCAAAAAATAAACTACTCAGGAGAGGGAGAGGAGAATGAAAAGAGGATGAATAGCTGTGTGAAACATTTCAAGTATATGTGAGAGCAGCAAAGAGAAATTCAACACAAAGCTAGTGACAATGGGAGGATGGGAGAGAAGAGAAACTGTGTGGGTAGACTAGCACGAACAGGCTGTGCCAGGGGGGAGGATAAAGAAGATTCAAACTATTTTAAAATATTATTAGCAGCTATGAAAACAGAATAGGCAAACCTGCTGGGATGCCTTTTCTCAGCAGGAAAGGTACAGAGTATGATGGGGAGAGAGGGCTTGAAATGTATAGTACAAATATGTGGAGATTTAACAATGAACACCTATTCCTGTGTAATTGATATAAGCCATTAAAAACTTTTAAAATATATGTAAAAAAATCAAAGAGAGCACATATGTACGAATTTTATTGCGCTATATAAATAGAAATAAAGTATAATTGGCTAAAACTGAAGTAAATAAAATTGTGCAAATGTAATTTTCTTTTCCTTCAGACAGGCTCAAGAAAACCTACATACAAAAGTGATCCAAATAATAATTCTCAAATATTGAACATATGGGATATTATTTTTAAACTGTATTTTTTGGGGGTATTGGAGATCAAACCCAAGACATTGGACTTACAAGCACTTTGCCACTAAGCTATATGCCAGCCCACATCTGGAATATTCTTAAGCCTGTAATATAGTATACTGTTCACCAAGGACCACCCAGATCTAACTCCAATCCATAAATTAATCCCAGGATCAAATATTCTAGGGATTCTCCAAAAGTGAGATGATTGGAGCCCAAGTCAAGTACATCAAAATAAATTTACATATTCCAAGTCACATCAATCCAGATTATTTTCTCTACTGAGCAAGTCAGCAATAAATATTTGTTAATGAATCTGATACATGGCCATACTTTCTAAAAACAAGTCTCAGCATTCAGGGACTATAGTTCAAATTACCTAATTGCTTCATTCAATCAAACTATGTACACTCAAAAACAGCCCAGAAATGTATTTTTAGAATTCCCAGAGAGCATCTCTTTCTTCAGGGTGAAAGCTCTATTTAGATATGTTATTATGTAAACAACTTAATTCAAGTACTGCAAAGTTTTAAAGACAAATGTGAACTGTTTCAAAAATCTAAAATTACTCAGAGAAAAACAGTAGCCATCTGTTTCTACAGAGGGTAGAATAACAAGAAATGTAGTAAATCTATAACTTGAAGAATGTAGTTTTTGTTGTTTTGTGGTACTTGGGATTGAACTCTAAGTCAAATGCTTGACTTGAGCTGCACTCAATCCTAAAATTCCAAGTCAATCTGAAGAACAACAAACCTAGATAATTACGAATTACTTTCTCTGATCCAGGTGCTCACAACTGCATCCTAGCTACTCATGAGGCTGATATCTGAGGATTGCAGTTGAAACACAGCTTGGGCAGAAAAGTTCATGAGACTCTAATCTCCAACTAACCACCAGCAATAAAAGGCAGGAAATGGAGCTGTGGTAGATGGCTAGATTTCAGAACAAAAGCACAAGGACAGTGTCCAGGCCCTGAGTTCAAACCCAAAAACCAGCACAAAAACAGAACAAAACCTACCACACACGCATGCACCCTTAAGTTTGCCTTAGGCATGTGGTAAATAAGGCAGGTTGAAAATTTCCAACACAGAAGTTCTCAAAATCAGAATAGTAAAGATTCTTTATATATTCTGACCCGATCTAGAGTAGAAGGAAATAGTAATTAAATTCTGAATCAGTATACTAGAAACTTAATTTTAAATTAAAGAGAAAACAATGCAGGTTGATAGTAAATACATGAGAACCAAAAACAGAAAAATGCTATAATCAAATCTAAGTGGTAGATATTTTCATCCTATTATTTTTGTAGCAAAAATTTGTACAGGCTTTAAGGGAAAATAAATCTGAAGAGTAGACCTGTAGTTTTTACAAAGATACAAAAGCCTCTGACATCAACCTTTCAATAAAATAAATAATAATGAAATGCTGAAAATAATGAAAATGCTGAAAAAAAAAATCAGCCTATCTTAAAAACTGACCATTCAAACTCAACAGTGACTACTATATTCATAATTCACTTGTAATGGTTTGAATTTTAATATCTACCACATTAATATATATGAAATGATGACACAACATTACTTACACAGTACACCTGACAAAAATGCTTACCCTTATAAGGCTTACCACAATATAACATTAGGGCAAACCCAAATTCATTACCCAAAATTAGTGGCTGGTAAGTTTTGAAATGGTCACAAAACTGGGAGTTAAAAAAGAAAAAGGCTCAGGAAAAGAGGTCAGTACAGTTCCACATTAAAAAGTGGTAAAAGGAGCCGGGAGTTTGGTCTAGTGGTAGAGTGCTTGCCTAGCATGTACGAAGACCCAGGTTCAATTCCTCATACCATATACATAGAAAAAAGCTGGAAGTGGTGCTGTGGCTCAAGTGGTAGAGCTCTAGCCTTGAGAAAGTCCAAGGACAGTGCCTAGGCCCTGAGCTCACGGCCCAAGACTGGCAAAAAAAAAAAAAAAAAAAGGCGGAAAAAGGCAAAGAAACTAAATGCAATGCTCAATCCTAGACTGGATCAAAGGAGTCGGGGTGGGGGAGAGGTGCAGGAGACACACTAAATGCAAGAAACTGGCAAAACTTAAATATGGTCTACAGATTTCCCTGATTTTGATCACAGCAATTTATATACTCTTCCATTTAGGGATAAAGGATAATTATATTTGCAGCTTACTCAAATGGCCCAGTAGGGAATCAAAAGTATACACAATGACATAACAAACACAGCAAGAATTGAATTATGAGTATCCCGTTCTTTTTACTATTTTAATGTTTCCACAGGCTCATGCCTATAATCCTAGCTACTTAGGAGGCTGAGATCTGAAGATTGCAGTTCAAAGGCAGCCCAGGAAACCAAAGTAGGTGAGATGCTTACCTCCAATTAAACACCAGAAAACCAGAAGTGGTGCTGTGGATAGGCCAAAGGGAAAGAAAATTCCAAAGTAGTAGATGAATCAATGAATGAATATATAGTCTGTTAACAAAAGAAAATAGGTAGAAAGGAAGACTGAGGTCTAATACAGATGGATCCTAACTCCCAAAGTTGGATTTCATACTAGAAGCGCCAAACCATAAATGATACTGACACAATGTGAGAATTAACTCCTCTACTTCTACATACAATCTGACAAATGTACTCACCTTCCTTGCTGTGCTAACAGAGATCTTTCGATTGTTCCATGAGTGCATGACTGATTCAAGCCACAGTGCCTATCATTTAAAATCACTGCGCTAACGTTAGGTAAGCCCAGAAGCTGACTAAGTGCTAACCATGTATGTATTCAGGATAAGCAACCACCAATACTTGGAATCACGATTTGTAAAAATGAAATTAGTTGACGCTAGTGTAAATTAACTGTAAGCGAACTGTGTATTTAATATATGCAGACACATGATTATTCAACTCCATTACTCTCCCTTGAAATTAGTTTACTTTCTTTTCCTTGTCAATATAAAAACAGAAACTTTTACTGAAAAACTTCACTATGTATAAGGAATCAGACTTTTATTTTACTAGTGTTGATGTGTCAACACAAAAGTTTTCATTAAGTATTTTAATTCAGATTCAAGTATCAGTGATCACATCTGGAAGTGTTTTTTTTTGTTGCTCATTAGCCAAACTTACACTAAATTCATTCTGCAAGGTCAAGTCTATTAACATCTAATTGTAATTGAAGTAGCAAAAGTAAATTCTGCATGAATCATCATTTTGAGAATCTTTCATTTTAGTTTCAGTATTCTTTTCCCTTAATAGAAGAAATCAAATAACTTCAGCACCTAATATATAAACAGAAAAGGCCAGGCTGGCACTGTGGCTTAGTGCTTGCCTAGCATATATGAAACCCTAGGTTCCGTTCCTCAGTACCACATAAACAGGAAAGGCTGAAGTGGCAGTCAAGTGGTAGAATGCTAGCTTGAGCAAAAGAAGCTCAGGGACAGTGCCCAGGCCCTGAGTTCAAGCCTCAGGGCTGGCAAAAAAAAAGGGGGGGGGAGACAGAAAAAGAGGAGGAGGGAAGATGGGAGGGAGGAAAAAAAAAAAAGAACAAGCCTTGATGTAAAGTCATTTTCACCACTGGGTATGGTGATGCCTATCTGCTATCCCACCACTTAGGCTCAGCTAAGGCTGAGGATCTCAGCCACAGCTACACAGTCTCAAAAAAAAAAATTTTTTTTTTTTGTCAATCCTGGGGCAAATATATCATTATAAAATAAATTGATAACTGATTGCAAATCACTAAGAAATGAATGCTTATGATCTTTAAAAACACATAGTAGCCAGATAGTGACTCATGCTTGTAATCCTAGCTATTCAGGAGGCTAAAATCTGAAGATCTAGGTAAAAAGCCAGCCAGAGCACAAAAGGACCTGATATTCTTATCTCCGATTAACCTCTAGAAAATATGGGGCTTGGCTCAAGGGTAGGGTGGTAGCCTTGAGCTGAAGAGCTCAGGGACAGCGCCCAGGCCAAGTTCAAGCCCCATGACCCACAAAAAACCCCAAAACAATCAAACAAAAATACACACATGGTATAATAATGAGAACTTTTTATTGGAGTCATACAATTTTACAATTCCATGTATATTGCTAGAAATAATATTTACCCAGCTTTGTTTCTCATTTGAAACTGTACCTAATAATACTTTATTTTAAAAAGCTATCACGTGAAGTTGCCATTTCTGTTACTCTAACAGTGGGGAAAAAAGAACACTGGAGCAAGCATTTTAGAAAGGATCAGCAAAATTGTCCACAAGCCAAGTCTGATCCCATCTAGAGGTTTTGTGTGATCAGTGAATTAAGGATGTATTTTCTTGGGGAGGAGGGAGAAACGGGGAGGGGGTAACAATGATAGAAATGTACTCATTACCTTATATTTATAACTGTAACCCCCTTCGTATATCACCTTGACAATGAAATTGAATTTAAAAAAGAAAATACATTTGGGGCTGGGAGTTTGGCCTAGTGGTAGAGTGCTTGCCAAGCATGCACAAAAACCCCGGTTCAGTTCCTTGGTAAAAAGCCGGCAGTGGTGCTGAGGCTCAAATGGTAGAGCTCTAGCCTTGAGAAATCCCAAGGACAGTGCTCAAGCCCTGAGCTCAAGCCCAGGACTAGCAAAAAAAAAAAAAAAAAGAGCATATTTTTATACATTTTCAAGTAGCTAAAAAACAACAAAAAAGTCTAGAATAGTATTTAAGATTCATGAAAATCATACAAAATTCAGTGTCCATAAATAGTCTGTCAGAACACATTCTTTTTAGACATTTTTCTATAGCTGTTTTACAAAAGCAGTGGAGTAGAAATGATTCCTTCGGAGAACTATTTTGTAGCACACAAAATATTTACTACTTAGTCCTTTAGGGAAAAGAACTGGCCAATTCCTTGCTACACAGCATAGTAGACAAGGCAGCAAAATTAAACCAATGTGAGTTTGAAACCTGTCTATGTCACTAATTGGTTTTATAGCATGTCCAAATTCATCACTGGTTTTGAAAGTCAAATTTCTAAGTATTTGGAAATGAGATCTAATTTTTGGCCCTAGGTGGCCTTGACCATGATCCTCCCCTTTCTTCACCTTCTGAGTAGTTGAAATTACAGTATAGCCATAATATCCAGGCCTTAAGTTTTACTTTTGACTATTTTATGTATTTATGGGGTTCAGTTATGTTTTGATACACACATACAGTATGAAATGATCAAATCAAGCCAAATAAAATCTCCACTTCCTCATATATTTACCATTTGCATGCTAAAATACTTAAGATATACTCTTTTGTGAACTGAGGAATGGGGCTTAAACCTGTAATTCCAGCTACTCAGGAGGTGAAGATTGGGAGGATTGTGGTTAAGGCCCAAGACAGGCAAAAATTAGAAGACAGCATCTCAGCAAAGAGGAGTGATGGCAGATAATCTAATTTTGATGTATTTGGGAAACTCAGGTGGGAGGAGTTGGTTTGGCTGGCGAGGGCAAAAAGCACATAATTCTGTCTTAAAAATAATTAAGAAAAGAAGCTGGTGGCACAACTCATGATAGAGCACTTGCTTAATAAGCACAGACCCAAAGTTTGAACCTTAGTAGTCAAATATAAATGAACAAATTTACTCTTCAAGCTTTTTATTAGTACAAATTAATTGTACAAAGGAGTTTCGCTGTATCTCTTAATCACATGTGGACATTAGGCAGTCTAACTGAAAACTTTTTATCAACATCTTCTCTTTCCCCACAATGAACAGACTTTCTCTCTACCTTTGCAGGGGAGGGGGAGTGGAGGAATTCTAGGGCTTGAACTCAGGGCCTGGGCACTGTCCTGAAGCTTTTGTGCTCAAGTGTAGCACTCTACCACTGAACCATAGTACTACTTCTAGCTTTTTTTTTTTTTGCCAATCCTGGGACTTGAACTCAGGGCCTGAACACTGTCCTTGAGTTTTTCTCAAGGCTAGAGCTCTGACACTTGAGCCACAGCACCATTTCTGGCTTTTTCTATGTATGTGGTACTGAGGAATCGAACCCAGGTCTTCATGCAAACACTCTACCACTAGGCCAAACTCCCGGCTCACACTTTTTTTTGGGGGGGGGGAGCGGGGGGGGGTGATAGTTAATTGGAGATAAAAATGTCATGGGCTTTCCTGCCTGGTCTGGCTTCAAACTCCGATCCTCAGTTCTCAGTCTTCCAGGGTAGCTAGGATTACCGATGTGAGCCACCAGTGAGTGCCCAGCTTATTCATTTGATCAGTTTGACTACCTACCTGCTTTTCTATTTATATAGAGGAAGGATCTTGTTACATCTGTAGCCCACTATGCCCTGATACTCACTATATAGTCCTGAGTGAGGGGCTTCAACTTTCTTTGTTTCACCTTCCCTGGTACTGGGATTCACAGGCATGTGACACAGGCATGTGTCCCTGTGTGCCTGACTTACTTCATTTATCATTATATCATCAATTCATCTACAGCATTAACTGATAGCCTCCTTTGTTACTGTGAAATAGTATTTCACTGTGCATATACATAGTAGTTTTAAAAAAAAGCTGTTTATCTGGCCAGGTGGAGTGGCTCATGCCTGTAATCCTAGCTACTTAGGAGGCTGAGATCTGAGGCTCGTGGTTCAAAGTCAACCGGCTTTCATGGTTCAAAAACCATGAGACTCCTATTTCCAGTCAACCACTAGAAAACAGAAGTGGCAGTAAAACATATAACAATATATCACAAGTGACAACTAAGACCAAAATTTCATCAGAAAAGATTTAAAACATTCCTTCAGATATGGATTTACAATTGCTATGTTAAAGACAAACTGCTGAAGTTGAGGATAACCATCTCTACAAAGGAAAGTTTATGACCCAGTTTTAGTACCAGAATTCCTAAAGCTATTTTTCTTTTCTTTTCTCCTTCCTTCCTTCCTTCTTTCCTCCCTTCCTTCTTGTCTTGGGGCTTGAACTCAGGGTCTGAGTTGCTCAAGGCTAGCACTCTATCACTTCCCTATGAATGCCCATGATAATATTCCTTTACAAATAAATTTCTCTAGATCTTTATACAACCACTCTCTACCCTTTTGCCCTAACTGAATTAGCTTTTTCCCAAGACATCATTCTACTTCAGCTAGATCAAAATGACAATTAACTACCTTTTTCCCCCTTTATTCTACTCACAGAATTACCTTCCTACTGTGGCACACCTATGATTATTCCAAAAGTCTGTTAAATCCTTCCTCCTTTATTTGTAACTAGGTTCTACCTACTCATCTTTATCCATTAACCAATTATGAATTACATATAGGATTATATATATGTAATTACAGGTAGGACTTAATGCTGGCATTCTACCACTTTAAGCCACAGCTCCACTTTCAGTTTTCTGGTAGTTAATTAGAGATAAGAACCTCAGACTTTGCCCAGGGCTAGCTTCAACTGTGATCCTCAGATCTCAGTTTCTAGAGTAGCCAGTATTATACAGGCTGATTAATCTATTTCAAAAGACCATATACTACCAACATACTTTCAAATTTTTGGTTTTTAAAAATAAAAACTTGGCTGGGAGTTTGGCCTAGTGTTAGAGTGCTTGCCTAGCATGCATGAAGACCAAGGTTCAATTCCCCGGTACCACATACATAGAGAAAAAGCTGGAAGTGGTGCTGAGGCTCAAGTGGTAGAGCTCTAGCCTTGAGAAAGTCCAAGGCAGTGCTCAGGCCCTGAGCTGAAGCCCAGGACTGGCAAAAAAATATATAAATAAAAACTCAAGGGGTCGGGTGTGGTGGCTCATGCCTATAATCCTAGCTACTCAGGAGACTGAGATCTGAGGATCTCGGTTCAAAGCCAGCCCAGGCACTAAATCAGTGCAACTCTTATCTCCAATTAACCACCAGAAAACCAGAAGTGGTGCTGTGGCTCAAGGGGTAGAGCAACAGCCTTGAGCTGAAGAGTTCAGGACAGCGCTCAGGCCCAGAGTTCAAAGCACCACCAACCAAAAAAAAAAAAAAAAAAAGGCCATACATGTCATGTTATCACAACTACTCATCTGAAGATTTAAAACTCATTATCTTGGGTGTGGGAGAAGGGAAAGTGGGAGAAAAAACATGGGGATAGATACCCTATGTTCAAGAAGTAATATACCCACTATCTGATGAATGTAACTGTAACAACTCTATATATCACCCTGACAATAAAATACAAAAAAAAACCCAAAACACCTCATTATCTTCTAACTACTTAGGCACCTAATATCTGAGGTTCACAGCTCAAAGCCTGCCCAGACAGGAAAGTCCATGAAACTCATCTCCAATTAACCGCCAGAAAACTCAAAAGTGGTAGAGCACTAGCGTTTGAGCAAAAGAGCTCAGAAACAGCATCCAGACCCTGAATTCAAGCCCCAGACCAACCAAAAACCAAACACCAACAAAAACCAAACAAGCTCTCATTATCTTGGAGTACCACACACAAACTCTTTTCATGTTTTCCTCTCTTTTCCCATCACAATTCCCATACCACTATCCATTCTCCCTGCTACCTCCATAGCAGATAAATCTAGGGTCCACTTTTCCTGTCTTTATATTATAGCTGCTGAGTGCTGCAGAGAGATTATCATTGAACCTGTACACAAAACAGTAACCGCTAGTTACTAAATTCATCTTAATCCCTTAACCTCTTATCAATAACCACTAACTGCAGTAACTACTTCAAATCTTCACAATTCTGTTGCAGTTTTCAACTTTACCTTGTATACATACTTTTATAATGTATCCTTATTTTTTCTCTCTCTTTTTTTTTTGCCAGTCCTGGGGCTTGAACTCAGGACCTGAGCATAATGCTTAGGATTTCTCAAGGCTAAAACTCTACCACTTGAGCCACAGAACCATTTCCAGCCTTTTCTGTGTATGTGGCATCAAGGAATTGAACCCAGGGCTTTGTGCATGCTAGGCAGGCACTCTACCACTAGGTCATCTTCCCATCCCCCCAATTTTCTCTTTAGAGAAAAAAAATAGATTTAATGCAGAAATATTCTCTCCCTAAATTAGTATCCTTATTCTTTACCTCCTAAAAAGGAGTTCATTCTAACAAGTGTCTTCTTCAGTTAAATACTAATATTTCTTTGTACACTTTGCTGTACAGTGCGTATCACCTGCTATCTGAAGAGGACATTCTACATGTTCTCACTCCTACTTTGACCTATCCATTGGTCATTTGCCCTCAAGATATAAATATATTCATATTTTGGCTAACTAAAAAAAGCTCATGTAAAATTTTTTTCATGTTTAAGTCGGGCTCCCTTTGTCACCCACAAGAAGCGCTGGTAGGAGTAAACTACAGTTGTTTGGACTTTTATTTTCCATTCACCCCCTACTCTGTAGGAAATTGGTGCCTAAAATTCCACTAATGTCACTAATAGCTCAACAACTTAATCCTGACATCAAATAAATAAGCAAGATACCTATAGTATTATCCACACTTTAAAAATAAGGGAGTGAAAGATTAATTTTCACCAGGATAAAAGAGTAGCTGCGGAAGCCAGGATATATATCCAGGTATGATGACTCAAGAGCCCCCAACAACTACTATCCTCAGCTAAAGGAGTGCACAACACTTAACAACTACCATCCTAGGCTAAAGGAGTGCACAACACTTAAACAATACACTTAAATGACACAACTAACAGTTGCTATTCATTACCTTCTGAACTGCCAAAACACTACTAAGGAGGCTGAGATCTGAGGATCAAGGTTCAAAGCCAGCCCAGGCACTAAAGTCAATGAAACTCTAATCTCCAATTAACCACCAGAAAACCAGAAGTGATGTTGTGGCTCAAGGGTAGGACATTAGCCTTGAGCTGAAGAGCTCAGGGACAGCGCCCAGACCCAGAGTCAAGTCCCACAACTGACCAAAAAAAAACAAAAAAAAACTCAAGTCAGGAACTGGTGGCTCATGCCTGTAATCCTAGTTACTCAGGAAGCTGAGATCTGAGGATCATGGTTCAGAGCCAGCCGGCACAAAGTCTGTGAGACTCTTATCTCCAATTAATCACCAGAAAATGAAAGTGACACAGTGAGTGGCTCAAGTGGTAGAGCACTAGCCTTAAGGTTAAATAAATAAGGCATTGCTATAAAATACATTTTCTAGATATTTTAAATTATTCATTTACTAAAGAGATTACAATTTATCTTGAGTTTCTACTTTCCTTCCTTTGTTCTGAAGACTTAGTTTTGATTAACTGCTAGGTGTTTTCATTTGTAATCCCTATTATTCAGTAGTAGATGTTTTAAATGTATCTTTGCAAACGTTGACTGGCAAATAAGACTACCCCAGTCTATTCCAGAACACTTGCCTCCCAATTTAGGTAGCGGTTGAGATATTAGTAATGTGACAGGTATTTCTTTGGGCTCTAATTTATAAAAAGAAGGAACAAAATAACTGCATTATAATCAAGACCACCTCTCCATTTCTCATTCTAGCTATAACCCAACATTTTGTTTGAAAACTAGATGCACAAGACAGGCCTATAATCTTGTCACTGAGTTCCAGATTGAGTGTATGCAGAGGAGGCCCACCGAATTGAACATCCCTATAGACAAGTTACAGGGTCTAGATTTGCTGATGACTGTGACAGGCTCTTCTGGCTTCTCTTTAAATTTGTATTCTGTTGTCAAATTCTGCTATTATCAGAGTTTAAACAGTATGTGTTAGATGTTAGGTCATGCTTTTATTTCCTTAATCCTGTTCTCAAAAGGTAAATATCTTCACCCAAATACATTAATGAGTGAATCCCTACATTCATGATACATTTGCTTGCCATGAAAAAGTAGTAACTGATGTTGTAACATCTGATTAATGAAGTACTAGGTTCTAGAGAGAAGTTGGTTACTAAACAATAATTAACTTTTGTAAAATAAAGTCTGAGGGAGGAAAAACTCAAGAATCTCCATTTTGTCTAGGACTCATATAGTAAATATGCTCTGTTTCAATGAAGTTCCTTGAAAAATGAGTCATCTTGAATCAAACATAATCAAGGAGGTAACAATTAACCAAAAACTGGCACAAATCTCAATGAAGTAATACATTAAAATTCAGTCTCTTAAGAAATAACATGTGAGGGGCTGGGAGTTTGGCCTAGTGGTTAAAGTGCTTGCCTAGCATGCATGAAGACCCGGGTTCGATTCCTCGGTACCACATACATAGAAAAAAGCCGGAAGTGGTGCTGAGGCTCAAGTGGTAGAGCTCTAGCCCTGAGAAAGTCCAAGGACAGTGCTCAGGCCCTGAGCTCAAGCCCAGGACTGGCAAAAAAAAAAAAAAAAAAAAAAAAAGAAATAACATGTGAGCCAGGCATGGTGGCTCATGCCTGTAGTCCTAGCTACTCAGGAGGCTAAGATCTGAGGATTTTGGTTCAAAGTCAGCCCAGGCATTAAAGACCATGAGACTCATTGCCAATTAACCACTAGAAAACAGGAAGTGGCACTATGGCTCAAGGGGTAAGGTGGTAGCCTTCAGCTGAAGAGCTCAGGGACAGCGCTCAGGCCCAGAATCGGACCAACAAAAAAAGAACCTGTATGTTGAGAAGATGGCTTAGTGGTAGGAGTGCTTGCCTAGCATGCACAAGACCTGGGTTCAATTTCTCGGTACCACATACATAGAAAAAGCCAGAAGTGGTGCTGTGGCTCAGGTGGTAAAGCTCTAGCCTTGAGAAAACCCAAGGACAGTGCTCAGGCCTTGAGTTCAAGCCCTAGGACAGGAGGAGGAGGAGGAGGAGGAGGAGGAAGAGGAGGAGGAGGAGGAGGAGGAGGAGGAGGAGGAGGAGGAGGAGGAGGACCACCTTTTGTATCATATACAAAAATTAACTATAAAGGACATCATACAGCTGGGCTCTGGTGGCTCACACCTGTAATCCTAGCTACTCAGGAGGCTGAGATCTGAGGATCATGGTTCAAAGCAAGCCTGGACACTAAAGTCTACGAGACTCTTATCCAATTAACCACCAGAAAAATCAGAAATGGCGCTGTGGCTCAAGTGGTAAAGCATTAGCCTTGAGCTGAAGAGCTCAAGTACAGTGCCCAGGCCCAGAGTTCAAGCCCCACAACCACCACCAACAACAAAAATAGCAGCCAGGTACTGGTGACTCCCACCTGTAATCCTAGCTACTTAGAAGGCTGGGATCTGAGGATCAGAGTTCAAAACCAGCCCAGGCACAAACATCCCTGAGACTATCTCTAATTAACCACTAGAAAACTGAAGTAGTGCTGTGGCTCAAGTGGTAGAGTGCTAGCCTTAAGCTGAAGAACTCAAGAGACAATGCCCAAACCCAGCGTTCAAGCCCTACAACCAACCAAAAAAAAAAAAAAAAAATCCAAAACATTCAAAATCTGAAAACGTTAGGGTATTATGGAGCTCAGCGTTCTGGATTTTAGAACACTGAAGATTTCTGGATTAGAGATGCTTGACCTCTATTATTATCTTAATGCACAGATAAAGATTGTAATAAAAAGTTTATTTCACTGTTAACTTTAAGGATACTTTTACAGGATATTAAATTGACATTGGTTCTTTTTTAAAGAACCAAAGTAGTAGCTAGGTTGTGCCAGTAGCTCATGCCTGTAATCTTAGATACTCAGGGGGCTGAGATCAGAAGATTGTAGTTGGAAGCCAGCCTGAGCAGAAAAGTCCACAAGACCCTCATCTCCAATAACTATTCAGAAAAGATTAGAAGTGGAGTTGTAGCTCAAGTGGTAGAGTGCTAGCCCTAAGCACAAAGAGGCTCGGGGCAGTGCCCAGACCCAGAGTTCAAGCCCCAGGACTGGCAAAAAAAAAAATTATATATATATATAAAACAAAAAAATAAATAAAAGTAGCAGGCACTGGGTAGCTCACACCTATAATCCTAGCTACTTAAGTAGCTCAATTCTAAGGATCATGGTTTAAAGCCAGAACAGGCAAGAAAACCCATGATTCTTATCTCCAATTAATCAGCAAAAAGCTGGACTTGGAGCTATGACTCAAAACAGTAGAATGCCAGCCTTGAGCTAAAAAAAGCTCAGGGGCAACCCCAGGCCCTGAATTCAAGCCCCAGGACCAACACACATGCATGTGAACATGTATACATACATACACATATATACAAATAAAGAAAAAGATTATGTAAATTGTCTGACAGTTCTTGAATTCATACCTTAATAAGTGCCTTTTATCTAGCTCCATCTGGTGTTAGCCATGTAAGTCAAGTGTATTAATATAACGTATACATTATGGCATTAATGAATATCTTTTTTATCTTGGGGGGGGGCCATAGACTCACAATCTTCCTGCTTCAGTATCTTGAATGTTACAGGTATACATCACTGTGCCCAGTCAAATCATTCACTCTTAAAGTAAGCATATACAGATAGCCAAGATTCCTAGAGCAATTATCATAGAAAATTACCACTTATATTGTTAACAAAGAGGACAGATGTCATTGAACCCACATTAAATCAAAATGGCATTAGGAGGGCACAGTTGTCTATGGCCTACTTAAAAGATGAAAACTGCAACTAAAGTAAGCTCCATGACTAATCTGTTATTTTCTAGAAGGGACATTGTGACTTGATCTCTATTTTTCTGCTTACAGAAAAACAAAGATTTAAACAAAAAAGACTTGATGATAAAGATTTAAGGTTACCTTCCATATTCTCAGAGCTTTCCATACTTCAATACAATTCTCTTATTCTGTATAACAATGGCATGCTGGTGGTTTATGCCTGTAATACCAGCTACTCAGCAGTCTGAGATCCAAGGAATGTGGTTCAATGTCAGCCTAGACAGGAAAGTCCATGAGACTCTTACCTCCAGTTAATCACTAAAAAGCCAGAAGTAGAGCTGTGGCTCAAGTGGCACAGCACTGGCCTTGAGCACAAAAACTTAGGGAAAACAATCAAGTCTTGAGTTCAAGCCCCAGGACAAGTACCCTCCTCCCCAAAAAGTACATTATGAACCCATAAAGGCTCTGTCCATAGTTAGAAAATTGCTGAGCACATACCAAACATTCAATAAATATTTCCTGAGTAAGTAATGCCTGAATTCCCTGCAGAATTATAAGCCTCATGAGAACGGGGACTTTAAATGTCTCACGTATCAGTTTTCCAGTGTACTTAGTACAGGATAAGTAACATAAGCTAATAAAAATATGTCTATTTAATCATATATACTTTGGTATGTAGGACCGGAAGCCCCAGAAGGTAAACAGCCTATGTAAGACTTAAACGTGTAACCTTAGCCCAATAAGGAGTTTTAAAGTTTTGGTGTTCATGTACAGTCAAAACTTATTATCTGATCATCAATCATTTTTCATTATTTTAAATGTTGTTTTTTACCATCTTATTTAAAATAATCAACAATATTATGTCCTAAAAATTGAGAAATCATTATTTGTACCACAAACAAGTATAATTAATTAGAGAAGGGTTTTTTAAAAATAAATGTCATGAGATAAAGGTTGTCAACAGACATAATGTCTTATTTCTATAACATACAAACCCTTAGCCTAATTGTGATTAAGTTCTAAATACTAAGTCCCAGTGATTGTAAATAGAGATTCCCTCCTTGAACACTTATATGTTAAACTTGTCATTTAAAATATGATGTAAAAATCAACATTAATAAATTCTTTAAAAATAAATAAATAAATGTCATGAGGTAAAGGTTGTCAACAGCTTGACCCAACCAAGTCAAAATCAGATAACTAAATAGGCAAGGGAACTAAAGAGAGACTTATCGAAAGAAGAGGTTAAAATGGCAGAAAAACATAAGAAAATGATCATCCATGGTCATAAAGGAAATGCAAATAAAAACAACCCTAAGATACCACCTTACCCCAATTAGAATGGCCAACATTCTGAACTCAGACAAGGACAAATGCAGGCCAGGGTTGTGGAGAAAGAGGAACCCTAAACTGCTGGTGGGAATGTAAACTAGTTCAGCCACTCTGGAAGGCACTACCATGCCACTCCTGGGCATAGAATCCTGAGCATCATAACCCAGGATATGATAAGGACACCTGCTAAGCCATGTTCATCTCTGCACTATTCACAATAGCCAAAGGATGGAAACAACCCAGATGCCCTACTGCAGATGAATGGACACAAAAAATGTGGTGTGTGTGTGTGTGTGTATACACACACACACACACACACACACACACACACACACACACAATGGAATTCTACATAGCCAAAAGAATGGCATTCACTGGGAAGTGGATGAAATTAAGAGTAAATCATGTTGAGTAAGATAAGTCAAGACCAAGGGAACAAAAGGTGCATGGCATCCTTAATATGTGGACATGCAATCCCAACAGTACAAGAGTGATGATTCAATATTTGGGTACCCAAGGTTATGGACATGGTCTTGGAAACATAAAAACATAACTACATAGACATAAAAATATATGATGAGATATATATTCTATAGATAGAGTTATATTATATAGATTGATATGTATCTATGACATATAAACCCTCAGCTTAATTTCAATTATGTTCTAAAATCTATATGCCAGTGATTGTATACAGAGAATCCCCACATGAATACTTGTTTGTTAAATATAACAAAAATCAATGTTAACAGGCTAGGAGTTTGGCTTAGTGGTAGAGTGCTTGCCTAGCATGCATGAAGACCCAGGATCGATTCCTCTACCACATACACATAGAAAAAGCCAGAAATGGTGCTGAGGCTCAAGTGGTAGAGCTCTAGCCTTGAGAAAGCCCAAGGACAGTGCTTAGGCCCTGAGTTCAAGGCCCAAGACTGGCAAAAAAAAAAAAAATCAATGTTAATAAAATCTTCAAAAAAAAAATGTCATGAGGTAAAGGTTGTCAACAGCTTGTCCCAACCAAGTCAAAATCAATCAACCTTCATTCATCACCAGAAGTAAATAATAAGCATTTTTCTAAAAAATGGTTTAAAGGAAAAACACACATTGAAGGTGTCAATTGCCTGCTTAAAAGATTAATACCAGTCACTTTAAAATCAAAATGGAAAAAAATTTAAATAATTTAAGGCATGTCTAAATCAGCACTGGTTGTTCTATTTTAAATTGTCTTAATTTGAAAACATGATAAATAACACCAAAGATATGTATGTATGCATGTACGTATGTACACACGCACGCGCACACACACGCACACACAGAGATAGCTAAGATTCCTAGTTACTCAAGAAGCTGAGATCTGAGTATCACAGTTCCAAGCTAGCCTGGGCACTAAAGTCTGTGAGACTCTTTATCTCCCATTAATCACAAGAAAATGGGAAGTGGGGCTGTGGCTCAAGGAGTAGGGCAGTAGTAGCCTTGAGTTGAAGAGCTCAGGGACAATGCCCAGGCTCAGGGGTAGGGCCGTAGCCTTGAGCTGAAGAGCTCAAGGACAGCACCCAGGCCCAGAGTTCAAGCCCTATGACCGACAAAAAAAAAAAATAATAATAATGAAAAAAACTGCGAAGGGAACATGACTACACAATTAAGAGGCACAACAATCAAATATAATATATAGATCTTAATTAAATAGTTTTAGATAAGCCACGATAAAATGACTTCAAGGTAGGCACTGGTGGCTCATACCTATAATCCTAGCTACTCAGGAGGCTAAGATCAAAGGATCATGGTTCAAAGCTAGGCTGGCCATTAAAGTCCATGAGACCCTTACCTCCAATTAACTGCTAAGAATGTCAGAAATGGACCTTTGGCTCAAGTGTACAGGGTTTAGCCTTGAGCATAAAAGCATGGGTATAGTGCCCAGGCCCTTAGGACTGGCACACAAATAGCCTTTATTCAGAGATCTGATACCAAGAAATTACGCTCAAATTTTAACTGTGACAGTGAAGAGTTTTAAGAAATATAAAACTCAAAGGAGATCTTAAAATAAAGACAGGAATGAGCAAGAACACTGACATTTAATAAGAAAAACCATTATAACTATCTAGCTACAATATAACTGTTTCAGGTAAGTCATTTATTGTATGGAGCCTATAGATCCACACATACTTCTCTGAAAGGCATAGCTGTATTATAGCAAGAATCATGTCTACTACACCTAACAATCACGATTCAGTTAACAAGGCTAAGTTAGATTATATTTTACACACACTGCTTACATTAAGCAGACGTCCAATGTATTAAAAATTGTATTTATACTTGCTAAGATCATCAAAGTATTTAAGTGGAAAAAGACATTCTGCAGCTGGGTGCTGATAGCTCACGCCTGTAATCCTAGCTATCCAGAAGACTGAGATCTAACATCATGGTTCAAAGCCAGTCCAGACAGAAAAGTACATGAGATTCTTATCTTTAATTGATCACCAAAAAAACAGAAGTGGAGCTGTGGCTCAAAATGGTGGAGTGTTATCCTTAGCACAAAAGCTCAGGGAAAGTGACCATGCCCTAAGTTCAAGCCTCAGTACTGGCACAGAAAAAAACGTCATAGGGCATTTGACTTTGCTTAATATATCCTCCATATCACATACATCAGCTCAGTATACTTTATTGAAAGATGGGGGGGGGAATACAAGAGCTTAATCTCCAAATTTAGTGTTCTTACTAAGCTTTCTGGCTCATGTGGGGTGCTCCACCACCTGACATATCCATCCAGTTTCAACTTTTTGCTGGTTAAATACAAGTAAGATTTTCAGATTTGTCTGCCAGGGTGGCTCTGAACTGAGATCTTCAGGTACACACATGTATGTACACACATGTATGTACACACACACACACACACACACGCACGCACGCACGCGCGTGCGCGCGCACGATGTTTTGGGGTAAATGTGTCCACTCCCTCTCACAAATATGAGAAGTCCTAAACCACTGAATCTCAGAATGTGACTATATTAAAGACAAGACCCTTAAAGAGGTTATTAAACACATAGACATTAGGGATGTGTATGCACATGGATCATGAGAACGAAGTCAGCAGCAGGTTGGAGAGAGGCTTTAGGAGAAAGTAAAACTGCAAAGTACCGTGACTTTAGCGCTCCAGATTCTGTAACTGTGGGAAAATAAATGTATGTTGCTCAAGCCACCTACTCTGTGGCAATTAGTTATGGTAGCCACGGAAAAGTAACTAAAGCACATTTGAGAAATATAAAGCAAAACTGTATATCTGATAGAAATATAAATTTTCAAATTTTTCACTAATGCTGTTTTCTCTCTTCAGTAGTACTGAAATTTGAATTCAGGGCCTCATGAATGCTAGGCAAATACTCTACTTCTTTTGGGGGTGAAGGGTTAGTAATTTTTAGCTATTTATTATCATTAGATACTTATTTTTCAGATAGGATCTTGTAAGGATTTTTGTTTTTTGCCCCCCCCCCACAAGACCAGCCTCAAACGACAAGCCTTTCTCCCTTTTGTTTCCCTCATGGCTAGGATTATAAGTATATACCATCAAATCGGGCTTTTTTTGGCGGGGGGGAGATGAGGAGGGTCTTCTCTTTTTTTGGTAGTGGGGATCAAACCCAGGGCATTGCAATTGTTAAGCAGGCACCTTGCAACTGAACTACACCCTAACCCCACATACCCAGGGTTTTTTTGTTGTTGAGATGGGATCTTGAGAACATTTTTTGCCCTGGCCAGCCTGGAACCACTATCCTCCTAATCTTAATTTCCTAATTACAGACATAAGCCACTGAGCCTGGTCCTTCCATCTATTATTTTTATTTTTTTTATTTTTTATTTTTTATTTTTTTTGGCCCCTTTCTCTTTCTGGCCCCGCTCGCTCCGGCCCGGCTAGGCCCCCTTTCTAGCTCAGGCCCCGCTTGCTCCGGCCCCATCTATTATTTTTAAAATAAAGAAAAATGTAAGACAGACACGGTCACTTCACTCAAGCCAATAAACTTAGTGACTTGGGGGGTAGAGATTGGGGAAGAGCATAAAAAGGTTGTGAGATTCCATCTTCATCAAAAGCTCCTGAGGGAACTACATGGCTAGATACAGTAGTGCATGCCTGTCAGCCTACAATGCAGGGAAGCACAAAAGAAGGATCACTATCCAAGCTGGCCTCCAGTGAAGTAAGTAAGACTCTCAGAAATAATCAATGCAAAAAAGGGATGAGAGAGTTAACCAAGTGATGGAGCACTAAATTCAGACCCCAGTACCATCAAAAAATAAAACAAAATTAATGAATTATAGCTCATTGAATAAAAAACAGGAAACCAGACCTTATACAGATATAAATAAACCAATAAAGGGTCTGATACAGAACAGAGCATTCACATAGTTTCAAAATACCTCCTATGAAATACTTATTAACTACAAAGTTAGAAAAAAGTCATTTTATAGTAGAGAACTTAAGCAAATAATGGAAATAGACATCACAGTAGTAGAAATAAAAATTTTGTGACACAAATACAACTTCAAGTCTGTGGCATTTCTGCCCAAGAAGAGTAACTTGAACCTAGTCAAGAGGAAACACCAAATTCTACAAAACAACTGGCTCAAAATGTTCCAAAGTGTTCAGATCATGAAACCCATACATCAAAATAATTGTCCCAGACTGAAAGAGATTAAAGAAACATGACATGGAGTTTAGCCTAGCAGTAGAGTGTTTGCCTAGCACATACAAAGACCCCAGGTTTGATTCTTAGAAAAAAGCTGGAAGTAGTGCTGTGGCTCCAGTGGTAACCTTGAGACAGTCCAGGGACAGTGTTCAGGCCCTGAGTTCAAACCCCAGGACAGGGAAGAAAGAAAAAGAAGGGGGAGGGGAGGGGAAGGGAGGGGAGGAGAGGAGGAGAAATGTAACAAATAACTATTATAAGTGATTCTAAATCAGATCTTCTTGTTAAAAAGTTTACATTAGGTGCTGGGAGTTTGGCCTAGTAGTAGAGTGCTTGCATAGCATACACAAAGACCCAGGTTCAATTCCTTGGTACCACATAGATAGAAAAAAGCAGAAGTGGTGCTGTGGCTCAAGTGGTAGAGCTCTAGCCTTAAGAAAATCCAAGGACAGTGCTCAGGTTCTGAGTTCAAGCCCAGGACTGGCAAAAAAAAATTTAAAAAAAGTTTACATTAAGCAATCTGAAAGACAATGCAATGTATCAATAATTCTTGATTTGGTTGGTGGTAGTATGATAAAAACAGGAAATATCCTTGTTTTCAGGAAATAAAATATTAAAATGTACCAGATGATAGGGCACCAATTCAACAACTTAATTTTTAAACTGTTAGAAGAGCAAAGTAAGTCCTCCTCACCACCTCTATAAGAAAGATTTGCAAATATGAGCTTACACAAGCCTCACCAGTCAATAAAGTAAGTAAAACAATCCGGATTTAAGGTAGGGACTGAGGCCACACCATTTAATGAATGGTCTGAGAGTGGCAGATGATTTCATTTTTCAAAAGAAACCAATGGGGCCAGGAATTTGGCCTAGTGGTTAAAGTGCTTGCCTAGCATGCATGAAGACCCGGGTTCGATTCCTTGGTACCACATACATAGAAAAAAGCCGGAAGTAGTGCTGAGGCTCAAGTGGTAGAGCTCTAGCCTTGAGAAAGTCCAAGGACAATGCTCAGGCCCTGAGCTCAAGCTCAGGACTGGCAAAAAAAAAAAAAAAAAAAAAAAAGAAACCAATGACCTAGACCTCATGTGAATTTCCCAATTTAAAAAATATCTTATAGGGGCCAAATAAAACATGTCTGCCAGCAGTATTTGAACTACAACTACCTCTAGCCCAGATTGAGGCCTGAGGATGAGAAGAAATCTCTTGATACATACATATTCTTAGTAGGCACAGGGGGGTTTGGGGTTGTTATTGTAGGGCTTGAACTAAAGGTCTAGTTGCTATCCCTGAGCTTTAGTGTATAAGGCTCTACCACTTAAGCCAAAGCTCTGTTTCTGGCTTTTTGGTAGTTAACTGGAGATACAGTTTCATAGACCTTTCTTGCCTTTCTTCCTCAGATCTCAGCCTCCTAACAATCTAGGATTAGAGGCATGAGTTGCCAATAACCAGCCAGAGCCACAACTATATTCCAAAAGTTTGCCTTGATTTCTTCAAGAGAAAATGATTACATAATTTACAAATATTGTATTATAGAATATAATGCTAAGTTCATATAATTTTTTAATGTTGTATTTTAGACTGTCAGGCTTACAGAAAAGCTTCAAGAACAAGATTAGTACAAAAATGCATAAAGGTTTTGCTAAGTTTATCTACTTTTTTTTTTTTTTTTTTTTGCCAGTCCTGGACTTGAGCTCAGGGCCTAAGCACTGTCCTGGGGCTTTCTCAAGGCTAGAACTCTACCACTTGAGCCACAACACCATTTCCAGCTTTTGTACAGGAATCGAGCCTGGGTCTTCGTGCATGCTAGGCAAGCACTCTTACAACTAAGCCAAATTCCCAGTCCCTCCCCTACTTTTATACTGTCTACTTTATTTGCATTCACCTATCATAAGTGCTTATGTATATGCTAACTTATGCATACGTATGTTAAGAATAAAGCACACACTTTTTTCTTAGTCACTTAAGTTACTTGCATCATAGACCTTTTGTACTAACAACTTCACTGTGTACTTCCCAAGAACAAAATACTCTTGATACATAATTTAGTATAGCCATCAACTTCACGAAATCAAACATTGATATAATACTTTAATCTACCACATATACTCTTAATTTTTCCAAATCAACCAGAAACACTATTTTTTGTTTTTCCTCCTTCAGTATTCAAAATTGAACTCAAGGTCTCATATTTGCTAGTGCTGTCAAGTGCTTTGCCACTTGGGCTATGTCCTAGTGCTTTGCTTTTCGATTGTTTTTCAGATTGAGCCAGCTTCAGATCTTAATCCTACTTATTACCTTTGCTTCCTAATAGCTAGGATTATATAAGTAAAACACAAACTATTCATTATTATATATTTCTCTAAATACATGGTCTAGTTTAGAATCATCTATTTAATTTGATGTCTCTAAGCTCTTTAATTCTGAATGTTTCCATGGCCTTTGTTTACACATATTTTCTATGTATGTACACATATATGTATATATATATGTGTATGTATATACACATGTGCATACATATATATCTATACATATCCATATTAAATAGGATGTTCCCCATTTGGAGATCAAAGTTTCTCCATGATTAGATTCAAGCTATGTATTCATAGCTGGAAAATAAGTGATGTATACTGCTCAAGGCATCGCACCTAGAGGAACACACTAGTTATAGAGTTTGATCATGCATTCAGTAAGTTCTCTAACAAATTACTGTACAGAACTACTATTTTCTCCTCTGAAACTAACAAGAACAGAGTGGGGAGAAATTTTTAAGATCATACATTCTGTTCCTCATCAAATACTCACCTAGATGTAGCATCTATTGATTTGTGTCTGAACCAATCCTTATTACAGGCACAAAAAAAAAATCACAGAAATACAGGCTACAACTTTTGGCTATCCTCCCATATCCTTTAGGTATACTAAGTGTCCACTTTAAGAGCAATGGTTTGAAGTACATACAAGACTAGAATAATCTAGTAGCACTTTCAGCGAGACAAAGACTACTTCATTAAGAACTCAAACCATCATTCAGCAAATAACATAACCTATCCCATTATTTAAAAAAAACAAAAAAAAACCAAAAAACAACTACATACCACCAGGCACACTGGCTCACGCCTGTAATCCCAGCTACTCAGGAGGCTGAGATCTGAGGATCGAGGTTCAAAACCAGCCCAGGCACTAAAGTCCATGAGACTCTTATCTCCAATTAAGAACCAGAAAACTGAAATTGGTGCTGTGGCTCGATTTGTAGAGCACTAGATGTGAGCTGAAGAGCTTGGGACAGTGCCCAAGCCTAGAGTTCAAGTCCCATGACCAACAACAAGAAGAAAAAGTTCAGTGGCGGGCTATAGGAGTTTGGTCTAGTGGTAGATGCTTGCCTATCATGCACAAAGATCCAAGTTTGATTCCTAGGTACCACATACACAGAAAAAAGCTACAAATGATGCTGTGGTTCAAGTGGCAGACCACTAGCGTTGAGGAAAAAAAAAAAAAGCCCAAGGACAGTGAACAGGCCCTGAGTTCAAGCCCAGAAAAGTTCAGGGGAAACACGGATGTCCTGAGTTCAATCCCCAGAACTGGCACGAAAAATAACAATTTCTTTCATTGAACTGTGACACACAAAGGCATCTTCTATACAATCTAAGGCAAATGTACATAATTGAAACTAAAGTTGCATGAAGCATTATTATGTGGGACACTTATTTAATATTTCTTCTTCCTTTTCTCATTAAAATATTGATTGACAATTAATAAAGATTTAAAAACCCATGAACAGGTTATGCACATGACTTACATTTGAAAACACTACTCTAGAACAGAGTTCTTTATCAGATTCTCAACAAGACTGGAAACATTCTCACTCATTTCAAGTAATACTAGAGATGATAACATAGTAAAATGAATGTTTTAAATAAATCAACATTTTAGTTGAGATTATATAAGAATTGTTTGGCCTGCACACATGGTATCCTTAATATGTGGATATGAGATCCCAACAGTACAAGAGTGATGACTCAATATTTGGGTACCCAAGGTTATGGACATAGTCTTGGAGATATAAACGTAACTACATAGACATAAAAATATATGATAGGATATATACTCTATAGACAAAGTTTTATTATATAGATTAATATGTATTTATGACATACAAACCCTCAGCTTAATTTTAATTATGTTCTAAAATCTATGTGCTAGTGATTGCATATATAGATTCCCTTCTTTAATACTTGTTGAACATGACATATGAAATATGATGTAAAAATCAGTGTTAAAATTTTTTTTAAAAAAATGGGCCTTCAAATGTTATTTTCTTTTCCTTTTTTGTGGGTCATGGGACTTTAACTTGGCCTGGGTACTGTCCCTGAGCTCTTCAGCTCAAGGCTACCACCCTGCCCTTGGGCCAAGCCCCATTTCCCATTTTCTAGAGGTTAATTGGAGATAAGAATCTCAGGTACTTTTGTGCCTGGGCTGGCTTTGAACCTTGCTCCTCAGATCCTGAGTAGCTAGGCTTATAGGCATGAGCCACTGCACCCGGCTTCAAATGTTATTCTCTTTATAA
Source organism: Megascapheus bottae (assembly GCF_031878675.1). Classification (NCBI taxonomy): domain Eukaryota; kingdom Metazoa; phylum Chordata; class Mammalia; order Rodentia; family Geomyidae; genus Megascapheus; species Megascapheus bottae. The sequence goes on from NC_143515.1 coordinate 55,823,910, forward strand.
AATAAGATGTGAAAGTGAAGGTTGTTTAGGTTGTGAATTTTTACATCAGAACTTTAAATTTTCTTTTTTTTGGTCAGTATTGCATTTGTACTCTTGCTCAGCTTGCTTGCTAATGGGTGGCACCTTACTACTTGAATCATGTCTCTAGCCCAACCTTTTTGCTGAATAACTGGAGATGCAGACTCCTGGACTCTTCTATCTAGGCTGGTTTCAAATGGTGATCCTCTATGGCTCAGCCACCTGAATAACTAGGATTTCAAGGTATAATATATACCTTGACTGCTTCCAGCAGTCCCCTAAATTTTCAAACTGGATGAGGAAATAATCTATTGTGAGATTTTTCTCCTTCCCTTCCCTCCCTCCTTCCCTTTCTTTCTTCCTTTTTTTCCCCCTTTCCTTTCCTTTTTACCAGTCCCAGAACTCAGAGCCTAGGCACTATCCCTGAGCCTCTTTGTGTTCAAAGCTAGCGCTCTATCACTTGATCCATAACATCACTTTCAGCTTGTCCTGAGTAGTTTACTGTGTGATTTTCAAGACATCTGAGTTTCAGCTTTAAGCTGATTTATAAATTGGGAAATTAGGGGGGAGGGAAATGGGGGAAAAAAACATTAGAAGGTGTATCAATGTGTGAGAAGTGATGTACCTACTACCTGGCGAAAGTAACTGTAACCCCTCTATACTTTATCCCGACAATAAAAAAAAAAAACTGGGAAATTACAATAATTTTAAAATTTGTTAACAATTAATGTGAACTTATAATTACTTTTTTTAAAAAAATTATGTAGCAGTAAGTGCCCTTAGTGTTTAAGGGTAAACATATTGAGCAAGAATAAGGGGAGTCATACGAGGAAGATGTCTTGCTAGGCTTTTTTCCCCCCTTTTCTCTTTTTTGGCCAGTACAGGGGATTGAAACTCAGGGCCTGAGCACTGTCCTTGGGCTTTCTCAAGGCTAGAGCTCTACCACTTGAGCCACTATACCACTTCCGGCTTTTTCTATGTTGTGGTACAGAGGAATCGAACCCAGGTCTTCATGCATGCTAGGCAAGCACTTTACCACTAGGCCAAACTCCCAGCCTAGGCTGTTTGTTGGTTTTTTTTTTTTTGGGGGGGGGGCAGTTCTGGGGCTTGTACTCAGGGCCTGGGCACTGTCCTTGACCACTTTTTGCTCAAAGGCTAGCCCTCTGACACTTGAGCCACAGCACCACTTCCCACTTTTTCTGAGCATGTGGTACCAAAGAATTGAACCCAGGGATTCATGCATGCTAGGCAAGGACTCTACCACTAGGCTACTCTTCCCTGGAAGATGTCTTGAAAAGAAAATAATAGGGCCGGGAATTTGCCTAGTGGTAGAATGCTTGCCTAGCATGCATGAAGACCCAGGTTTGATTCCATGGTACCACATACATAGAAAAAAGTCCGAAATGGTGCTGAGGCTCAAGTGGTAGATCTCTAGCCTTGAGAAAGTCCAAGGACAGTGCTCAGGCACCTAGCTCAAGGCCAGGACTGGCCGCCAAAAAAAAAAAAAAGGAAATAATTTGATAATAATCTGAATTGGTCCTTGAAGAGTACAGAGAATAGTCACAGAATGAAAAGACCAAACCTGAAGAACAAAATATATTAAGATAGTAGGAAGTATTAAATGTTAATAAAGGACATGAAAGCAAGGCTATATTTTTGTTTATTTAGTCATTAGTAGGCAAAGTAAAGAAGCATGAATGAACAAGCTAAACACAACTTTAGGAAGAGTAATTAATGAGGGCCCTAAACAAAATAATGGCTTCAAGAACTTATTTAGTCCTATCCAATTAGGGTCCTCATTACTTTTCCCCAACTGGCTCAAATTTGTAATGCTAGCTACTCAGTAGGCTGAGATCTGAGGATCCTAATTCAAAGTAATCCCAGGAAGAAAAGTCCTAAGAACTCTTATCTCCAATTAACCTGCAAAAAGATGGAAGCAGAGCTGTGGCTCAACTGGTAGAGCGCCAGATGTAGAGTTGTGACTAGCCTTAAGCAAAACAAACTCAGAAATAGCACAGACCTTGAGTTCAAGCCCCAGGACCAGCAAAAAATAAAAATTAAAAAAATTTAAGTCAGTCTCCATAGATATAAATTTAACAACTCCAAATGTACCCTTTAAGAAATCCCATAATGCACAGCATTCTAAATGGTGCTTTCTCCCTTTGGTATTTATGTTTAATAATATACACCTCTAGATTTAAGTCAAGCAGTAACCTCATAAAAGGAAAAACAAAATCTTTTATTTTTCCTCTCTTTAAGGAACCAAGTATAGCTGCAGCAGACTTACCATCTATGATACTTGTCATACATGCTGAGAAATATCCTAACATGTAATTGGTGAGTTAACATGTTACAGATGTACCATACTACTCTTGCCTAGTATGTTCAGAGCCCTGGTTAGATCTTCAGCACCTCAAAAAGTTGTTACTCATACCAAGTTACATAATTTAAAAGTGTGAACAACTCTAATCCTAGCTGTTCAGGAGGCTGAGACCTGAGGATCATGGTTTGAAGCAGTACCAGCAGAAAAGTCCCCAGGAGACTCTTTATCTCCAATTAACCACTCAAAACTGGAAGTGGTACTGTGGATCAAAATGAGTGCTACCTTTGAGCAAAAGAGTTGAAGGACAGTGCCCAGGCGTTATATTCAAGTACCACAACCTTCCCCAAACAAAGTTGTACTGAGCCCTTTGAGGCAAGCGGTGAGAAATACTACATCTGAATAGTTAAATACTATGGACGAATTAATAGTTAACAATCTGCTGCACTTAGTGGCATATGCCAGTAGTTCTGGCTACTACTAAGAGACTAAGGCATAAGGAAGGCTTGAATCTAAGAGTTTGAGGATAGCCATGGCAAGACCTGGTCTCCAAAAATATTTTAAAATAAAAATAAGTATACTGCACCATTCTTTTAATAAAGCAAGGCCATGATGCTTATATACTTACTTGTTGCAACTCCTTTATACTCTAAAATACAAGCATTAACATCTATGCTAATTCAAAAGTAAGTCTTAAAATCTGAAACTTTATTGTGTAAAAGAAATGCTAAAAAGACTAAGCAGGAAATATATCTAACCCTTGCCTCACAAAAATCAATAAGAAAAGCTGTATTGGTAGTTTCCCACTTTTACAATATTGACCTGAAATTTAAAATTTGTACCATGTAGATGTGTATGTGCATTTGTGATGTGGAACCAACACATAAAAATAATTTGCGTAAGTTTCCAAAGTGATTGCCTTTTCTTTAAGTTACCCTAATTTATGTACTAAGAGGTATTATACCTAAAAGGGAATTCCAGAGTACAAGCACCTGCCAGCCAAGTTGTTTGAAATTCATCATTTGCAGATTGAAAAACAAAACAAACCTTTGCTTTTATGTAAAACAAAGGAATACAAGAAGCAACTAACTTGAATGTGAAATATGTAAAATGTACAATCACTTAAAAAGTGAGAATGCCATGAGATGCCTTACAAGTGAACACAATAGTGTTTTCCTTATCTAAACACTGACCAATAGCAATTTAAATTTTAAGTTTTTCTGCTTTACAAGATGATTCACCATAGGATTTCCTTAAACACTCAGCTTCCTATAATCACTGTGCATAAAGCACTCAATTTTTCTGCTTATAAAAATGTATTTTTTCACCATGTTTCAAGAACCAATCTAGTATGTAAAAGGAAACACACATACACTTACTTCCCTGAGAATAAATAAATGTTTTCAATACTTCTTTCCCCAGAAGAACTTCACATGTTTTGAATTCCTGTTCAGTTAAAAAAAAAAAAGTTTTTAAACATCTACTAGAGTACAAGTGCTTGCTTTTATATTACTAGCTTTCTTGATGATAAAATAAGGATCAATGTAACTCTTAGATCCAGGCTAATAAACTGCAGGGAACAGAAACAAAAAGTCTGGCAAGAGCTAAGTGCTCTGTCTAAAAGGCTACCAGTAAAATATACCAGCACCACCCCTCCCCCACTCCCAACCCTTTAAGGTTTCAATTAAGACTGAGCCTAGTTTTACTCTTACTAGGGGACATAAAGAGAAAGCAGAGCCTCTACTGAGAAACATCTTCATCAAGAGTAGCTGCACAAGATTACTCAAAACCATTTCCTTCCCTTTCTACTGAGATAGGTTCCAAACTCTCTTTGGCATGTCATTAACTCCTTATTCCTGATCAAAGGGAAAAGTCTCACTACATACCACCCAAAAGATGGCATCAACTGATTACAACACACACATCACAAAGGATGCCATCAAATGAATTCTCTTTTTAAATTCAATATTAGGGCCAGCAATCAAACTCTGTAAAAAGGGATTTGGTTTCCAAATTGCAATTTGTTGTCATTCTTCAGTCTCTTCTGGATTAAGAAGAGGCATATTTAACAAGATGGCTTTTCAAAATAATGTTTTAAATGTCCCAACTGGCAGAAAGACTTTCAAAACATTGAGAGAAGATTAAGCTTCCACAAGCTCTACAGAATTCTTCATAACCAATAGAAAAGGGGTACAAAGGAATATTTCTGCAGATCACCATTAACATACCATAGGAAAGATGCTCACATCTAAAAGACATCCCCAAAAGATGCCCAATTACTGTCCATATATATATATATATATATATAACTACCTTTTTTGTGGACATACAAGACAAGTTGTTCATCCCAACATAAATTACTGAATTATCACAGCCTTAAGACTAAAGGAAAACCAATGAAAAGTTGATGGCTCTCAACTTGAGCCCAAGAATGAGATAACTTCAATATATAAGGAATTAAAGACATTAACGTTTAGGTAAGAGACAGCAGGTGCCTTTGAGATGGAAAGAGTAACACTTAAGTTGCCTCCTGTTTCCAGTTTTCCATTCTCCAAGCAGCCTAGTAATAGTAACTTTTTTTAATTAACAAGAAAAGTCAAGGGACAGAGTCTGGCCTAGTGGTAGAGTGCTTGTCTAGCAAGCACGAAGACTGGAAAAAAAGCTCAAGTGGCAGAGCTCTAGTCTTGAGAAAGCCCAAGGACAGAGCTCCAGCCCTGAGTTCAAGCCCCAGGACTGGCAGAAAGAAAAGAAAGAGAAAGAGGGGGTTGGGGAGGAAGGAAGGAAAGAAGAGGGGGAGGAAGGGAGGGAGGAAAAGGAAGGTAAGTCAAAACCAAAATCATGAGCCTCGGTATTTAATAACTACAATGAGCTCAATGATCTATTTATTTACTTTTAGATCTTAAAAACACCTAATTCCAATTTTGTGTAGACAATTAAAATATGGCTTATTCCCAGATCGTTCACTGATCCACAAACATTAACCAAGTAAGGATTTATCATTAAGGGCAAAAAAGAAAGGCAACTAATATGCACAAGCTACCTACACATGTAATAATTAAAACACAAATCCAGCAGCAGGTATCACATAACTCCAATATCAGTCAATGCAGAAACTGTCTCACCATCCAACAGTTGAGTTCAACCTTTACAGTGAGCAGATTCCAATAGCCTCAAAGAATAGTAATTTCGGAGCCAGGTTACTGGGCATTAGGTATCAGCCCATCTGGTTGCAAAATTTACTACCTTTATTCTGGTGGAAGTCTTAACACTGAAAATACACTTCAGCTGACTTAGTAACTTCTTTCCTTTCTCCACTCCACAAAGCCAACATACTCCAAAAATGGAGAATCCTTTCTTTGCCGACAGAGGCCCCCTTTCCTATGGATTCGTTGGGCAGGATTCCTTCCCCCCAGCATGCATGGAGAGCCAGAAATACTTCTGCGTTCACTCTCAAAGAGGGTCCCCCAACACAGATGCACCTCTTCCTTTCCTGGATTAATCAAACGAAGCTTCTTCAATGCTCTGATCTCTCCACCACCGCAACATGTTCAGAGACGCGGGGGGTGGGGGGAAGTGAAGGAAAGTTTGTTATGTACTGGGGGGGGGATACTGAAAAGAACTCTCCACATTTCAAGTGAAGATCGAGGCTAGGGAGGGAGGACTGACTGCCCACTTCCAGAAGAGGAATTGGGGGTTCCAACCCTAAAAAAGATCCTCTGTGTGGAGAAGGGGCTGTGCCAATCCTGCACGAAGGCTCAACATGTGGAAAAGAGAAAAATGCTGTACCCTCAAAAGGAATCGGGGATCCCGAAGGGAGATCGGTGGGGAAAGCCGTGCATCGGTGGGATGCTGGGGTCTCAGAGAAGGGGTCGCTGCTTCTGCAGAAGGAGAGCCCCGCACGGCCCGGGGACCCGGGGAAGAATGGAGGGTCTGGCTCCACGGGCCGGCGTGGGGGAGGGGCCGCCGTCCCCCCCCTCCCCGGCCGGAGGAGGGGCGGCGGCCTCGCGGGGCACATGTGCTGTGTGGGAGCTGCGGCCACCCCGAGGGGCAGAGCGGCGGGCCGGGCCCGGGCCGCGTGTGAAGGGAACAAAGCTCCCTGCGTGCGCGCGGGAAGCACGACTCCCGCCGCCCGGACTCACCGAGACTGCCGGCGAAACCGTCCATCTTGACGGGAAAGCGCCGGGCTCCGCGCTCAGCGGGGCGGGCACTTCATTCAGCAGACCCACAGAGGGGCCGCTGCTAAACCCGACCCGCTCGTCCTCTACGTCGGCCCCGGCTTCGGTCGTTTGCTCTTCGGTTCGTTCGTGCGTGTGTGCGTGCCTGTGTCCGTCTGTCCGTCCGTTCGCTCCGGGTCGGTCAGTCAGCCGCGGGCGTCCCAGCCACTTCCCAGTCAGGTTTGAGAGCCGCGCAGCTCCTCGGAGGGCTCAGCCTCCCTCCCCGTCTACCGCCGCGAGTGCCGCGTCCCGCCCCCTGCGCCCGCGCGCAGCCATCGCCCCGCCTCAGCGCACGCCGTCACGCTTCCGACTCCGCCTCCCACGTGACCAGCCCCGGAGGCGGGGTCTTTCCGGCTCCTCCCCTCACCTTGCCGGGCTTGGGCGTCCGCCCGCCTCGCGTTGGGCTGGGAGCTGCGCCTGCGTACTGGGCCTGCCTCGGGCCTGGAAGCTCTGAATGGCATCTGTATCTAAACGGGTGAGAGTCATGGGTAGCCTGAAGCTTGGGATACTCAAGAGCGTGAAGAATTCTGTCCCAGGTGAGAAATAAATCAAGGGCGAAGCTTGACCAGCTTTACCACAGTGGCCCGTTCCAGAACCCAAGCAAGGAATTTCAGAGCCAGACTACACCCAGGAGTTCTGTTTGCGCCGGTCCCACGGCTTGAACTCAGCGCCAGGGCGCTGTCCCCAGAGCTCTTTTGCTTAAGACTGGTGCTCTACCGCTTGCTCCACTACTCTGCTTCAGGCTTTTTGATGGTTAATTGGAGATAAAGAGTATCACAGAGTTCACTGCCCAGGCTGGCTTTGAACCATAATCCCTAGAGCTCAGCCTCCCCAGTACCTAGAATTATAGGCCGTGAGCCCCTGGGTTCTGTGCTCCAACCTCTTCTTCAGAGGAAGAATGTTGAGTCTTTGAGTGCACATGACCTGCTCAGAGTCATGGAGCTTAGTGATTGGAAAGCTAAAACCAGACCTTCTTTCTCATGCGCTTTCCACCAGGGGTCCAAAGGAACCAGTATATGGCCAGCTGTAGGATTGTATGCCGGGAACCCACAACAGGGGTTATTGCAAACGATGGAGCTTGCGTTCTAAGCCCAGTTCCATAAAATTACCTAATTTATTTAAACTTCACCTTATGCCATTTGCAAATTTGAGGGCTAGATTCATAGCAGAAACATGTAAGTTCTTCATCTTTCTCTTTACTCCCGAACTCTGTTTTCCTTCTTTCCAAGGCTTTCTGGGAGTTGGCTGTGCAGTGCTAGTTGGAGAGAAGTGTTGCAAAGTGCAAATGTAGCTGTGGCTTATGGTGGTAGATTGCTATTGAGTGAAAGAGCTCAGGGACAGTGCCCAGGCCCTGAATCAATCCCCACTACTGACAAAAAAAAAAAAGATAGGAAGATAATATTTTTTCTAGCCTGGTAGATCAATCTTTTATTATTATTAGTTGGAATAAAACTAGTAGTTGTTCACACATGTAGGCTGTGCATAATATTGTAGGCATTCTGATCAACTTTATTTCATGATTCCCATTTAAAAAGAAAAAATATGGTAGATTTCAAACATACTCAGTACTGAGTAGACTTCTGACAAGAGACAATATCTTGTTTTGGCTTGACATCAATGAAAACAGAATTCTCCAATTACAATGTACATCTCTAATGATTGGAAGAATTTTCCCCTACACTAGCTTCTGGCTCCCTATGTTGCAATCCTCATTTCTCCCACATTACTCACATACTTCAGTGCCAGTCATATGTCCACATTACATCTTCTAGCCTTGCAATTCATGATAGCATGCCAGGTGAGTCACTACAGTAGGCTGTAGGAGCATTCCTGAAATCTATTGCTGTACAAAGATAGCTAGTAATAGCTTAACTAAATGGAAATGACCAACATGCACATAACTATGTCTCATTGAGCTTGAAATTAAATGTATCCTCAACTTGACTTTCCCTTAATCATATGCCCAAGATACTCAGAGTCATTTCAGTGCTTCCTGACACAAACAGAAATCTGACCAAGAGAAGATTGCAGTGGGAGGACACATCTTCCTGAACAGATTTGGATAAAACTCATGCATGAGGAGATCTGGAGCTTTGGCTTTATTCATGATAAATCTGCCTCTGTTTTATTACTTTGATTTTTATCAAGCTTATCCATAGTCATTCTAACTAGTGAAACCAACCAAAAGTGTATATAAAAACAAAACAAAATTAAGCAGGGGCAGGGAGTTGGCCTTAGTGGTAGAGTGCTTTCCTGGCATGCATGAAGACCTGGGTTTGATTCCTCCGTAACACACACATAGAAAAAGCTGGAAGTGGTGCTGTGGCTCAAGTGGTAGAGCTTTAGCCTTGAGAAAGCCCAAGGACAGTGCTCCAGCCCTGAGTTCAAGCCCCAGGGCTGGCAAAAAACAAACAACAACAACAAAAAACAAACTTAAGCAGGAAAAATACAACAAATAGTCATTCAGAAAGAGGGCAAGCCAGTGGCTCATGCCTGTAATCCTAGCTACTCAGGAGGCTGAGATCTGAGGATTAAGGTTCAAAGCCAGCCTGGGCAATACGAAGCTGAAGCCGAGAGACTCTTATCTCCAAGTAATCGCTAGAAAATGAGAAGTGGGGCCGTGGCTCTGGGGTAGGGCAGTAGCCTTGAGCTGAAGAGCTCAGGGACAGTGTCCAGGCCAGAGTTCAAGGCCCAAGCCCCCCCCCCCCAAAAAAAAGAAAGAGGGCAAATAGATCAGAGAAAGATAAATAGGAGAAATATACTTTCCCACAGCAATTCTAGAATTCTGTTGACATACATTTTACTTCATTTTAAAAATGGGAACTAGATAAAATAGAATTAATAATTCATTCTTTCTTTCTTTCTTTCTTTCTTTCTTTCTTTCTTTCTTTCTTCCTTTCTTTTTTGCCAATCCTGGGGCTTGAACTCAGGGCCTGGGCACTGTCCTTGGGCTTTCTCAAGGCTAGTACTGTACCACTTGAGCCACCGCACCACTTCCAGCTTTTTCTGTGTATGCAGTACGGAGGAATCAAACCCAGGGCTTTATGCATGCTAGGCAAGCACTCTACCACTAGGCCACACTCCTGGCCTCTCAGGATTTCTTTACTATGACTATGTAAAACATAGGAAAAGATCCTTGCTTAAATTTTACTCCTCTTTTCAAGGAATTTTTTTTGCTCATAGTATTCTATGTCCCTGGTTCCCTTTTGCCTTTTAAACACATTTTGTCTACATTTCATGGTCATAATTTAGTCACATGACCATATTTAGCTGCAAGGCAGACTAGGAAATGTTGACTTTCTGTGTATTCAGAAGGAAAGGGGACAGCCTTCTGCTTCACTCCCCTTCGTGGCACTCTACAGTTATGATTACTTAATTCATTTTACCCAAATGATTATTCAGTAAATCTCTCCTCGTTAGACTGAATAGTATAACAGGAGCTTCTAAGACATAGGAGGGGTAGTGAAACCCAATGGTTAAGATTACAAATTTCAGTATCATAATGACCACATTCAAATCTCAACTATGTAACAAATTGGACAAATTCCTCAATCTCTGTGCCTCAAGTTTTTCATCCATAAAATTGATATAATAATTTTTCTACCTTGTAGAGTTGTTGAGAAGATAAAATGTATATGCAAAACATTCAGAATACTGCAGTATACTGCAGAGTGCTATTAGCTGCTGATACTGTAGGCAGATTTACACTGCTGAATTTTGCTCACCATTATATATGTATATATGTATACATGTATACATGTATACAGAATAGCTGTGTAGTATTTGCCAAATAATGAACAAATATAGAAGAACTGAAAGTCAATCAATCTGAACATAAATCTTAAATTGTTTTAAAGCAGCTAGGGATGGAGGGAGGGTGAGCAAATAGTCATTATACTCAATGCACATTATGTAAAATTTGCACTGCATTTTTTTTTTTTTTGGCCAATCTTGGGCTTGAGCTCAGGGCCTGAGCACTGTCCTTGGATTTTCTCAAGGCTAGAGCTCTACCACTTGAGCCTCAGCACCATTTCTGGCTTTTTTCTACGTATGTGGTACCGAGGAATCAAACCCCGGTCTTCGTGCATGCTAGGCAAGCACTCTACCACTAGGCCAAACTCCCGGCCTGGACTACATATTTTAAAGTTAGGGATGGGTTAGGGTGAACGATGGAAGGGGTAATATTGATCAAAATGCATTGTACTCAATCTGACTTTTAGAATTGAAATCCCTCTGTACAACTACTTTAAAATTTTAAGTGGGAAAAGCAGCAATGTTTATTTTTCTCTGCCTTATATTTACAAAATTAGATCTAACAAAATAGTTAACACTACTGAAGTAAAATGAAACATTTAAAATGTTTCACAATGAAAACATCGCTGCACATTAGCAGTAAACACACGTAAAAATCCAAGTGTGGTTATTACCCAACTGCTGAATGGTTATTTGGATTCTTCATCTTAATCTGGAATTTATATCTAGATTATTTTTACTTAAAGCCTTACAAACACAACTTAATTCATACACATAAAATACGGGCCTTTTTTCAGGAGTCCAAATGTTATAAAGATTAAATATAGCTATATCAAATAATAGATACTTGTGAAGACTTAACAACCTATTGTCAAAGCCTTGACCTAACATTTTAAGAAAAATAAGATTCCTACACTGATCTCTTTATTTTGCTCTCAGTAGCTAAATAATTTGTGGGGGGGGGGGGAGGGGTGTGGGACTTGAACTCTGAGCCTGGGCATTGTCCCTGAGCTCTTCAGCTCAAGGCTACCACCCTATCCCTTGAGCCACAGCACCATTGCCAGTTTCCTAGAGATTAATGGCTTTGAACCACAATCCTCAGATCTCAGCCTCCTGAGTAGCTGGGATTACAGGAGTGAGCCACCATGCCTTGCTAACTATACATTTATCTGCTTGTTTTTCTTCCTTCCAGAAATATTTTAAATATATTAATTTGTTAATATACTTACTAATATATTAATATAATTAATATATTAATTGTTGTGTTTGTGGGTCGAGGGGCTTGAACTCTGGGCCTGGGAGTTGTCCCTGGGCTCTGCAGCTCAAGGCTACCACCGTACCCCTTGAGCCACAGTGCCACTTCTAGTTTTCTGGTGGTTAATTGGAGATAAGAATCTCACAGACTTTAGTGCCCAAGCTGGCTTTGGACTGCAATCCTCAGATTTCAGCTTCCTGAGTAGCTAGGATTACTGGCATGAGCCACTGCACCTAGGTTAGTTAAGTTTTTTTAAGTATGTTTTTAAGTTTCTATCATTTTATTGTTTGAATAATATTTTAAAATGGAACTCTTGTAATGGAATTTCATTAGGTGTAAAATCCTATTGTCTATATACTAGTTTTCCAATTGTGATACTTTCTGCCTATGATGTGCAAAATACCTTTGGTTACAACCCTTACAACTTGTATACAAATATATTACAAATATATATTATAATATATTGCAAATATAATAAGGCAAAAAAGCATAAGAATAATAGAGAAAAATATTTTTCTTTAGCCTTTACCATGAGAAATTAATAATACCTGGGTTGTAGAAGGAAAGGATTCTTTGTTTTTACAATACATTTAATTTAAGCTTTGTAAAAGAGCTCCAAAGAGTGAGCAACTGAAATATATTGCAACTATGCATGAAATCACAAGGAAGCTAAAGAGGGGGTTGAGGCTACTGGGAGAAAGCAGAGAGGGTTGTTCAGAGCAAGGTTTGGTATATACACATTTGAAATACTGTGGCGGGCCTTTTAGGCAATTGATATGCACACACACACACACACACACACACACACACACACACACACACAAATGGAAAAATGGCCAGGTGCTGGTGGCTCACCGTTGTAATCCTTGCTACTAGAAGTCTGTGATCTGAGGATCACAGTTTAAAGCCAGCCAAGACAGGGAAGTCTTATCTCCAGTTAACCACCAAAAAAAACAGAAGGGGAGCTGGGACTCAAGGTGATAGAGCATGTAGTGAAAATGCTCAAGGACAGTACGCAGGCCCCCAAATACAAGCCTCATGACTGACAAAAATGAAGAGGAGGAGGAGGAGGAGGAGGAGGAGGAGGAGGAGGAGGAGGAGGAGGAGGAGGAGGAGGAGGAGGAGGAAAAATGAATGGTAAGAGAGACAGTTTCCATTGAAGCTGGTAGGTGCCACTGAGAAGGGGAGGGCTAATGAGATGAATGAGAGAAAATGGACGTGGTCCAAATAGTTTGTTAGCAATATGAAAATAGAACAGTGAAAACAAAACCGGGTGAAAATGTTTTGTGGAAAACAGAATAGAATAGGAAAAATCAATAGAGGGAATGTAATAGATATATTGTATGCTCTTGTGGCAATGTCAAAATAGAACTAATGTCTACTAATAGTAAAAAATGGGTCTGAGTCTCTTAGAGGCTAAATGGCAAAGTTATTCTAGCTTCTAACCATCAAGAATACCTGAGTATGATTTTTAAATTATGGCAGAAAAGAAACAAAAAGAATAGAGAAGCCTGGCACAGGTGGCTCACACCTGTAATCCTAGAAGTGTCATAAATTCTTAGTGAGAGCTGAAATCTATCCTGGGCTCACCAGCCATGCCTGACTTAGGGGATTTACAGAGGGATGCATGAATGAGTGAATGATACTAAGTGAGGTTAATTATGGTAGCTCTGACAGTGCCATCAATGAAGAGAAGAGAGAAAAGAACCACCCTGGGCTATTGAGCTACATTCTCCCAATGCAGACTCAATATTTATGCCATGAAATGAGGTTTTAACTTGTAGAACCAAATGGTTCCTGGCTGTAACATTCTATTTTTTATATGCTTAAGCTTCACATTAACTAAATGATGGGCAAGCCTTCGAGATAACTAGTAATAATTTTCATATGTCCTTCAGAAATAATAGTTTTCCCCATAAGGAGTCATAGCAGCCTCTTACAAAATTAAGCTTCTTTAGGGAAGTCATTTTAAACAACAATGTTACAGTGGAAAGCAGCCAATTGGGGAAATTCAATTCTCAAAATTAATAACCCAGGAAGTTCTCTCCTTGTAAATACAATCTTTCCAAAAGGTCATTTGTAAGTCAGATGTTTGAAATTAGGAACAATGCTATAAATGATGATAGATTGCTATTTTGGCCCCCAAACATGTAGTATGCCGATCCTAACCTGCCTGTGTTTAAAAAAAAAACAAACAACAAAAAAAAACAGTGATGACAGGTTTTGAAGTAGACAGGTCTGAAATTGAATATTGTTCATTACAAGAATGTGTGGGATGATGTTGCAACCCAAATACAACTTCTAACACATTTCAGCTTTCAAAGCACTGACTTATGAATGTCCTAATAGGCAGATTTTATTATCTCCACTTTTCAGACCCAGAAAATGAGTTCAAAGACTATACAACTAGAAGATGGAAAATAAGGATCTGAACTTCTATAGGTTAAACTCTTCAAAACACCAGTCAGTTTACCTTTTAGCCTCATTGGAGTTTGGTTGTACAGATTCTCAAGGGCCTGACTGAGGCATCTATCAACAACAACAACAAAAAAAACATGATCAAGGTGTTGATAGACGGAAATTAACCTATGAGTGAATAAACCAGAGAAGCTACTAGAAGTGAGGAATCCAGTGAAGAGAGATGGTTGCTGTGGAGAGGTAGTTTCACCAAAGTCCAAGAAGAAAATAGCGTGAATGGGGTACTAGTGGTGCATGCCTGTAATCCTAGTTACACAGGAGGCTGACATCTGAGGAGCAAGATTCAAAACCAGCCTAGGCAGGAAAGTCCATGAGACTTATCTTCAGTTAACCACCAGAAAACCAGAAGTAGAGTTGTATCTCAAAGTGGTAGAGCACTATTCTTCAGTGAAAAATGCTCAGAGTCAGTGCCCAGGTCCTGAGTTTATGCCCTACAAAAGAGTTTATGCCCAACAAAAAGAAAGAAGCAAAGGAAGGAAGGAAGGGAGGGAGGGAGGAAGGGAGAGAGGGAGGGAAGGAAAAATAGCATGAAGAATACAGTGAATACAAAAGTATATGTTTAGCTGGGCACAGTGTCTCACGCCTATAATCCTAGCTACTCGAGAAGCTGAGATCTGAGGATCACGATTCAAAGCCAGCCTGAGCATTAAAGTTCATGAGACTCATCTCCAATTAACCTCCAGAAAACCAGAAGTGCTGCTGTGGCTCAAGGGGTAGGGAGATAACCTTGAGCTGAAGAGCTCAGGGACAAGAGTTCAAGTCCTACAACTGACCAAAAAAAAAAAACCAAAAGAATATGTTTGTAGGCTAGGAGTGTGGCCTAACAGTAGAGTGCTTGCCTAGCATGCACAAAGCCCTGGGTTCAATTCCTTGGTACCACATACACAGAAAAAGCTAAAAGTGGTGCTGTGGCTCAAGTGGTAGAGTGCTAGCCTTGAGAAAGCTCAAGGACAGTGCCCAACCCTTTAGTTCAAGCCCTAGGTCTGGCAAAAGAAAAGAAATGAAAAAAATGTGGGCCGGAAGTTTGGCCTAGTGGTAGAGTGCTTGCCTAGCATGCACAAAGACCCGGGTTCGATTCCTTGGTACCACATACTTAGAGAAAGCCATAAGTGGTGCTGAGGCTCAAGTGGTAGAGCTCTAGCCTTCAGAAAAATCCAAGGACAGTGCTCAGGCCCTGAACTTAAGCCCAGGACTGGCAAAGAAAAAAAAAAAAGAAAGAAATGAAAAAATGTTTGCTTACCTGACTGACTTCTAAAGGTAAAGAAGTGGAAGGCCTGAAAGAGATTATCCAGGCTCAGCAACTAATGAGGGAGAGAATCATACTAGCAGTGCAGTTAAAGATATGAAGTAGATAGGTGGCTAGATAACATTTTGCAGGAAGCTGAAGTGAATCCTGGATCATCTTCAGTTGCTGGATTCCAGAGACGTGATTTAGACTAATTACATAATCCAACCCAGATCTTTTTAGTCTGGAGGGAAGGCCACAAAAATTAGCAATCATGGTACCATGCATAAAGGGGGCTAAGAAATTGAAGAAGGGGTGATAAGAGGCAGCAGTGCCAGGGGAGGGTTCTCAGTAGCCTTTGCCTGTGTGTAAACTCAGCCATGCTCTCTGTGCCCGCCTTTGCCTGGGGTTTTGCTGGTTTTCCATGTCTGGTTCGCTGGTCTTCATGCTGACTGAGTGGGCTACTTGATATCCTCCCAGTGAGTTCATTTTCTGCTTCAGTTAGCCAGAGTGGGTTTCTGTTGTTTGTAGTAAAGAACCCTGAGTGGTAAAAATGTTGCCTTCAGTTTTAAGGAGTTTATCCTTGGCGTCATAATCAGATGCCAAGATGGAAACCTCCAGGACATAGCTGGAAATGTGGGATTGGAGAAGGTTAGGTCTAGGACTAGTGATTTAAGCGACTTATAGAAAGCTAATTTAAGTTTTGAGAACTCACTGAGGAGAAACAAATGACAGGAAAAAGCAGAACTGTAAAACTTGGGAAAGAAGCAGGAAAGAAGCAAAATGTAAAGCTTGGGGACCACCAACTTTTAGGATGTAAGAGAATGAATCCAAGAAAAATGAGAACTGTGAAAGCAGTACTAGACTTAGTGATAAGATCACTACTCTCTTGGGCTTACCTAATCATGATAGTAGGTAAAGGAATCAGGTTACAGACTGAGAAGGAAATATGAACATGGAAAGAGAAAATATAGACTATATAGACTTAATAATAATAATGGTTACAGTCTTAATAAATATTTGCTACTTATATGAATAAAGAACAGAAACAAGAAATTAACTTGAGCTGCAGTACAGTAAAAGCACATTTTTAGAATTGAAAGTACCCTAATATACTTGCAGGTAAGGGATATCAAGTTTTCCCTCCCATTACCTTAGGTGAGAGAACATGATTTCCTATTCTTCACTAGTTAGCTGTAGCTGGCTTCTTTGCTTATCCTCATTAGTGCACCATTCAGCTTGTGCTATAAGCTAATGTAATTATCATCCCCTAGATAAAAGTTCCTTGTTCTTATTTAAATTTTATTCCTCCCTAGGTTGTCTGTCTTCTGCTAATTTATAACCTATAGAGATAAGTACAATAGTTCTCATGGTTTTTTTTGTTTTTGTTTTTGCCCTATATTATAATTGAACCTCGATCATTTGTAGTGGAGGATTTGATGAAGTCTGATTAACTAAAAGTATCATTTCAGGTATTCCATTAGATTTATCAATTGCATGTTTGGGAAATTTTACTAGTTTATAATCTTTTGCAACATTGAAGTTTAAACTGGAGCTGGGTGTCAGTGACTCATACCTGTAATTCTAGCTACTTAGGAGGCTGAGATCTGAGGATCACAGTTCAAAACCAGCCCAGGCACTAAAGTCTGTGAGACTCTTATTTCCAGTTAACCACCAGGAAATGGGAAGTGGCACGTTGGCTCAAGGAGTAGAGTGGTAGCTTTGAACTGAAGCACTCAGGGACAGCACCCAGGCCCAGAGTTCAAGCCCCACAACAAACAAAACAAAAACAAAAACAAATTCAAACTGGATGAGGTGGCTTAACTATTTGGGCAGCTGAGAGGTGGTAAACTGCAGTTTGAGGCCAGTCTGAGCAAAAGTTGGAGAGACACCTTCTCAAGTAATAGAAAAGCTGGATGTGGTAGTACTGTCTGTTGTTCCAGATACATGGCAAGCAGAACAGAAGGGTTGTGGTCCAGTTCAGCCTGAGAAAAAAAGACCTTCTCCCAAAGAAATAAAGCAAAGTGAGCTGGGGCATACATAGATTAAGTGGTAGAAACCCTGCTTTGCAGGCACCTAAAAAGCACCCTGATTTCAAAAAAGAACAACACCAAAACTTTAATAACCAAATTTTCAAATATAGTACCAGAACATTGTAAAGAAAAATTTAAAGACATAAAGTGGTAATGCACTTCTGTAATCCCAGCTCTTTAGGAAACAAAGATAAGAGATCATAGTCCCAGGATAGCTGGGCCAAGAAGTAGGAAACATTTTCTGTAAAACAAACCAAGGCTGGGAGGTATGTCTTGAGTGTTAGAACACTTCCCTGGCAAGTGCTAGGTCCCCATTCAAATCCAAATACTTCTCCCCACAAAATCTAAACCAGAAAGGAGTAGGAATGTGCCTCAAATGGTAGTATGCTCGCCTCTAAGGAAGGCCCTGAATGCAATCCTTAGTGCTACTAAAAACAAACAAACAAAAAGAAGACATCAGTTACCTCTGATTTACATTATAAAACCATGATACATTATATCATGTTTTAAATCTTTCTCCAAGTGTCAAAAGTCTAAAGAACGGGCATTTAAAAATAAATTTGAACTAGAAATGTGAGAAGTCATAAGTGGTTTTCAAGAGCAATGAAACACTTGGATTATGAAACTAAAAGACTAAGGAACGGGAGGTTCCCACTCTTAGTTTATGTGCTTTCATGGAGGTAATTAAAGCACATCAATTCTTTCCAAAGATTTGAAGAAGCAGTTTCCCTTCTGCCTCAAGATTTTAGGGAGGCCATTTTCTAGTGCCCATCATAGATTCATCAGAGCAGTCAGCTGTAACTTGAGGGTTCTTATGGGTGTAACTCCTAATTTGGCTTTAAAAGCCATTTGATTTTTTTTTATTAGATCACTCCCTTTAAAAATAATTATACATATATGTCCACACAAACAATACACTCACGTACGGGGGTGGATGGTAGTCAGAAAGCTTCTTGTATCAAGCTTAAAAGCTTGCTAACACTGAGTACTTTGACTAAGATATGAAAGTAAGCTGGCTGCTGGTGTCTCATGCTTGTGAGCCTAGATACTCAGGAAGCTGAGATCTGAAGATCACAGTTCCAAGACGGTCTGGATAAGAAAGTCTGTGAGACTTTTATGTCCAATTAACCACCATAAATCCTAAGTGGAGCTGTTTCTCAAGTGGTAAAACACTAGCCTTGAGCAAAGAAGCTCAGGCATACCACTCAGGCAGTGAGTTCAATCCCCAGAACTGGCAAAGGGGTTACAGTTACATATACTCAGGATGATCATCAACACCTTCTCAGAAGAGGGATTCCAGGGTCTAGGCACTGTCCCTGAGCTTCTCTGTGTTCACAGCTATTTGTGCTCTACTACATGAGCCACAGCACCCCTCTGGTTTTTTCTGAGTAGTTTATTGGAGATAAGAGTCTCATGGACTTTTCTGCCTAGGCTCCCTTGGAACCATGAAACTCAGATCTTAGCCTCCTAAGTAGCTAGGATTACAGATGTGCGCCACCAGTGCCCAGCTATTTTTTCTTAATTTTTATTTTCCTGGGGAGTTATAGCTAACAGAATGATCATTGTCAAATCAGATTTCACTCCAATTTAAGCTGTCATGGTTGGAGTATTGAGAAGATATATGAACTGAATGTTATTCCATAAACTAAAAATATGTAGGTTGCTTTAGAACTGGAAACTTCATTCCAAAATG
Source organism: Megascapheus bottae (assembly GCF_031878675.1). Lineage (NCBI taxonomy): Eukaryota > Metazoa > Chordata > Mammalia > Rodentia > Geomyidae > Megascapheus > Megascapheus bottae. The sequence goes on from NC_143515.1 coordinate 55,842,899, forward strand.
GTAGACATTTTAAACCAGCTTATGAGTTGGGACATGACTCAAGTATGGTAAAGATGGGCTATCCTTAACCTTGAGAGAGAATCCATTCCTGTAGAAGAGCCTAGCATCCTCCCAGAGCCAAAGATGGGGGAAAACATCTTCTTCTCACTGCAGGACAATTGCTGGTTCTATTCATCCAGAATTCTGAAAAAGAACAAACAGATCTTCAAGTTAGCCACACTGCAAGTAAGAAATTTAGGCAGTCATTTTCTAAAAGCAGACATGTAAACCACGAAAATTGTATGTCAGAATAAAAGTATTTAAAAAGTAGAACATCATACAAAAAATTGCACATTGGGCCAGGAGTTTGGCCTAGTGGTAGAGTGCTTGCCTATCATGCATGAAGACCCAGGTTGAATTCCTTGGTACCACATACATTAAAAAAAAGCCGGAAGAGGTGCTGAGGCTCAAGTGGTAGAGCTCTAGCCTTGAGAAAGTCCAAGGACAGTGCTCAGGCCCTGAGCTCAAGCCCAGGACTGGCAAAAAAAAATTATGCATGGGTGTTTATAGCGGTTTTGTTCATATTCTCTCAATCTTGGAAACAACTTAGATGTCTTTCCGCAGATGAATGGATAAATAACTGTTACACCCAGAAATGAAATAGTCATTGCTTTAAAAAAAAAAAGAAATTAGTTATCTAACCATAAAAAGATATGAAGGAAATGTAAATATGTATTGATATGAAAAAGTCAATTTTTGTGTTTGTGTGCCAGTCCTACCTCTTGAACTTAGTGCTGTCCCTGAGTTTTTTTCCTCTAGGCTAGTGCTCTACTACTTGAGCTACAGCTATACTTCCAGCTTTTTGGTAGTTAAAGAATCTTATGCATTTTCCTGCCTAGGCTGGCTTTGAATGGTGCTCTGGACTTTAGTTGATAGTGGTGTATTATTCACTGTACCCTTGGATGGAATGTTGATGGGGGAAATGAGTTGTGGCAGAAAGGATTACAAGTGAGTGTGAGAGATCCCTGAACCCTGCAGGTTCTAGTGTGTATCATTAGGTCAGTCAGTATGACAACTATGAATGGTGTCCCTGTCCCTCTCACAGTTTTCCACTGACATTACTCATGATGACTATGAACATCAGTATCTTATATTCTTTTGTGTACACTGGTTTTTGTAGGGTTCAGTTTGTCAACTCCTCTGGTAGCAGCTTGATATTTAAGAGTTTGAGAACTCTTTGCACTAGTTAAGAGTCCTTCCTGTGTTGCTACTAGCTGGTTACATCTCTGCTTTCATGCCACCTATTTTGAAAGTAATTCTGATTGCCTCAGTTTGTCTCTTTAGACCCAGCAACAGGACATAAGAACAGAGTCAATCTACATTGGAATTCAATATTTAGAGTTGTACCTCACCATTGTCTACTTCCAGACCTTTTATTTCCCTTACACATTCACCCAAAGAAATTCTAAGCTAATTATCAGTCATCCTTCCATTCTCTCTAGACCTTGGATACCAGTAATCTACCTTCTCTCTCTGTGAATGTGACTAGATTTTTCTGAAAGCAGGACTGAGGTAGAATCAGGTGCCCACCACTGGTCCAGTCAGCCCTGAGCCGGAGACCTGGGTCACATGGTACAAAATATGGATGGGGCCAAAAGAAGCTGGTGGCTCATGCCTGTAATCTTAGCTACTTAGGGAGCTGAGACCTTAAGGTCTCAGTTTGAAGCCAGTCTAGGTAGGAAAGTCCATGAGATGAATATGTCCAGTTAACTGTCAAAAAAGCCAGAAGTGGAAGTATGGCTCAGTAGAAGCCTTGAATGAAAAGCTAAGCAAGATCATAAGGACTTGAGTTCAAGCCCCCAATACACACTCTCTTCCTCTCCCCCCCACACACATACACAGGAGCCAGAAGTAATAGCTATTTTTACTATATGATATTACTAGATTTTTTTTACAGTAGTACATGGGTGGTTGGGGTTTTTTTTATTTTGTAGTTATTGTTATTTAGATGAAAATGGATCACTTCTTTTTTTAGGGAGGAAAGGTCTTGGGTTTGATCTAGGGCCTTCAGCTTAGTAGGCAGATGTTCTACCTATTAACCCATACCTCAGACATTTTTTTTTTTTGGTCAGTCATGGGGCTTGAACTCTAGGTCTAGGCACTGTTCCTGAGTTCTTCAGCTCAAGGCTACTTACTGCTCTATTAAGTTGAGCCACAGTGCCACTTCTGGTTTTCTGGTGGTTAATTGGAGATAACAGTCCCATGGGTTGGACTTTTGTGCCCAGGCTTTAAACCATGCTCCTCAGATCTCATACCCCTGGAGTAGCTAGGATTACATACGTGAGTCACTGGCCCAGCTGCTTCAGACCGTTTTTGTCTTAGTTATCTTTCAGGTAAGGTGTCATACTTTTTGACCAGTGTTGTCCTTCAACAAGGATTCTCCTAGCCCTGCTTCCTATACAGCAGGGGTTACAGATATGAACTATTTTGTTGTTGTTGTTGTTGTTGTTGTTGAGTTAAGGTCTCCTTAATTTTCTGACCAGGCTGGGCTTCCAACTAATCTTTCTGATCTCTACTGGGATTTGAATCACTTCTTTTGCAATCAGCTTTTGTATTTGCTCTGAGCAATTATTCTAGGATATAGTTTCTTGTAATCAATCTCTAGCTTTATGGGCTATGATCAAAGGTTAGACAAGCCCTTTGGCCTATCCCAACCCAGTCCATTTATTGCTCAACTACCTCCCTGTGGGAAGAATTGAGTTAAACATATGTTGTAAAAGCAATGTGTTCTCACAGACAGTGTGAGTAGCAAGAAGGTCCCTGAGAAGGTCCCCAGCCCTGTTCCTGTCACAACCTCCTCCATTCCCATCTCCCACCTCAGATCCTAAAACCTAAAGGACTCACAGACCTACTTTCCATGTTTACTTTCAATATGTCAAAGCTGAACAGGACAGGAAGCTCCTTGAGCAAAAGGGGAGCTTCAGAATGGATGGAAGACTGATATTAAGTGCTTCCTTTCTGTTAAAATGTAACTCAGATATAAATGTTTATTTATAAAGGGAGAAATTCACATTTTGATATATAGTGCTGGTGCTTGAACTGTTGGCCTAGGTACTGCCTCTTAATTTTTCACTCCAGGCTGCTGCTCTATCACTTAAGTCATACTGCCACATCGGCCTTTTGGTAGTTAATTGATGATAACAGTGCCATAGACTTTCCTGCCTGGTTGACTTCAACTGTGATCCTCAGATCTCAACCTCATATGTAGCTAGGAGATGTGAGCCACTAGCACCCAGAGAGAAAAAGCCTTCAAAATGAAAATATAAATGCTTATCATTAGTATGACATATCATTAGTATATACTTAGTATTAGTATCACTAAATGCTTTATAAGTATATCCTCAATATTAAATTAAATGTATTATATATACATTCCATTAACAAAGAAAAAAATTGAGTTTCATAAAAGTCTTCCATTTGGAACAGCATCCTGATTTCTAAAAGGGATAAAGCAAGCCCTATTTGTCCTACTTTTATTTTTTGTTTCTCTGATTTAAAAAAATAATAATCTTCCCTGTGGCTAATGTCAGGTCTACATTTGCCAGATTGTCTGGACACATGCCCAAAGAAATATCTCAATCATATCTCCAAAGATAGTACACATGTTTAAAAGCTAAAGTAGCTTGAGGATAGGGATGTATTTTACTAAGAAACATCAGACCAGGTTTTCTGAACCTTAGCATTTTAGGAATTTGAGTTGGCTAAGTCAGTTGTGAAAGACTCATGCACAGCAGGAATCAGCAGGAAAGATTACTTGCATGCATGTTGTACTACCTAATTGAAAATGCATTGTTCCATAACCAGGCACAACACCAACATGTTTGTTTATTTTAAGGCTGGCTGCTGCCCTGCACTGTGAATTTGCTCAGAGGCCAACGTGGCGCGGAGTTGCAGAGTTGAGAGCCAGACCAGGGCCTCTGAAGGCACATGGTGAGAACATCACAGAAATGCCTTCTCAATACTAGTGGCTACTTTAAGAACAGTTCTCAAACAGGCTCATACCTGAAGTTTAGGACTTCAAACCCAGTACTAGAAAAAAAAAAGGAAGGGAGGAAGAAACAGAGAGGAAGGAAGGAAGGAAGGAAGGAAGGAAGGAAGGAAGGAAGGAAGGAAGGAAGGAAGGGGGGGAAGCTGGGAGCCATTGGCTACTCAAAAGACTGTGATCTGAGGAAAGTTGGTGACACTCTTATCTCCAGTTAACTACCAGAAAACTAGAAATGGTGGTGTGACTCAAAGTGGTAGAGTGCTAGCCTTGAGCAAAAAGGTGCAGGGACAGTGCCCAGGCCCTGATTTCAAGTCCTTTGATTGCTCTCTCTACCCCCCCCCAAAAAAAAAGAAAGAACAAAAAAAAGAAATAGAGGTTGTGAATGTGGCTTAGCCTAGCATGCATGGAAGCCCTGAGTTTAATTTCTCAGTAATACATAAACAGAAAAAGCCAGAAATGGCACTGTGGCTCAAATGGTAGAGTGCTAGCCATGAGCAAAAGAAGAAGCTTAAGACAGTGCCCAGGTCCTGGGTACAAGCCCCAGGACTAGTAAAGAAAAAAGGAAATGAGAAAACTAAGTTTCACTGAGGTTAGGTGACTTGTGTGAGGTCACCCAGCTGGTGGGTAAATGAGCTAAGCCTTGAATTCATGATTATTTTATCTCAGTGTCATAGTGATTTACTAATCTCTATGCTACTAAATGAACCTCTTAGTAGTAAACTCTGAGTTGTGAAGAAATAAAACCATGTACGTATAAGTACAACACATCTAAAACAAGGTCTGACAAATAGAGACCAAGCATTAATATTGGAAAAGGAGAAAGATTCAAGGTCATATGGTACAGGTACTCATATGTGAGCTGAGCCCTGAACCAGTGTCATGACACATTTTCAAATGCCAGACCAGGCTAACAGGAGCAGGCTCTAAACTAGCGGTAAGGAGGACTGGCTCTGAAATCACAAAAACATGAATTCTATCTCTACTAGTTATTAGTTGTATGATCTTGAGCTAGTTATTTAACAGATTTGATTGGTGGATCCTCAGCTGTTAAAAAAGTGGGAGGAGCCAGGAGTTTGGCCTACTGGTAGAGTGCTTGCCTAGCATGCACGAAGACACTGATTCGATTCTTCAATATCACGTATATAGAAAAGCCGGAAGTGGTGCTCTGGCTAGTAAAGTACTAGCCTTGAGGAAAGCCCAAGAACAGTGCTCAGGCCCTGAGTTCAAACCCTAGGACTGCCCCTCTGCAAAAAATGGAGGTAAGAAATAGTCACCATTTCATGTAGCTATTATGAGAATAAGAAAATATTAGTACAAAAAGTACTTAGCACAAAACCTGGCATATAGCAAGAGATAAAGCAAAGGTAGTTATAACTTAGTTTAGAATTTAATTAAGTTAACCAATGTAGATAATTAGTTATTGAGGCATTCATTCCCTAACATTTTCTTCCATCTTCATTTGGAACAAAAAGACACATATCTTTGGCCCAGCAATTTTGTTGTAAAGAATTCACCCTTTGCTGTAAAGAATTCACCCTTTGAAGTCAGGAGTCATATGCCTGTAATTCTACCACTTGGGAGTTTGAGTAAAATCACATATTCTGGGGCCACCCTGAGCTGTATAAAGTGAGACAAAACAAAACAAAAGCACAACTTTGCAAAACAAAAAACAGACCAAAGCATTTTGTTCAAAACTATTTGTGGTGTTGAGGTGTTGATCAAGCTATGAACTGGAAGCCATCTAAATATCCACCCTCAGGAAGCTAAATAAAGTTTGATACATGCGAATAAGAAATGGAATTTGGGACCCAAAAAATATTCAACGAAGTGTAACCTTCTTGCCGGGTGCAGTGGCTCATGCCTACAATCCTAGCTACTCAGGAGGCTGAGATCTGAGGATTTTGGTTCAAAGCCAGCCTGGGCACTAAAGACCGTGAAACGCTTATCTCCAATTAACCACTAGAAAATGGGAAGTGGAGCTGTGGCTCAAGGGGTAGAGCAGTAGTAGCCTTGAGCTGAAGAGGTCAGGGACAGTGCCCAGGCCCTGCCAAAAAAAAAAAAAAAAAAAGAGTAGCCTTTTTCCCTGCTTAGATTAAGAAATAAAACAAAAGAGTCACAGATGAAAGTGTAGTTTTTTTCCTAATTAAAAACTCAGAACCAAGTATGAAGGTTCATGTCTGTAATCTAGCTACTCAAGAGGCAGAGATCAGGATCAAGTTTCAAGGCCAGCAGAAATGAGGTAGGGTGCTAAGTCCCCCTATCTCAGTCAATTACAAAAAGCTGGGTGTGGCACGATTGCGTGTACTGTTTACCAGCTATGCTTGTTATCCCAGTTATCCCAAAAACTGAGCAGACTCTCACTAGGTCCCCTTCCTCCTCCTCTTCCTTCTCCTCCTCCTCCTCCTCCTCCTCTCTTCCTCCTTCAGAAGTCCCAGGGCTTAAACTCAGGGTCTGGGCACTGTCCCTGGGCTTCTTTTGGTCAATGCTAGCACTCTACCACTTGAGCCGCAGAGACACTTCTGTCTTTCTCTGCCTATGTGGTACCAAGGAATCAAACACAGGGTTTCATGTATGCTAGGCAACCACCAAGCCACATTTCTAGTCCATCTGCCCACTGAGAGAGCAAAAGACCCAGTGTTGGTAGGTAACTCACTCTTAAGGAGAAAAGGCACAGACAGCTTACAGAACTTGCTAATCTTATCTGCACTCAAGGTGTGAAGGAAGCAAAGGAACAAAAAAGGGTTGGGAGTGACTTTGAGTGCCCTTCACCTAGAAAATACATTCCCTCCCAACAAAGCCAATGCAAACATTAAATGTAGGGATACTATCTGTAGCACACCTCTGGAAGATCTTTGAGGTACCATTTTTAGGTAGAAAAAAGTAAGATGCAGAGTAAAATATTCTAAGATTTATTTCATGTAAAGTTTTATTAACAGGACATACACAAATATGTGGTAATAAGGACATACAAAAAACAGTAATAGTGGTTATGATTTTGGAAGAATTTAGGAACAAAGAGGAAACTCTGTGTGTGTGTGTGTGTGTGTGTAAATTATTGTAATTGTCTTTACATCTATGTATCACTTTGTTTATTTTATTTTTGTGCCAGTCCTGGGGCTTGAACTCAGGTCCTGAGTGCTATCCCTGAGCTTTTTTGCTCCAAGCTGGCATTTCATCTTTTGACAGCTCTACTTCCATCCTTTTAGGTAGTTAACTACAATAAGAGACTCACAGACTTTCTTGCCCAGACTGGGGGTGTGTGTGTGTGTGTGTGTGTGTGTGTGTGTGTGTGTGTGCACGTGTGTGTGTGTGTGTGTCTGTGTCTGTCGGTCGTAGAACTTGAACTCTGGGCCTGGGCCCTGTCCCTGAGCTCTTCTGCTGAAGGCTACTGCCCTACTCCTTGAGCCACAGCCCCACTTCCAGTTTTCTGGTAAGTCTCACAGACTTTTTAGTGCCCAGGCTGGCTTTGAACTCTTTGATCCTGAGATCTCAGCCTCCTGAGTAGCTAGGATTACAGGCATGACTCATTGCACCCGGCCTAGGCTGTTTTGACCTATGGATTCTCATATCTCAGCCTCCTGAATAGCTGGGATTACTGGCATAAACTATCAGTGCTTGGCTCACTTTTATGTTTAAATATACTGCTAAGGGTTAATGATCACTATTGAGTTCTTCTTTATGCTTCCCTGCAAAAATAAAGTTCAATGCATGTTATTCAAAGAAATAAAAACAGGGCAGCATTTAAGAAGAAAAAAAAAGTGCTCTCTCTAGCCTTGGGAATCTTAATGAGCTGTAATCATAGAGACGCCAGACTAGTCAAAATTGGAAGAAAGAGCTATAATCACAGGAAAAGAACGCTCTCCGAAACTTGAAGTATCCCAGAAAAAGCAGCAGTAATGACAACAGGGCTGACTTCAAGAAAAGCAGAGACAGGAGCAGCCATGGCAGAGCCTGCAGTGGGTGGGGTGAACAATACAAATGAAATGACATCGGAAAATACAAACTGCCACTCAGGACCCATGTCTCCCAAGGGAAGGAAGATGGAAGGGTCTGATGTGTGGAAGCCACAGGAGGCAGACTTAGCAGTAAATGCTAAAGTGATTATGACTCATGACGTGATGCTCCTCAAGGCTTGAGTGGCCTTGGAGAAACCCGGTCATCGTTGTGTAACTAAGGCACTGTGCCGGAGAAGCAGGATGGACAATCGATTGAGCTGCTTCCTGCCACCCCAGGTAATCAAAATGACGTCTGTGTGAAGGAGGGAAGGAGCTGCCTTAAACAAGCATCTCCTCTCTCCTTCTGCTCTGCCAAGGTTCCGGCAGTGAACTTCATTATAGCAAAGCACGCATATGGCCTAATCACTTGTTCTACTTTGTTTCTAGTCCAGACCCTGTAAGAAAATTTTCATGAATTGATTTTTTTATGGAACAAAATGCAACATGCTCAAATCACAACACAGGTATATATTTTTTTTAACCCAGGTTCCTTGAACTAAAAAGGGGAAAAAAAAAAAACAGGAATAAAAAAATCAGCTTTGTTTATTACCAACCTCATGTTTCAAGCAGTATTAGTTACAGGTAAGCCCAGCTGCCCCCTTGAAGCCATTTCTCACTGTTCTGTGTCAGCTAACACTCAAGAACAAAGAGATTTCTTAAATTTCTCTGGATTCCTGCAAAATGAAAGCAGGCATTAATGCCACAAAGCCTGGAGCTCTATGGGTTAAAAAGCTTTTTGCTGGCTGTGGCAGCATGGTTCCAGTGATAAATGACCAGTGTAGAAGCCCCTCTTCTCAGCCATTCTCTGTGTAAAAGTGGCCAGACACAGTGAAAGTTCATAGGGAGAAAACATCTCCACCAGGAGAATGGGTGTGAGAATTAGTCAGCTTCTAGACTCACTCAGACAGCCATGAGGTTGTAACTTAATCTTGACAACATAGTCTTTCCTGGAAGAGACTTGAGCAGCAATTTATCTTTTTATAATTTGTGGTTTAAATCAGAGCCATAAACCAAGCAGCTGTATTGGTTTGAGGCATTTGGGAGTCTTTTTTTTTTTTTTTTAACCCCAGGAGGCAAGAAGATAGCTTCAAACTTGAGGCCTTAGACTATTGGGGTTTCACTGAAAGAGCACAAAAGAACAAGATGTCTGTACTCTTCTGCTTTCTTTTTTAGGCAATGTATGGAATGCACGCCTTTGTTTGTTTTAGACTTGGGGAAAAAGCAGACTTTGATAGCTAGAGCCTTGTGCTGGCCCCCTCCATCTTGTGACAGAGGGTTTTCATCTGTTCCAGGGTCCCCTTGGGGAATGAGATGCTGGAAGCCAAGAGGGGGGAAATGGGTGGAGAAAGGGGAAGCCAGGGGAAGGGAGGAGTGCCAGAGATAACTCTGCTGACTTCACAGTTTTCCAGTGGGACCTGCCCTGCCTACCTCTGTTGACATCAAAGCTCTCCGAGTGCCTCTGCTTGCTCTGTTCACCCTGCCTGCCACCACTGGGAGAACAGTTGGCAAGGAATCTTGCAACAAAATGGAGAACAAAACGTCGGCCATGAACTTTCATTAGACAAAAACATTCCTTCAGCTTTGTAAGCCAGTTTTGGGTGCCTGCATGCTGGGGCTCCAACATCCAGAAAGTTGGGTGGCTTTCCAAGGTGTCTCATGGGTACCGTGCAGCACTGGCTGTCTGTGGGCTGGTGGGTGTGGTTTTTGCAATCATGTCAAGATGCCTGGATCTAGGAAGATTTGGCTTTTCCCTGCAGAGCAATGCAGGGCATCAGAGGGTTTTTTTTTTTTGCTGGCAGCTGACCTCAAGCCTCTGCTGCTATTCTATCTCCCTTCCATGCTTCCCCTGCTGGGGTTTACTTGTTTTCCATTGGCATCTTTCCTCTTGCTGTCCTCTCCCCAGGGAGGAAGCAAAGGAAACAAGATGATCATCCTTGTGTGCTCTCCCTATGACCTGTAGACCTGCTTGTCATTTAAAGCCCAGGGCAAAAAGACATGGTACAGCCCCTCCCCCTATGAAGGAAAACTAGTTATCAAGATTGTACGTGTTAAAAACTAAGCTGAGGGCTGTAGCCTAGTGGTAGAGTACTCACCTACATGCATGAAACCCTGGATTCAAATCCTCGGTACCACATACACAGAATAAGCTGGAAATGGTGCTGTGGCTCAGGTGGCAGATCACTAGCCTTGAGCAAAAAATGTCCAAGGATAGTGCCCAGGCCCTGAGTTCAAGTCCCAGGACTAAGCTGAACAGAATAGATTTAAAATATATGTGGTATGATATTTCATGGACAATATATGAAGTTTTACATCTCCCATTAATCAATGTGCATTTGGAGATTAGTCTGGGCTAGAAGTAGGTTCCTTGGAAACCCAGCTCCACCTGCAGCCCCAAACACTAAAAGTTGTTTGAAGGGTCTATAACTTGGGCTGGGATGTAGGTAGATAGTGTATGAGGTCTTGGTGTCCAAGACCTCATAGCACCATCAATAGAAATTAATAATAATAGCTGGCTCATGCCTGTAATCTTAGCTACTCAGGAGGCTGAGATTTGAGGATCACACTTCAAAGCCAGCCTGGGCAGAAAAGTCTGTGAGACTCATCTCCAATGAACTACTCAGAGAAAGCTGGAAGTGGTTCTATGGCTCAGGTACTGGCCTTGAGCACAAAGAGGTTCAGGGACAGCGCCCAGATCCTGAGTTCAAGACCTAGGACCAGCAGAGAAAAGAAAGAGAAATTGTTTTGTTTTGAATGAATAATGTTCTGTAAAGTTTTTGACTATAGAGTTCAAAATCAAGGAAAGCCAACATCCTCTGCCTTTAAACTCCAACCTGACTCAATAAAATTCCTAGGAAAATGTAGCCTGGACTCTTCTAGAACATATGCTGAAGGCCTATCTGGCCAACTATAGCCACATGAAGGGTATTTTGAAGAACATATGACTCTGGTCTGTAAGGGAAATAATAGAAATATGACATGTTAGACAATAAGTTGGAGAGTGAGATATTTCAAATCCCATATGAAATATCAGGAAAACTTTAACTGAGAAATAAAAATTAAGAGACATGCCTGAAGTTTCACTAGAGGTTTCATTAGTTAATTACACAAACAAGAATGAGAACCAGAGTCAGTGTGCAACAAAATGTATCCTGAAGACTTGAAGCTAAATAAGGATAGCACTCCAAATTAAGCTTGCTATGAGATATGTATTGACATAGTTATGGTCAGTGGTCAGTATTCCTGAAACTGCTCTTGGTTTTCTCACCTCAGATAGTTCCCCCACTCCCAGACTGTCATCTCCTTTGAAACAGATTCAAATGCTTTTTTGGAGAGTTGTCTCAATTCAGCTTGCAGGCAGTCTTAGAGCTGCCTTCCAAGAAGAAATGGACAGGCATGCTGTCTGGGCTGGACCCAAGTCAGGCTCTGCCTGCCTGGGAGTATATAATCTCTGCCTTTGACTGATAGCTAAAGCTCTAGGCTCTTACTCAATCAGCACCAGCAAATCTATGCAGTGTTGGCTCAACTCACAGGCCTTAATCTTTAGCTCTCACATAGTTAGAGCAGTTCTTTTTTTAAACAAGAGACATTTGGCTATGTTAAGCTTCTCTTCCCTAAATTGTCTTTCCCAAACTTCCATCAGCATCATTTTGTTTTCTCTACTGCTTCTTTGTATGACCTAGGTACTGAGAAAAACAAGGGAATCTTAGTTCATATCTTTTTTTTTTTTTTTTTTTTGCCAGTCCTGGGCTTGAGCTCAGGGCCTGAGCACTGTCCTTGGACTTTCTCAAGGCTAGAACTCTACCACTTGAGCCTCAGCACCACTTCCAGCTTTTTCTATATATGTGGTACCAAAGAATTGAACCTGGGTCTTCGTGCATGCTAGGCAAGCACTTTAACCACTAGGCCAAATTCCCAGCCCCATTAGTTCATATCTTTTATGTATCTTCATGGATACTTTCTTTTAGGTGCCAGTCCTAGGGGTTAAACTCAGGGCCTAGATACTTTCTGAGCTTCTTTTGCATAAGGCTAGTGCTCTATCACCTGAGCCACAGCTCCATTTCTGGCTTTTTAGTTATTTATTAAAGATAAGAAAGTCTCACAGACTTTCTTGCCAAGGCTGACTCTGAACTTCAATCCTCAGATCTAAGCCTCTTGAGAAGCTAGGACTACAGGCATGAGCCACTGGCACCCACCTCATCATGGATGTTTACATGTAGTTAGTTATACCATGTATCATGGTATATAAAAAAAACAGATGGGATTTCACAACCTCTGTTCCATTAATTGTGCATTTTCCAAACATAACAACTAACATTCAAGTTCCTGAGTGTTTTCTTGGCTTGCTTCCCAGCTATGTTTAAGTTTTCTGTATGTTCATTCCTTTTTTTTTTTTTTTCCTGTTTACTTGGGAATTTCCAGGAAGGAATAGACATGAAGAATTCAGGCAGAGAAAGGAAAAGCATCTGCAAACAATTGACGAAAGCCAGTTGCAGTAAGGTAGAGTCAGGGCTTTTGGTTGCAAGTAACAGAAACTAATCTGACTGATTTAAGTAATTTATTGAAATGCTATTGGACAACTCAGAATCACTGGGAAGTTTTAGAAAATAGCCTAAGAATAAAAAAGAAAATATGGGAACTAGGAATGACAGCCAAAGCCACGCATGGAATCACAACATAGAACTGGTAAGATCCCCACAGCTGCTGCTGCACAATTCTGTATCATAAAGAGTGCTACCACCATCTTCAGCCCTGAACACTGAATGCTACTATGGACCCCTGTGTATATCATTCATATATATATATATATATAGCCAGTCCAGTCCTGAGGCTTCAACTCAGGGCCTGGACACTGTCCCTGAGCTTCTTTAGCTCAAGGCTAGCACTCTACCACTTGAGCCACAGCACTACTTCCAACTTTTTTGTTTGGTACTGAAGAATGGAACCCAGGGCTTCATATATAGTAGACAATCACTCTACCACTAAGCCACATTCCAGCTGCTTTATTAACTTTTAAAATTGTTATTATAAAGGTGATATACAAAGGATTTACCCTATCATAAGGCAAGTAATGAGCACATTTCTTTTCATCTTTTTGTTGTTGGTGGTGGTCATGGGGCTTGGACTCAGGACCTGGGCACTGTTCCTGGGCTCCAACTTGTACACAAGGCTACCACTTTGACCCACTGTACCACTTCCAGTTTTCTGTGGCTAATTGTAAATAAGAGTCTCACACACTTTCTGCCTGGGCTGGCTTTGATCTGTGATCCACAGATCTCAGCCTCTTGAGTAGCTATGATAACAGGTGTGAGCCACCAGCACCTGGCAGGTTTTTGGACAATGTCACCCTTTCCTTCATTCCCTCACAGCTTTTCCCCATCCTTGCCCACAAGTCATATAGTTAATTTTCAACACATTGTCTACTGAGTACCACTGCTGCGAGTTCATTTGGATACGTATTATTTTATATGATCAGTGCCTCTGCACAGAGGCATTATACCTTGGTGTTCCTCCCCTAAGAGTATCTTCCTTTGGTCTTACTGTGTGTGAATGCCTAAAATCCTGTGTACGTTATCAAGTATTTTAAATCCAGCTTCCATGTATGAGAGAAAACATGCACTGTTGGTCTTTCTGAGCTTGGCTTATCTCACTTAACATGATTTGTTCTAGGTCCATCCATTTCCCTGCAGATGACATAATATTATTCTTTTTTAATGAACCTGTATATTTTTGTTGCTCTGAAATCTGTTCCTGAGTGTGGATCCTCCATGATACCTATTGCTTAGTGCCAGTACTTTGTGATTCTATCTAAATAGGTGTTTTTGCTTGGCTAAGTCTCAGTTATATACTCATATTCTACCTTCAAAGGAGAATAGAAAGAAGTATGTCTGGCCTTTGGGACTTCCATCTACTCCTGTGGTACTAAAGGTAGAATCTAATTCCTTCTTCTGGGTAGGCAAGTGCTTTATTGTTGAGCCGTGTACCTGGGGTTCTTTTTATAGGGCACCAAGATTCATGAGGTGGTAAATACTCTAAATCAAGGAAGAGAGCTCAGATGCTGATTAGCCAGCATGACTCCGCTAATCCATCTTCCTGTAATCCTTTGTGAGAAGGGGGCCAGGGTCAGCATTGCTGGCCTGCCAGAGAATGAGAAATTAACTCAATGTACTAGCAAGAACCCACAGGCCACTTGACCCCAGAAGCAAACACCTAGGCAAGCACAGGTAATACAGACTGACTGACTTCTCCTCAGAGAAATGGATGAAAACTTTCCACCCAGCTCCTTCTGTGCAACAAGAGCCCCTCACAGTCCCAGTGAGAAGAGAAGAGGGATCTTGCAGGAAGACTCAGCCAGCTTCCCTACCTGTGACTGGATCAGCCACAGGAGCCCTGCATCTCCACTATCCTTTCCGTACCAGCAGGAAGGAAACAGAAGCTAAAAACAAAAGACCAGAGTCTGGGTCAGAGCTTTGTGTCTTTGGCCTTGACTTCTCATCCCAGAAGTGCTGCTTAGATTTTTGATAATCTATGGATCCTGACATGTTTATCAACATTTTGACACCACCAGTTACCAAGCGCTTAGGCTGCTGTCTAAGATGGGGGAAGGGTAAAAAGGAAGAAGGGACAGTACAAGTTTATCAGCCATCCACAGCTCCCAGCCTCAAAGCTCCAGGCCACAGTTTCCTCTCACTGATACTGTCTGGAGAGGATTTTTTTTAAATTGTGGTTTATGTTATTGTGTGTCCTGGTATCCTACCCATTAAGGGAGTTGGTTAGAAGAAAAGTGGGGGAGCCCCAAATAAAACCAAAAATGGAAAGTCTTTTTTGAGTCATCCAATTATTTGTTCCTTGCCTTTGGAAGAGAGGCCACCTAACCCTAAATGTAACACTTACTGAAGGATGATCACAGGGTCAGACGATAATCCCTCAAGTCATTCTCTGGACCCTCCCCTGGGGTGTATTCTTGGTGACACACTGTTTCCCTTTATTCCTTTCCTGAGGATGTGGTCTCAGGAAGTGGCCTCTGGGCAGGGCAGATAATTTTGCGTGTCTGGTTCTAGCTTGGGAAGAGGAAAATAGGGTGGTAAGTACAGTTCTTCTATTCCTATTCTTCCCCATACCTCTCACCACAAACACAGTTCTCAGGCTGTCTCACCTTTCCTTTATCCCAGAGGAGCCACATACAAGTATTCACAAAATCTCCCAATTGTCAAAACCTTCTGACAATCTCCTTTCTAATAAGATAGCTAGAAACTAGTATGCTTATAGTAGCTTAGCTCATGGGTTTTGTTTTGTTTTGCCAGTCCTGGGGCTTGAACTCAGGATTTGAGCACTGTCCTTGGGCTTTCTCAAGGTTAGCACTCTACCACTCGAGCCACAGCACCACTTCTAGCTTTTTCTATGTATGTGGTACCAAGGAATTGAACTCTGGTCTTCAGGCATGTTAGTCAGGCACTCTACCACTAGGCCAAACTCCTGGCTCCTAGCTCATGAGTTAAGGAGAAAGAGAGAGAGAGAGAGAGGAAAAAAAAAAAAAAAGGCCAGGGCCGGAGTGTAACCTACTGGTAAAGTGCTTGCCTAGCATGCACAAAACCCTGGGTTTGATTCCTTGGTACCATGTACACAGAAAAAGGCAGAAGTGGTGCAGTAGTAAAGCACTAGCCTTGAGCAAAAAGTGTCCAAGGGCAGTGCCCAGGCCCTGAGTTCAAGCCCCAAGACTGGCAAAAAAAAAAAAAAAAAAAGCCTTCCCTGAGTTAGCCAGCACTCAAAATTACAGCTCGGAGCCTCTCAGTGGATGAACATGAAAAAAAGAAAAACAGGGGAAAAAATTCACATTTTTATTTCTTTTGAAAAATCAACTGAAGACATTGCCCTGTTTCTCTTGGGTTTTAGGATTTGATAAATTTCACTTAGAATTGAACTGAAGGAAAAAGAGTCCATTTCCTCATTTTTTTAGACATTAAGAAAGACACAAACATCAGTCTTTTCCCTTTTTATTTAACTCTCAGAAGCCCAGAGTTCCATTTAGGATCCATTTACAGAATTATCTCTGGTTCTTGGTCTTCACTTTCCTCTATGTGGTTTCTTAGCTCATCTTTTAGTCTTAACAGGCCCCCATTTCAGTTACACTAGAGTTTGATTATTTACTTATTTACTTAACATTTATTTTTGTGATAATACCAGGACTTGAACTCAGAACCTCACACTTTTGCTGCACAGATACTACCTGCTTTCTAGCCTTGTAATAAAGTTTTTAAGAAGAGCAGGCAATGTAAAACCAACCAACAAATCAGAAATTTGTCCAGGGTCACCCAGATAGATCTTGATCACACTTTCCTCATATAATTGAGCTTGTGGGAGTGATGAGCTTTCAGGCTTGTATGCTCAAGTATTGAATCAGAAGACAAAAGGTTTTAGAAATTGATCAGCTAGAGCAATGAAGTGTGGAACAGTCTAGAAAAGCTTTCAGATGGAGGTGCTACTTAGAGCAAGCTTTGAAGGCTTGGATTTAGCTTTCAGAGTTCCCTTGGTGATTAGAATGGTTATATGGTTTGATTTGGACTATTATAGGCTTTAGGGCAAGAACCAGAGACTTTGATTGGTTCTTTCATTGGAAGCAGGTTTTGAACCCCTCCAAGTAGTCAGTTCCTAGCTTTCTGGGAGCAACTATGAGAGAATGATACTTAACTATTAAACATGAAGTAGGCGCTGTTGACATTTGGCAAGGAGGCAGTACTGGCTTTGAGCTTAGGGCCTACAATTTACTATGCAAGTAAGACATGTTTCCAGCCCTTTTTGTTTTTGCTATTTTTTTCTAATGGCAAATACTTAGATAGTATTATTATGTCCAAGCTAGTTTAGACCATGAATCTCTTATTTACAATTTCCACATAGCTGAGTTGACAGGTGCTTGCCACGGCAGCACCCAGCGGTTTTATTGGTTGAGATAGGATCTTACAAACTTTTTGCCTGGACTGGCCTGGAACAGGGATTTTCCCAATTTCAATCTTGAGTAGCTAGGACAATAGGTATGAGTTGCATACTCATTGCCATTGATATTTTAAATGCAACTTTATTGGAGCTATCCTACCTATTGCAGCATATTTAGAATCTTGGTCTTCATCCACCAAATGTCTGTATCAGTCCTTGATATAACCTCAAATGCCTACATGCTTTTTCTACATTCCCCAGGATGAATGCATATGTATGAATGTAATACACATGTAAGATCTACTATTTCTTTGACTGCCTGAGAGTCTCCTCTTTAGCGGCCCCTAAATAAGATGTCCAGAACTTTATTGTTTTCATAGGTTTTCCAAGGTTCCTGTGAAACTTAATGCTCAATTCAACTGAGGGGAGAGGTGGGATCTTTAGAGGTGATAAGGTAATGCAAAATTCCTTTACTGTGGAAGTAGCTTCCTTAAGAATAGGTTCCTCATGAAAGGAAGAATGAACTCTCCTCTCCCTCCCTGTTTCCCTCCCTTTTCTTCTTCTCTCTCTCCCTCCCTCCTCTTTCTCCTCCAGCTTCTTCTTTTCCTCTCTCTCTCTCTCTCTCTCCCTCTCTCCCTTCTCTCTCTGTTCCTTACAAATTATGCAGTCTGCAGTATTCTGTTACAGCAGCACAAAACACAGTCACAGATACAGCCATTAACCCCCAGAGTGTTCAGGAAGTCTAAGCATGTCCCCAAATATCATATTGTTTGTTGTTTCTGTGAAATGAAAAATCCAGCCAGGGGATGTTATTTTATCAGCACACAGCATTTTTACCCCTCCAGACAAACCTGCCTCCCAGAAATTCCCATTGGGCTTGTCATTGTTTTGTATGCCGAACCATTCCTTCCTGCTTCTGTGTCAGGACTTAGCTATTCTGTATTTCAGTCCTTCATGTTCATTTTTTGTGTTAAGTCTCAGTGGAAAGATAAATGCTTTCAACCAGAAGAACAATTTTTTCTTAATATGTAGGCTAGTTATCCCATCCAGTAGTATCTTACCTTAACCAGGTTATAGCATATATCCATCCCATGAAGACCTCACATTGAATGGTGGTGGAAAGACAAAGAGGCCCCTAGAACCATTCTTCAAGCCTACAATTGATACCATAGGGTCCTAGATCTTAGTGATTTCTAAACTTTGACTGCACAATACTGACTCCTGGCCCTACCCTCAAATCTGAGTTATTATAGGGTGGGGCCTGCCACAAAGATTTTTTTAAAGCCATATCCCTTCTCATGTTCATTTCAACATGCAGCCAAGGTTACAGACCCTGTTCTTCCTGACAAGAGCGATAGGTAGAACAGAATGAGACAGGATTTTTTTTTTTTTTTTTGCCTGTTGTGGGGCTTGAACTCTAGGCCTAGGAGCTATCCCTGAGCTCTTCAGCTCAAGGCTATTGCTCTACCACGTTAGCTACAGCACCACTTCCAGTTTTCTGGTGGTTAATAGAAGTCTCATGGACTTTTTTGCCCAGGCTGGCTTTGAGCTGTGATCCTCAAATCTCAGCCTCCTGAGTAACTAAGATTACAGGCTTGAGCTGAAACAGGATTTATTTATTTATTTATTTGCCAGTCCTGGGCTTAAGCTCAGGGACTGAGCACTGTCCTTGGACTTTCTCAAGGCTAGAGCTCTACCACTTGAGTCTCAGCACCACTTCTGGCTTTTCTATGTATGTGGGACTGAGGAATTGAACCTGGGTCTTCGTGCATGTTTGGCAAGCACTCTACCACTAGGCCAAACTCCCAGCCCAATTTTTTTTTTTTTAAGGAAGGAGAAAGCTTGGTCCCCAATTTCAGGTGTTCTACTTGGCACTAAAAATTTGAGAGGATTGGGAAAAATCAAGAGGCAAACACATTACAACCAAGCAGGGAAAGGACAGTTCCAGAAAGTAATATACTCCAAATGGCTTCCAATTTGAGCAAAACAGATGTGAAATGGTATTTCTGAAGAACTGAAAAAAGAGGGTCATTTTATGCCAGATACTGTCCTTAGCAATGCCCCAGCTTCTCTCCCTGCCACCAAAAAAAAAAAAAAAAAAAAAAAAAAAAAGAGGAAAGTCCCCTAGAGAGAGTGACATCATTTTTTACTACCTAGTGATTCTAATGGTTGCCTGCAGGTTCTGAGCCCAGGTTGATCACATGCACAGCCTTGCTGGTGTTGGCTAAGGAGCAAGCCTCTGATGTCATCATGGGCACCTCAATGAAAGAGGCTCCCCTGTGGGCTCCAGGCGGGCTGGGAGCCCAGGATGTCAGTCCCTGGGCCACCAGCACACACCTGCCTTGCCTCTGACAAGTAGGTCAGCGTTAGAAACAACTCCAACATTCACTGAAAAGCTGCTTGCTGCTGGCAGGAAGTTGCTTCTGCAGAATTAAAAACCATCAGAGTTGATCAAAGGAAGTGAAGGGCAGGCTGGCAGGCAGGCCAGATCCTAATCTCTACTTGCTGGCCTCACACACCACTGCAAATGAGTCACCCCGCTGAGCTCAGCCCACATGCTGTTTGGATTAGACTTTCACAGGCCAGCTTTGCCAAACTCGCCCTTGCTGTCTCTATGAAGAGCAGTGGACAGAGAAGGGATTCAATTCAATGGAATTGCCCAGGTGCTAGAAAGGAGGTGTTTGTTTCCCCAAGTTATAGGGAATGACTGTCAGTCAGTTCTTGGTGTCTCCAGTTCATCTGCTCAACTCAGCTCCATGGACCATCCAGAGTAATTGAGCCACAGCAGGCCCACACATCCTTCCTCTCTTTCCAGCTTTCCAATTAAGATGTACTATTACAGGCATGTATTTTGCCTTCACTCAACCATTTGCTTCTCAACCAGCAGGAATTCCTTTTCTCAAAAAAAGCAGGCAACACTTCACCACTCAGGCATCTTGCCTCAAAAGCAGTGGAGTCCAGCAAAAGAGGGAGGGAAGTCAGAAAATAAAAATTCCTAAATTAAGAGCCAACCCATAAAAGCAGGGCTTCCCTTAGTGCCTGGCTGGTGTGTGACATCACCACAAATTACTCAATGAAAATAGTGTCAAGAGCATTAGCTCGATGAAATGTAGAGATTTGTCTTCAGAAACAAGAACTCAACAGAATAAGGAGGAGGAGGTAGAAAAATCCCACTCTGCACTTAGGTAACTGAAGGGTCCACTTTCAGAGAGCAGTTGATTGCCCTGGACAAGAGAACTGGGTGAGATTCTCTTCCAAGCAGGGGCTGGGTGCACAGAAGTAGTAGTAGGTACAACTCAGTGGTTTGTTTTGCTTCCTTCCCTGGAAGCAATGGTAGGAACAGGATCAAATCTTTTGTTTCAGATTCTGCCAAGTTTTGCTTCTGTGTATGGTAACTTGGGAAGAAGCAGCCCCTATTATTTTGTAAGCCAAGGATTCTTGGCTAATAGTCCCTTCTGGGATTCTCTTTAGAGTATTTTAGACTCTCATTTATTAAAGGCCTCTAAATGGAGGTGGCAGTCCTTGACATTTTCAAAATAAATGTTGCCCTTATCATCCACGCTGTTCTTGACTGTAAATCACAAATCTCCAAGTTTACCATTGCTCAATCAGTTAAAAAATGTATCTCTTTTGGTTACTAGCTTTTCAGGTTTCTTTCCATCTGTCTATAATTCTTATAGTTAGTCAGAGTTGTTCATGAGCTCCCCCCTCCCATTTTCACTTTAAAATAGAAAGATACAGACAATGCATCCTTGATTGCCTTCTGGTCTCTGAAGCACACCACAACCATGTGATCAGTGGCTTGGGTGTGACTGTCAAGCAAACCTTTATTTGAGCTCTGGCTTTACCACCTATAAATGGTGTTATCATAAAGTAATTTTCTTAATCCCTCATGGCCACAATCTTCTCATCTGTGAAATGTGGATAATTACAGTCCCAAACTCATTGAAAAGGATTAAATGAGCTAAGGAAAGTAAAAGTTCCTGGCACCAATAAACACATAAAAATATATCATTATTTAGATTACAATAATTATTTTGTAACCAGCATTACAGAGTAAATGGCGGTAAGCTTAATTGGAATCTATTGCCAACAATTCTTCCTTCTGAAATTCCCCAGTGCCTAGAGTTATAGTTTATTTTAATCAAAGTAATTTGCTTGAGGTGCTTGTGCTTGAATGGAATTGTCGTTCTTTGTTAGGAAAAAACCATGAAAAAGAAGGGAAGAGCTACTTGTAAGTGATTAAGAAAGCTAATTTTAGCCGGGTAAGGTAGCTCATGCCTGTAATCCTAGGTACTCAGGAGGCTGAGATCTGAGGATCTCTGTTCAAAGCCAGCCCAGGCACTAAAAAAAATCCATGAGATTTTTTTCTCCAATTAACTACCAGAAAACAGGAAGTGGCACTGTGGCTCAAGAGGTAGGGTGGTAGCCTTGAGCTGAAGAGCTCAGGGACAGCTCCCACAACCAAATAAAAAAATAAAAATAATAAAGAAAGCTAATTCTATAGTTCAGTGGTACAGTGTAGGCTTAGCATACCAGAGGCTGTGTGTTCAGTCTTTAGCATCTCCTCAAAATACTTACACTTGAGGCTTCTTTTTTTATAACTAGAAGGGAAACCCCATAGTTCTTGAAGGCCAAAATAAGAATCTGATGTGGTTCAGTGCATCCAAAAGCATGTTCACCCAGTTTCCATCAGCTCTCTGGGTGTCAGGAGTGATGATCATAAATGGGGGTTTTGCCATTTATAGACACAGTGATGAGAATCATTTCTAGTACACAGGTTGGTGTGGACATAGGCTACAGATGAGTAAAGGTGGCTGGGTCTGCTTTGCATAGCAAAAGTAAATAAAGGTATACCTTTATCCTTTAGTTGGATAGAATGTGCTTGTTGCCTTTAGCAAGATTTCCTCACTAATATGGATTTAGACTGATACTGCTTGCATTGTTTTGTAGTGGTGGTGGTATGTGTGAGTGAGAGAGAATTCTACGAGTTACAGAAGTATAGAAAATCATAGGAAGATCGAGCTCTCTTGACCTCACACTGACAAAGGAACCCTGTTAAAAACAGGAATTGGGGCCAGAAGTTAGGCCTAGTGGTAAAATGCTTGTGTAGCGTGCACGAAGATCCGGGTTTGATTCCGTAGTACTTCGTACCTAGAAAAGGCCAGAAGTGGTGCTGTGGCTCAAGTGTACAGCTCTAGCCTTGAGAAAATTCAAGGACAGTTCTCAGGCCCTGAGTTCAAGCCACAAGACTGGCAAAAAAATACATACATACAAACATACATATACATACACATACATACATACATACATACATACAGGAATTAGAAACATGAAGCCTCTGATGGATTGCTTTGGGAATTGTGTAACTGAAGTCAGGCGTGATTCCCGACTAATTCAGACTGTGAGGAATGTATTAGAATGGATCATCTGTATTAGGTGGAAGGGGCAAGGGTTGGGTAAAACCTATTGAGTGAGGACATCATAAAAGGGGTGTTCTAAGAGAATGGAAGCAAATAATGGCTTAGGATTTTGTCTTTCATATTCACGGCTCTATTCCTCACATTTAGAATAGCAAGGCTTTCCTATATTACCCCCTGTAGTGACTTGCAACACACCACATGTATTATCTTCCTGGTTCTGAGGTCCTAAACACCTAAAGATCAAGGTGCTAGCTGGGCCTCATTACCATAGATTCTAGGGGAGAATGCTTCCTGCCCTTTTCTCTTTGCAGAGACTGGCCCTTCCTTGCGTCACTCCCATGTCTGCAGCCATCCTCACACTTCTCTGACTGGCTCTTCCCACCTTGCCTTCCTTTTCCCCTTATAAGGATCTTTGTGCTAACTCTGGGCTTACTGGGATAATCCCTGGTCATCTTCCCATCTCAAAGTCCTTAACTTAATTACATCTACAAAGTCCGTGTAAAGTAACATACTAACAAGTTCCAGGATGTAGACATTCTTGGAGATCATTGTCTTGCCTACTACAGCCTAGAGGGCACCATCAGTGTCACACCAAGGGAACTGGCAGCCCTGAGTCACAGACCAAAGTCCATAGCACAGGGAGCAGAAGCCTTGGCCAGGTGTGTAGTTTAGGAGCAGGTGAAAACAGAACAGGCTGCAGCATGGTCAGACTGGAGATAAGAAACCAACTCCCTTTCTGCAAATATACTGAAGGGAGTTGATGTTTGGTGGCCAAGGCAGGAGGACAGATTATGCTGATATGAACACAGGGGCTGTCTGGACAGAAGACACGTCTTCTTCAGTATGGAGGGTTAAAATTTTGAGCCAAGAGCTCAAAATATGGCTTAGTGGTAGAGTGCTTACCTACCATGCATGAAGCCCTGGGTTCGATTCCTCAATGCCACATAAACACAAAAGGCTGGAAGTGGTGCTGTGGCTCAAGTGGTAGAGTGCTAGCCTTGAGCAAAAAGCAAAAGAAGATGGGGGGGAACAAGATGAGGGGTGGGGGAGGGGAGAAGGGAAATGGGGACCATGACATGTGAAAGGGTATCAATGTGTGGGAATTAAGGCACCATTTATCTGGCAAATATCATGTAACCCTTCTATTAATTACAATAAAAATATATTTAAAAAAAAAAGCAAAAGAAGCTCAGTGACAGTGCCTAAGCCCTGACTTCAAGGTCCAGGATTGGAAAAAAGAAAAAGAAAAAGAAAAGAAAAAAAATGAGCCAATTAGTAAAGTGCTATACCTGGCTGATAGCAGAAGTACAATCCAATAAGAGATATCTATTATTAATGCAGGGATGGGGGCAGACAGGAAGTATCCAGAGCCCCAGCTCTCTGGGGAGGCAGGCCCCCATATCCCTGACCCTGGGGAAACAGGAAGAAGATCTGTCAGAGAGGAATAAGGTAGGAGTCAGGTAACAGAGGTAGAATTTCAGACGCTCTTTATGTCAGTTTCTTCCCACACTGGCTAGGAGGAAGCATCTGGCCAGTTCTTTAATGAAACTTGGAACGTATTGCTGTAGTCAAGAAGGAAATATTTCTGTGGTTTTTCTGTGGGGGAAGAAAGTAATAAATCTTTCTGTTGTTGAAGGAACACCTTTCAGTGGGGTAGCTCAGAGAGGGATATATTATTCTTACAGTGATCATGCTTGAAAGTTTGTTAACTTTGGGCCTTTGGGAAAGGTCATGTAGTTCCCCAGGGCAGAAACAAAGTCCAAGAACAAAGGCTTGCCGCCACCACTGCTGAAGAGCTGTAATCATAAATTCTGTCTCATTCCCAGAGCACATTGGTTTGAGAGAGACACTGCCATTAGAAAGCCCAGGGTTTGAAGGTGACTGCTGGCTGTAAAGGCTCACTGGTCTCTCCCCACAGATTTTCCATGGAACCAACGAAGCATTCTATGACCACAACCTATTTTGATCAGCCACATGTGATAGAAGACAAGGACACGATCTTGTCCCCAAGATCTTTCATTCTGCACACTGTGTTGAGTTATTGTAAATCTGGCACTGTGCTGGGTGAGTATACAGCAGTGACCAAACTGACAACAGATAATCCACATGTATCAGGCTGTGCTAGAGAGTATAGACAGACACAGACAAGGCAGAACAAAAAGCAATGATCGTGGGTTGTTTCTTGGTGGCCTGAAGCTGACTACTGCTCTTGGGGCCTGTGTGCAGAGACCTGGAAGGAGCAAAGTGAGTCATGAAGTCATGGAGACATCTCAAGGGTGCTTTAGCTAGAGGAATCCTCTACAAACTCATGTTTTAGTGAGCTGAGTACACAGTACTGTTCCTCTTGTGATGTAGAATCCCACTCACAGTTGTAGCTCCTGGCAGCTCCTTTGTATACTCTTACCTAAAGTAATGAGAACCAAGAGGAAGGCCCTAACAGATTTTTTTTTTTTTTTGCCAGTCCTGGGATTGAGCTCAGGGCCTGAGCGCTGTCCTTGAACTTTCTCAAGGCTAGCACTCTACCACTTGAGCCTCAGCACCATTTCCGGCTTTTGTCTATGTATGTGGTACCAAGGAATCGAACCTGGGTCTTCGTGCATGGTAGGCAAGCACTTTAACCACTAGGCCAAACTCCCGGCCCCCTAACAGATTTTTGAAGGGAAAATCAGCAGTATATTATGACTGATTGATTAGACCTGATCTTAGAGACCTTGAGTCGAATTTGGTGACTTGGGATGGGTTTATCAGCTTGGCAAGGTCTCCCACTTTTATTGAGCTAAGTCAACTCAAAATAGCTACTCTGACCAGCTTTCCAGAGCAAAGACATATACAGAGTAGGTACAAAGATTACAGAGGAAGACGACATAGCAAACAAACCTACCTACTTATCCTGTGATTGCTTTTGTGTGAAGGAACAGTTTCTCTCTGTTTCATAGGCATGTAATCAGACTAGTAGACAGGTAAACTGGATTTTCCAAAACTCATCTATTGAATGGTGTCTGTTTTTAAAGGCACTACTTTTACATAATTTGGTGTTTCTTTCATGACAACAGAACTTTAAGATGTAAAGTAGGTCTTTCTTTGTTGTTGTTAAGTGATTTTCAGATGAGGAATCAATATCCTTTTTAGCTTTCTGAGTAGCTGGGGGTGGGGTAAGTGGAGAAAAATCAGGCTCTGACATGTCTCTGGTTTGGCTTCTTCTCCAAGGTCTCAGCTTCCCAGGCCACAGCTTATCCTGGGCTGGTGGAGAACTTTTCCTCATCAGTAAAATGGCAATCACAATGTTAGGGCTATGTTATTTCTGTTCTCCTGGGGAGTTTGTGAACTTCCAACATTGCTTCTCTGTTGGCTGAGATTTGATGAAATAAAAGACGTAGCATTTCCATGGCTTATTGTACTAATACTATAGGCTGAATAGAGACTACTAGATACTATGTAAGCATTCCTGCTGGGATTATGTTTGAAAAGAAAATCCTTATCAGTTAGAAAACCACGCTGAAATATTTATGAGTGAGTGAGATGAAGCTACATCTGAGATGTACTTTTTAAAAAATCCAGTGAAAAGAAACACTGTGCATGATTGTGCAATCAGGATGAAGGCCCCCTCCCATACAGAGGGATTACATTCCTTACCTTGGCTTTGAGCAGGCCCATGTACAGTCCCCTGGGCAACACAGCATTTCCAGATGTAGGGGCCTCCTGGGCCCATTATCATGGCCCATTGTCTCTGGTGAACTCCAAAGGTGTGTGCTGGCTCTAGAAGCACACGGTCAAAGGAGAGCTAGTACAGACTATGTGGAGTCAGATTGGGTGGGGGGAGCTGATGGGGCTCATAGGCTGTCCAGTGTTCTTCAGAGTCATGTAGCTTTCTTCTGGAGGCACCTTATCCTGTTTAGCAAAAGCTACTCTTTCTTCACCAAATCTTTTGCCGTTTTGCTTCTTCTTTTATGTCTGTGGACTCAGTTTCTGAGACCATAGAGACAAAGACCTGATCTCGATATTAAAGTTGTTAGTTTCTTTTTCCTTTTGTATTAGTTGTGGATGTGGGGCAGTAGATGAACTGAGATTGGCACAGATTAGGGCTCAGATGGGGTGGGTATGTGGGGATTTGTCATTCTACTCACTCTCATTTTATATGTGATTGAAATTATTTTTTTAAAGACGTTAAAAGAGAGGAAGAGAAAGAGAAATCAGTGTCTAATCTGTTCTATCCCTTTTGACTCTTGCTCCATAATGATGCAGAGATACAATGTATGAAATTTGACAATAGAAGTTTTTATAGGATGACTTCAACTAAGAGAAAAGTGTGATAGATTATTTCTGGAGAGTGGAGCAGTCAGGGTTTCCAAGAAAACAGATGTTGAGATGAATTATGAAGATCTCCTGCTCAGGAATTTAGCCTAAAGGGTTGTCCTGGCAAACAGAGGCAGGGGTCAGTGCTGCCTATGCCATATGACAAAGCAGGAAAGATCCATGTATGCCCTGCAGCATCACTCAGCCCCTCCAGAGTAGTGGTGGGGACTGAAAGACATCGCATATCCAGGGTTATACCTAGACTGCATGGTAATCACAGGGGAGTCCTGAATCTCAGCTCTCTGGGCCTGGTTCTCTCAGAAGTTTGAGTGAGTGTCTTCCAGAGGATGACAGTGTTGAGGGAGTGGTGTGCAATGCTATCAGGAATCTTACAACCTTGTCACTAAGCCCAGCAAGGAAGGCTGGAATGCAGCATGGGAAGTTCTCTCTTCTCAGTCTCACTCACTAGGCCTGTTGGGTGGGGTGGAAATTGGCTTATGAGTGACCACACCCAGCTCCCTATCCACTCAGTCCAGAGACAACATCCTCAACAGCTGCTGTCTGTGTTCGGCTTTCAACTCGGCTGCCTCATCCCAGCTCCCAAAGACTGGTTCACAGGAGACAACTGTGACACTGGCGTTCCAATCATATCTGACCTGAACCCCCTGTCCATAGGCCTGCCTACCACACACATTGTATCCTTCAACTCAATTAGAAGGTGATATTTATCTCAGGATGTGGATTTTTAGTTTGCTCTGTGGTTTTGTTTTGGACTTTATGAAGATTTATCTCACAAGCTTGTTATTTAAAATGTGGGAGGAATTGGCTGGTATATATATATATATATATATATATATATACATATATATGGGGGGTGTTCTGTGGAATAAAGAATAAAATGAAGCCAGACACTACTGGCTCATGCATAGTCCTAGCTATTCAGGATACTGAGATCTGAGGATTCAGGCTTGAAGCCAACCATGCAGAAAAGTCTACTAGATCCCCAATTTAACCAGCAAAAAGCCAGAAGTGGAAATATGGCTCAACTAGAGCACCAGCCTTGAACAAAAATGCCAAGCAAAATGGTGAGGTCCTGAGTTCAAGTCCCAGTACCAGCATCTTTTTCTAATAAAGGAAAAGGATGAAATAAATATATTGATTTTTGCATAATGTGGCATTCCAAGATAAGAGAACAGAGAGTGATATTTTAGAAACTGTCTTCAATCTTCTGTACCATAATTTATTTTATAAACTAAGATACAACATGAGTCTGACATGGTGGAACATGACTGAAATGTCAGCATTGGAGAAGTGGAGAGAGGAGTTTTGAGTCTTGAGTTTGAAGCTAGCCTTAGGTATGTAGTAAACTAGTGCCTCAAAAAGTAAAAAAAAAACCAAAGACCAAAACAAAAGCTGTATCGCTTTTTCTTTAAAAGAATTTATTAATGTTGATTTTTACATCATATTTTAAATGACAAGTTTAACAAACAAGTGTTCAAGGAGGGAATCTCTATTTACAATCACTGGGACTTAGTATTTAGAACTTAATCAAAATTAGGGGTAGGGAAATGGGTACCAAGACATGTGAAAGGGTATCAATGTACGTGAATTAATGCACCTTCTATCTGGCAAATATCATGTAACCCTTTTACTAATTACAATAAAAAAAAAGAATCATGGGAAAAAAAAGAACTTAATCAAAATTAGGCTAAGGGTTTGTATGTCATAGAAACATTAATTTATGAAATAAAACATTATGTCTATAGAGTCATAGGTTTTTATGTCTATATAGTTATGTTTATATTTCCATTACCATGTCCATAGCTTTGGGTATGCAGTTATTGAGTCCTCACTCTTGTACTCTTTGGATTTAATAGCCACATATTAAGGATACCATGCGCCTTTTGTTTCTTAGGTCTTGACTTGTCTCACTCAATGCTTTTTTTTTTTTTTTTTAAGGGCTCACCATCTCTTCAAATCATTCAAACTATTTGACATGGTAATATCACTCCTGAAAATGTCTATACTAGAAATAATCCCAAAAAAGTGGAAACATGGGTCAGGAGTTTAGCCTAGTGGTAGAGTGCTTGTCTAGCATGCATGAAGACCCAGGTTCGATTCCTCTGTACCACATACATAGAAAAAAAAAAACCCTGGAAATGGTACTGAGGTTCAAGTGGTAGAGCTCTAGCCTTGAGAAAGTCCAAGGACAGTGCTCAGGCCCTGAACTAAAGCCCAGGACTGGCCAAAAAAAAAAAAAAAAGGAACATATATATATATATGTATTTGTCAGTTGTGGGGCTTGAACTTAGGGCCTGGGCACTGTCCTTGAGCCTTTCTGTACTCAAGTCTATCATTCTATCATTTGGGCCACAATGCTACTTCCACTTTTTGAGTGGTTAGTTGGAGATAGGAGTGTCTCATGGACTTTTCTGCCAGGCCTGGCTTTGAACTATGATCCTCAGATCCCAGCTTCCTGAGTAGCTAGAAATATAGGTGTGAGCCACTGACAACCGGCTTTACAATACATACATACATATATATATATATACATATATATGTCTTATATATATGTGTGTGTGTTTGTTTGTTGGTTTGTTTATTTATTTGTGAGTCCTGGGGCTTGAACTCAGGGCCTGGCACTGCCCTTGAATGTTCCCCAGGCTATTGTTCTACCACTTGAACCACAGCACCACTTCTGGCTTTTCCTGTGGTACCAAGGAATTGAACCTGGGCTTCTTGCATGCTAGGCAAGCGGTCTACCACTCAGCCACACTCCTGGCCCCAAGATACTGATAGCAGAATAGAATCCCTTATTGTAGTGCAAACAGTGATGGGAGTTATGGTTAAATGAACTTAGGAAAACACATGGAGAACTACAGCCATGAGGAAGATTGTGCAAGAGCAAGGAAAGGTGTTCAATAAGGAATGTTAAATAAAATAGTTAAATGAAAAATATTTATGAATGTTGTGATTATGTTTACGTAAGATATTCATATTTTGTACTAAAAACGGAGTAAATCTGGGGAAGAGAAGTGATCACGTATGTGATAGAAATATAGGTGATGTTTTTGTTTTCTTTTTGTTGGCAGTCCTGGGGTCTGAAGTCAGAGTCTTGCAGTTGCTAGGTAACTGCTTTACCACTTGAGCAACAATTCCAGTGTTGTTTTTCTTTAAAATAGTTTTAGCATTGTCTTCCTGTTTACATGGTAATACCTTTAAAAAAGAAATAGAAAAAGAATACTGAAATCCTAACTTGTGCTGTACATTTACATCATTCAGGTGAATTTAAAAAAAAAATTGATGTTGGAGCCATGCCTCCAGGGAGCCTGAATTAATTATGATTTCTGAGTAACTTTGGGCAATAACTTGGAAAACATGAAAAGTATAAAGGAATAATGCCTATGAATTTGTGTGTGTGTGCACACGTGTGTGTGAATGTGCACATATGTATGCATATGCTACTATTGGGACTTGAACTCAAAGCCTCAGCACTATCCCTTAGCTTTTTTTTTTTTTGCCAGTCCTGGGCCTTGAACTCAGGGCCTGAGCACTGTCCTTGGACTTTCTCAAGGTTAGAGCTCTACCACTTGAGCCTCAGCACCATTTCCAGCTTTTTTCTATGTATGTAGTACCGAGGAATCGAACCCGTGTCTTCATTCATGCTAGGCAAAGCACTCTACCACTAGGCCAAACTCCCGGCCCCCTCTTAGCTTTTTTTGCTGAGGTTAATATTCTATCATTTGAGCCATAGCTCCACTTCCAACTTTTTGTTAGCTGGAGAGTCTCACGGATATTTTTTGTTAGTTGGCTTTGAACCTTGGTTTTCAGATCTCAGCATCCTGAGTAGCTAGAATTACAGGCATGAGCCACTTGCACTTGGCTTTTTTTTTTAACCTATCCTTCATCCATAGTAGCTGAGCAATTTAGTTGGAGGAACAGTTTAAATCATTTCTAGTTTTAAGAAAATTAATCCTTGGACAAGCTAATTAATTATAGAGTGCCAACACTTGGAATCATGCAAATAAAATGGTATTTGCACATAGGAGATGCATTCAACTCAAGCTGTTCTTCCTTCATAACCTCTGACTCAAATTTGTGAGATAGCTCAGGGAAGATCTGGTTCCTGACAACCAATACTGAACACTATTGGAATGAGACAGGCTGATAGTCTGTAGCCGGAGGAGGTTATTGGAGAAGAGCCTGTGTGTCCGGGTTCATCACTGCCTAATTTAAACTCTGGATTATGGACAGATCATGAAAAAGTGAAGACTGATGACTACTACATGGTCATTTGAACCCAGATACTTAGATCATTCAAGAAGGAAAAGAAAAATCTTAGAATCTTCTCCAGGGTACAAATACTGTGGCGGCTCCAGTGAAAATTAGAAGGTTTGGATCAGATGTGGCTCCTGCCCTCAACCCAAAACAGTATATTGGGATAGGATAGAATTACAGATTAAATAACTTCAGTAAATCGAGTTTAATGCCTTAAATAAAGTCAGACTTGTGATTTCAGACAATTGGTTAACATTCAGTTTCATTTTTTCTGTAAAATGAACATAAATAATGCCCCTTCAAAGACAGGTGTGAAGATTAGATAAGAAAATGTATTTAAAGTTAGGTACCAGTGGCTCATACCTGTAATCCTAGCTACTCAGGAGGCTGAGATGTGAAGATCGTGGTTCAAAGCCTATCTCTAAATAGGCTCAAGTGGAACTGTGGCTCAAGTAGCAGGGTATTAGCCTTGAACAAAAAATGCTCAAGGAGCCCTAGCCCTGAGTTCAAGCCCCAGGACCAAAACAAAAAAAAAGGAAAGAATAATAATGTGTTTAAAATAATCAAGTACAATTGGTCTCTAATAGATTTCACTGTTCATTTCCTGAATCTGTTGAATCCATATGTAGCCTATGTAGAGCAGCAGTTCACAAACCTGGCTGTACATTTAAATTGCTAGGTGAGTTACAAAAATGAAATTCTGACATCAAGGTCACTTGTCCCAAGAACTTGAAGTAATTGGTGTGCTGAGTAGTCTTGGTAAGGAGATGTTAAGAAACATAGAAAAGAAGTGGGTGAATTGAATCAAATATATAGCCTTTACTACTTGGGAAGCAGAGATTGGGAGAATTAAGGTTCAAGGTTAGTATAGGCCAAAAAGTTAGTGAGACACCATGTCAAAGAAATTACCACATTTATTAATGAAGAAATAGATAATCAGTATAGTTCTATATTGATTAAAGAAACTGAAGTAGTTTTTTAAAATATTTCCCTAAAGAAAGCTCTCCTCCCAGATTATGAGACAATGAGTTCTAAAAAAAGATATAAGAATGAATAATCCAAATTCTATGTACAAATATTTCAAATAAATTAAAAAGGAGGAAAGATTTGTCTGATTCCTTCAATAAAATTAGCACTACTCTGATACTATGCCCAGACAAACATATAGCAGAAAAAGAAAACTACAGATTAGCATCTCTCATAAATATAAATGCAAATGCCATTTGCATTTAATAAGGCAACTATTAGCAAAGCAGAAAATTTCAGTTTGAGAGAGATCAGAGCTAAGAAAACTAAGGCCAGTAGTTAATAGGAAAGACTGGATTTTTTTTTTCTGCTGTGTCTATGAACTACACAAGATTGTCCACTGTCACTGTTTTTATTCATATTGTACTATAAAATAATACAAGACAAAAATGTAAGTCTACGTTGGATGAGAAGAAAAATGGTCCTTATTCTCTCACAACATAATTGTACATAGAAAAGTTTATAGAATCCACAAAAACAAAAAAAAACTACAGACAAGCTGGATAATGGTAGCTCACTATAATCCTAGCTACTCAAGGACACTGACAGCTGAGGATTCCAGTTTGAAGCAAACCCAGGCAGGCAAAGCAATGAGATTTATCTCCAATTAACCACCAAAACACTGGAAGTTGAGCTGCAGCTCAGAGGGTAGAGTGGTAGCCTTAAACACAAAAGCTCAAGGACAGTTCCCAAGCCCAGAGTTCAAGTCCCACAACCAACCAAAAAAATCCTGCAAAATAAGTAAATGAGTTTAAAAAATGTTGTAGGATAAGCATATCGACATAAAAATGAACTTGTAGGGGCCAGTAGTGTGGCCTAGAAGTATAGTGCTTGCCTAGCATGCATGAAGCCCTGGGTTCCATTCCTCAGTACTCTATACACAGAAAAAGGTGGAGGTGGTGCTGTAGCTCAGGTAGTAGAGCATTAGCCTTGAGACCTGGGTCTTTGTACATGATAGGCAAGCACTCTACCACTAGGCCAAAGTCCTGGCCCAACAATAGCTTTTATGACCATATGGAAATAGTAAAGGAGCCGGGTGTTGGAAGCTCACACCTATAATCTTAGCTACTTAGGAGGCTGAGATCTGAGGATGTAAGTTCAAAGCCAGACTGGACAGAAAAGACTGTGAGATTATGGTTTTTAATTAACCACTAGAAAACCAGAAGTCCAACTGTAGCTTGAAATGGTAGAGCCCTAGCCTTGAGTGAAAGAACTCAGGGAAAGCACCCAGACCCAGAGTTCAAGCCCAATGTTTGACGACAACAACAACAACAACAAAACAGTAAACATTTACAGATGAACCTCCTAAACCCAATGTAAAACGTATATGCTAAAGGCACAATTCATAAAAGACTAATAAATTGGACCTCACCAAATGAAGAACTTCCACTTTTTGAAACATATTGTTAAAGGAATAAAAAAAATGGGAGAAAGCAGTCCTGGAATTTTGCCTAGTAGTAGGGAATTTTGCCTAGTAGTAGAGTGCTTGCCTAGCATGCATGAAGACCTTGGTTCGATTCCTCAGTACCACATATATATATATAAAAAAAAAAGCTGTAAGTGTTGCTGTGGCTCAAGTGGTAGAACTCTGGCCTTGAGAAAACCCAAGGACAGTGCTCAGACCCTGAGTTCAAGGCCCAGGACTGGCAAAAAAAAAAAAATGAGAGAAAGCATTTGCCAGTCATGTATTTAACAAAATATTTGTTTCCAGAATATGTAAAGCTTAAAACTTAATGACTAGGAAGACAAAACAAAACACTTAAAAAAAAAAAAGAATATTAGGCTAAGTGCCAGTGGCTCATGTTTCTTAGCTACCAGGAAGCTGAGATCAGAGGTTTGAAGCCAGCGCCTGAAGAAAAGTCCATGAAATTCTTATCTCCAATTAACCACCAGAAAACTGGACAAGACACTCTCCTTCAAGGCTAGAGTGCTAGCCTTGAGCAAAAAGCTCAGGAACAGCACCCAGATCCTGAGTTCAAGCCCTACAACTGACAAAAAAAAAGAAAGAGTCTTCACCAAAGAAGGTACAAGAGATGTAAAGATGGTAAATAATGCAAATTCAGCCAAAGTACATTCTCTCACTCACTCCCTTTTTCTCTCTCAATTTCTCTCTTGCTCTCTCAATTTCTCTTTTTCTTTCTCTTTTGTGGTATTGGAGTTTGAACTTAGGGCCTTGTACTTACTAGAAACTGAGAAAGATTTCTCAGTTGTCATTAGGGAAATTGAAATGAATGTCTTAACCGTCACAAATGGAGACATCATTTTGCATCTATTACAATGACTGAATTAAACAATACTGATAATGTCAACTGCTAGAGTGGTGGAGAAATTAGAATCTTCTACATGCCTTGTGACCTTCCTTCATTCCTTTCTTTTTTTTTTTTCTGTTTCTTTTAACGTTATTTACCATGGTGAATTTGGTCAAAGTACATTATATGCATGTATGAAAATATCACAATGAAACCCTTTTGTACAGCTAATATATGTTAAAAATAGAGAAAAAACACATGTGTCTTATGTCTAGGTATTTTGAAAACTTACATGCCCGTATCTGTTAATGAATGTCTCTGACAGCATTATTCATAATTGTCCTTCAGTTGGCTAGGTGAAATGTTCTTCATCTAGACTGACAATGTGGCTAAGTGATAGAATGTTTGTTTACCATGCATGAAGCCCTAGGTTTGCTTCCCAACACCATTAAAAACTAGGAAAAAAATTAAAGGACAAACTACTAATGTATACAATAACATGAACGAATCTCAGAACAATTAGTTACAGAGAGTAAAAGAAGCTAGATATCCTTCAATCCTCAAAAAATATATATCATAAAACTCCATTTATATAAAATCCTAGAAAATGCAAACGATAGTGGTAAAAAGCATATGAGTGGTGGTGGGCTGAGGGTAACAATATTAAAGAGGAATAAGGAAATTTGGGAGGTATTTGATTGTTATTAAGGTCTTATAGGTATATAATATATGTTAAAACTCATTCAGTTGGCTGGACATGGCGGCACATGCCTGTAATCCCATCTACTTAGTAGGTTAAAGCAGGCTGATCAAAAGTTGGAAGCCATGCTGGGTTCGTGGCTCACGCCTGTAATCCTAGCTACCCAGGAGGTTGAGATCTGAGGATCACAGTTCAAAGCCAGCCCAGGCACTAAAGCCTGTGAGGTTCTTATATCCAATTAATCTCCAGAAAATGGGAAGCAGGGCTGTGGCTTCAGGGGTAGGGCAGTAGACCTGAGCTGAAGAGCTAAGGGACAGCACCCAGGTCCAGAGTTCATGCCCGTTAACCCACAAAAGAAAAAAAAAGTTGGAAGCAAGTCTGGAAGACTCA
Source organism: Megascapheus bottae (assembly GCF_031878675.1). NCBI lineage: Eukaryota > Metazoa > Chordata > Mammalia > Rodentia > Geomyidae > Megascapheus > Megascapheus bottae. The sequence continues at coordinate 55,878,205 of NC_143515.1, forward strand.
GTGAGACCCTGTCTCAAAATAAAATTTTAAAAGGGCTGGAAATATAGCTCAAATAGTAGAGCTACTGCCTCATCTGTAAGGCCAGGTTCCATCTCTAGCACTGAAAACAATCATAAAAAAGCAAGTAACAACAACAAAACTCATTAAAAGCTGGGAACCGGTAGCTTATGCCTATATTCCTAGCTACTTAAGAGGCTGTGATTTGAGGTTTGAAACCAATCTCCAATAAATGACTCAGAAAAAGCTGGAAGTAGAGATGTGGCTCAATTGGTAGAGCACTAGCCTTGAGTACAAAGAGGCTTAGAGACCGTGCCCACGCCCTGAATTCAAGCCCCAGGACTGGCAAAGAACAAAAACAAAACTCAATTATATATGTGTGACTTATTGTGTATCAATTTTTTTTTGTCAGTCATGGGGCTTGAACTCAGTGCCTGAGCACTGTCATTGGACTTTTCTCAAGGCTAGAGCTCTACCACTTGAGCCACAGCACCGCTTCTGGCGTTTTTCTATGTATGTGGTACTGGGGAATTGAACCTGGGCCTTCGTGCATGTGAGGCAAGCACTCTACCACTAGGCCAAACTCCTGGCCCTATGTATCAATTTTATCTCAAATAACCTTTTTTTTTTTTTAAAGTGCTATCCAGGTTCTTTTAATGTCAACCAGGTTAGAGCATCACACATATATAACTCTCCTAAATCCTTCAGCTTTTGCCTTACAAGCGAAGCTACCACTAACGCAGTTTTCTACTGTCTAGATTCCAATCTTGTTGCAAGTATAAAACATAAAGGATAACCATAGAATGAGCATATAAATCATCTAATAATTTTATTCTAGTATTTCTGGGGCATTCATTTTAAGCCACAGGGAGGCATGAGATTTTTTGTTTAAATTACTAATGGGACATAAAATACAGCAAGAGTCCCAAGCTTTTAAGCTTCCAGAACAATAAATCATCTGTAGTGCAGAGACAATTTTGGATCTGGTAATTTGGTGAGATTCCTCCTCCCATCCCTCATGGATTCAGCTTCTGTACTACTCTTAATTTATTTGAGTTTGTTACATGAGCTCACTCCATTTCCTGCTTCTCTTTTCCTTCAACCTGGTCTGCAGGGCTGCCAAGAATAGGTACTTGAATACATTGAAGAAGTTGCTAATTGTATTATGTAGGTTATGTAAGACTTCCTTAACTAAGTATATTTTCCTTTTCCTCTCAATGACTCAAACAGGACACTCTATAAAGGGCTTGACATTGGCTAAATCAGCTGGTCTCTTTGTGTGTCTAGTTTTGTTCAAAGGCAAGGGAATGGCTTAGGATATCATATTTTGACCTTCCATGTACATATGATTCACCTGAGATCCTGGTGATTATGAGTCAGAGTGAAGAGCAACAGGATTCTGCATTTCTAACCAGCTTCTCCTCAGTGCTGCCAAATTTTAAGACAGATGACCTTTTAAAGTCTTTTCAGCCCAGGGACACTGCCATGTAGAAATGACCTTAATAGAGAAGAGGTCAATCAAGTCAAAAAGAGAAACACTGTATCAGTACCATCCTGGATTACAGTGTCCAAGTTATGAGTTCCTGCCTTATATAAATGTTTATACATCTGGTAAGAAGAAGGAATCACTGGCTGGGCATAGCTGAGAATGTTTTAAGAAATGTGGGCTGGATTTTTTTTCTTCCATTTTTTTCTGGAAAGATTTTGTAATAGATAGTATAGCTTTAGTAGGTTATGTTCAATTTACCCAACTTAAACCAGTTAATTACTATTGCATTCAACCCTCAATTGTGTGTACTCACTTTCTATTTTATTTTCCAAAGAGAAGTGATACTGAGGTGGAGACTCTAATGTGTAGTACACCACTTAAATGATGTTTTCAGTTCTTATGACAAATGGGTTGATCTCTGTCCCAGATACCAAGAAGATTAGATTGCATGTACTGAATTTTCTTGTTTTGAGGCAGAGATAACACTGAACAGCAGCCCTTGTATGAAATGATTTAGAGTTATAGTAAAAAAAAAAATCTGCTGGAATGAATTGCATGACAGCATGAGGATATGTCCATGAATCTTCCTAGGGAAGCTGGCTTCCGAAACTGAGTTCATCTTTCCTGTTCATTGCTTATTTTCCCCCTTGGCCTAGTAAATCAAATACATTTGTTTGTTTCGGCCCCCCTCCCCCCAGTCAAATATGTGAGTTTTGGAAAGGAATAACTTAGTTCTGCCTAAAATGAACACAATTCAACAGACCAATCTCATGTGTATATGAGAATTGGTAAGTTTTTACAAAGTGCTCTTGATGCGCTTAACACAAAATTTCTCTTAAAATTATTATAGGTTATTTTCCATCTCAGCTGACCTTGCTATGTAAATGAGCTCCTCATGCTTTTTGGTGAAAATACAGAGGAGAAGGCAACCACAAAGGCTAAGAGTAAATCCACATTCACGATCTGTGTTCCTTGTCCAGGATTTGTTATTAAGTGGTTACAAGAGCAATTTTCTGTCTTTCAGTTCCCTCCCCCTCTTTTTGGCAGAAGAATCTGAATCACCGCTGGAAGGAATGTGGTAACTGGAGCAGTACTATCAACAATGTGTGACAGGAGGGAGGGGACGTTGAAGTTGGACTGTCTGGACTATGGTTTTGGATGGAGTTGGGATTTTATTTTTTATTTTTCTGGTTATTGCCAGAAAAACTCAAAGCTCAAAGAGAGGAGCTATTGATTCGCTGTAGACAGGTCACAGACTAGATTTGTATCTTCTTTTAACTAGTGTTTTAAACATGGTCTCCTTTGTATTTAAAAGGCTCTGTATCCTCTTGTTATTTAAAAATGGGGACCGGCTAAAACCAATTCCTCTTTCTGTCTTCTACAAACCATGGCATTTAATAGGTAGATATGAAATCTCTAGGAACGAACGAGAGTGTGACTGGCACAAATGACCCATGATGAGTAAGCCTGGCTTACTTTCTTTTCCAAACATCCTATTTCTGGGACAGTGTGTGAGAGGACAACTGGAGAACCAAGCTGATCAACCACTTGCCCTGCTCCCCCTACTCCCCTACTCATGGGGCTTGAACTCAGGGTCTGGGCACGCTGTCCCTGAGCTTTTATGCTCAAGGCTAGTCCTCTACCACTCTGAGCCATAGCACCACTTCTGGTTTTCTGGTAGTTAATTGGAAATAGGAGTCTCACGGGGCACTTTTCTGCCCAGGCTGGCTTCTAGCCATGATCCTCAGATCTCAGTCTCTTGAGTGGTTTGTGCCACTGGTCCAGGCTGCCTATTCATCTTTCTTTTGCCCTGTTTATAAAAGATATTTCGACCTGCTGATAGATACTTCAGTCCCATCAGTTAATGTATGTGAAAAAAAAAACTTTCATGTTACCTGCGTATGGGGTACATTGTACGTTTGATGCAAATTAAATTATCATGATATCCATAGTGCAGAGGAGGTGAGGAACCTAAGGTTAGACAGATGATGTAATGTTCTGAAGTCTTCAAGGCCACAATCCAAATTATATTCATGTAAAATACAACCATGTTGGGGCTGGGAGTTTGGCCTAGTGGTAGAGTGCTTGCCTAGAATGCATGAAGACCCAGGTTCAATTCTTCAGTACCACATATCTAGAAAAAAAAAAAGCTGGAAATGGTGCCAAGGCTCAAGTGGTAGAGCTCTTGCCTTGAGAAAGTCCAAGGACAATGCTCAGGCCCTGAGCTCAAGCCCAGACTGACTAAAAAAAAAAAAAAAAACCATGTTGCAGACAATGACAGACCACATATATGGTAGTAGTCCCATAAAAAATAAATGGAACTGAAAATTTCCTATGATCTAATAATTCATAACCCTCATAATATCATAGCATAATGAAATTTTGACATGTTTGTGGTCAGGCTGGTATAAACAAACCTATGGTGCTATCAGAAAATCCCAGTACATACCCATATATAATACTTACAGTGACAATAAACAACTATGTTTAGTATGGTTTATGGAAACCATACTGTGCGTGTGTGCACGTGTCTGTGTGTGTGTGCTTGTGTTGATAGTGGGGCTTCAACTCAGGGCCTGGGTGAGGTCCTTTAGCTGTTTTACTCAGGGCTGGTACTCTATCATTTGAGCACAGCTCCACGTTTAGATTTAATTCGAGTAGAGTCAGGGCTGGCTTTGAACCTTGATCCTCAGATCTCAGATTCCTGAGTCGATATTGTTCTTCTCCTTATTAAAATAAAGGTAGCTGTAAAATAGTATGATATGTTTTTCTAGCAGTAGCCTCGTACATCTGGTGTTTACTCCAACTCCTGATTGTATCAGGAATCCTTGACCTATACCTTTTAGCTTTGTGTGAGTTCACTATGTAATGGTCACACTGTGTTGAAACTACCTTATGATGCATTTCTCAGGAAGTATTCTACTACTCAGGATGTGTGGCCATATACGTATTTACATCTCAGAGCATCTAATCTTTCCCCAGTAATCTGCTCCCACTCAGCTCTTCCATAAACATATTTTCAATTTAAAGTCATAGCATCATACTTTATAGCAGACACCCTTTCTGATAAGTGCCTCCACCTCCACAAATTCCAACGGCAAGTTCCCATAGCCATGTTTGTGTTTTAAAACTTACCTTCTTGGTGGGAGCTGAGTGGGTTTCAAGTTTCAGCAACATGACTATTTCTGTTGGAAATCTGAAATTGGAAAGGAGATACTGAGAATCAATTTCTGATGTGGATAAACAATCATTTATAAATTTAGTATGGTACAGAAACAAAAGCTGAAAGTGGAGAGTGAGGGATCTTGGGTGGAAAGGATAGGATAGGACAGAGGAGAGGAAAAAGATGGGAATATGAAGTCAGGTACCAGTGGCTTATGCCTCCAATTCTAGTTAGGAAGTAGAGATCTCAGGATCTCAGGTAAGTCCTTGAGACCCATCTCTAATTAACTACCAAAAAGCCAGAAGCAGAGTTGTGCCCAGGCCCTGGAGTTCAAGCCCCAGTACCAACACACACACACACACACACACACACACACACACACACACACACACAGAGGCATGCACAGATGAAATAGGAAGTTGAGGAAAGTAGAGACACAGAGAAGTTGATAAAGTTGATATAACATAGGGGATTTTTTTTTGGTCAGATTTCCATTAATTGATTTGTTTCTTGTATTCCTACAAATATTTCTTTTCTTTTATCTGGTTCAAGCTAATTTCTGTGTCGTGCTATTAAAAAACTTCGATGGGGCTGGGAGTTTGGCCTAGGGGTAGAGTGCTTGCCTGGCATGCACGAAGACCCAGGTTCGATTCCTTGGTACCATATACATAGCAAAAAGCCAGAAGTGGTGCTAAGGCTCAAGTGGTAGAGCTCTGCCCTTGAGAAAGTCCAAGGACAGTGCTTAGGCCCTGAGCTCAAGCCCAGGACTGTCAAAAAACAACAACAACAACAACAAAAAACTTCGATGATACTGATTGACATTCCTGAAGATCCAGGAATCTAACCCTGTGTATCTTCCTAGAGTCCTACAGAAAACTAACATTCAATCAACACTTCAGCTCTCCAAGACTCTGCTCTACTTTAGCCCACCCTCCACAAAATCATCTCCTGCTTTTCTGCCAGTCTTGGGGCTGAGCACTGTCCTTGGACTTTCTCAGGGCTAGTGCTCTACCATTTGAGTGACTTTTTCTGTGTATGTGGTAGAGAGGAATTGAACCCATGACTTTGTGCATGCTAAGCAAGCACTCTACCACTGGGCCACACTCCCGGCCTCCTCTCCTACTTTGATTCAATCATCCCATTGAATTGCCTGAACCTACTGTGTTCTTCTTTTCCATTATGCTCTACCCATAAGGGAAATTTTCTAAAATTTTGTTTTCTTGTGTGTTGCTTTAAGCACAAAAATCTTTAGTGGCGCACTAAGCTCTCTTGGTGTCTCATGGAACAACAGAGATGTTCCACAATAAAAGGAAAGTGGTAGTTAGAGATGCTTAGGGAAGCCAATTTCTCTTTTTCTTGATGTAATATCTCTAGCATGGAGGCTCGTGGTGGTGGATGAGGAAGAAGAGGAAGTGTCTACAGAATTCAGTACCTCAAACATCTTTCTGGCTTTCTATCTGTGTGTGCTGTATGAATAATGTGATTTGATTTATCATTCTCCCTTATTTATGATTACCTTTGTAATCAGGAGGAAAATGTCATCCCAACTACAATGGTTTTTCTGCCCTCCAACTCCTTTTCCACAGAATGTTTCAAGCCTGGATAGAACCCCAGAGAATCCTCACTGTTTTGACCTTGTGCCTTACCCTCTTGTTAGCTATGGTCAGCTTTCTCTGATTAGGCTTTGGGCTGAAATGGGAATGTCCCCAGAATTCACTGATAACCTGGGTACTGTCCAATATAGGCATTTGTAATGAGATCAGAATAGCCACTGCCTCCTTCATTTCCCAGGCTTGTTCTAATTCCACTCATTCTCTTCTCCCCATGTCACTCCCTTCTCCCCTGGGGAACAAATGCTGATGGATATACAGAGACTTAGGACCAAATAGTATCTTCACACAAGTATGTAGTTTACCTGACTGCTGCCTAAGAAGAATCCAGGCCACCTGGTCTGCTGATGAGCTTAATAATTAAGTAGACCTGAGGCTTAAAGGGAGCAAGAGACAAACTAGGAATCTTTAATTGTAGACAGGGCAGGCATCAAGAACCTGTGTGTGTGTGTGTGTGTGTGTGTGTGTGTGTGTGTGTGTGTGTGTGTGTGTTAGAGTTATAGAAGGCAGGGGTTGAATCATGGGCTAAAATTTAAGAGAGTGAAGAGGCTAACACCCATAGATGGAGCCACTGGAATACCCCATCTATGGGTCTTCTATTATAGCCAGCTTCACCTGTGGCTGGTTGCTACACTCTTGGGCTGTGAGTTGGTTTCAGCAGCAAGAAGTTTATAGCAGCATGGGCTTCAGTTCCCCTCCAGTGCTGTGCTAATCTTGGAGGCAATGGGCTCAGGGTATTGCAACACTGGTAACTGCAGGACTGCCTACCCTATTCCTAAGTGTAGAGGCTCCTTATATAATACGGGCATGGCCTCTGGAAGGCCTCTCCTACGCAGCCCTGGTTTGTAGTACATGGGCTGAGGAATAGAATTATTAATCTTTCTGTACCCAGTGGATCATAGGACACTGATAAAAACAGACTTACAGACTTCCCTAAGTTTCTGGTACTTCAGCACCCTCTACTGAGAATACATTTAGAAAATACAGAGGGGCCAGGAATGTGGCCTAGTGGTAGAGTGCTTGCCTAGCATGCGTGAAGGCCTGGGTTCCATTCCTCAGTACCACATACACAGAAAAAGCCGGAAGTGGTGCTGTGACTCAAGTGGTAGAATGCTAGCCTTGAGAAAGCCCAAGGACAGTGCTCAGACACTGAGTTCAAGCCCCAAGACTGGCAAAAAAAATATAGAAGAAAAGAGCTTCTTTTTCAGACTTCACTCCCAAGGTACTTTCAACTTTGTTTCTCTGTTGTCTCTCCAACAAATTTTGCAATTCAACCAGCTCATCTAGGGCTAGAGAACAGTAAAAAGCAATTGTCTACAATGGAGTTGAAGTCAGTGTCTTTGGCCCAGGGCCTTTATGGACCTTATATGTTGTAGATAAACAAATGTCTTTTATCTGTCTATCTATCTGTTTATCATCAATCATTTATCCATCCAATAATTACTGTAATAACTATCAAGCTTAGCTGCTGAACTTTGTTTTTATACAAATGGTTAAGTTGCTGGATCACCTGCGTGTTGCTATTGACTTAGCGCATCATATAGTGACGTCATACCGTGAGGACCACCTGTGTGTGGTGACAACCACTTGTGTGTGGTAACGACCACCTGGGTGTGGTGTTCACATTTAAAAGCTCAGCCCCACTGAAGCTCAGGCATGCTCTCTATTATTCTGAAGGTGGAGAGCAGTTGCTGCTCAGCTATTAAAATGACTCCTTGCTTGATTTACTGGGTGCTGATTACTTTAATACTGTGAGTTTGAGTCCCACCTGAGTGGCTGGGATACATAGTTCAGTGTTCTTCAGTATAACTAAACTCTGTTTATGAGTGATGCTGAGTTATCCATTGTTCTTTCAAGTTCCATTCAGCCCTTTGCTCTTTGCCTTGCCACTTCTGAGGAAATAACTTTCAGTTTGTCTATCTGGATTCTTCTCATTTATTCAAAAATATTTTTATAGTATTCTAGTCATCTGTTCTGGTCATTTAGTATATATTTGTAAATCATATACACTGAGATATCTGTAGTGAAGGGGAGGACAACAATAGACACGATAAAAATGTGAATTACACAATAGATAAGAAATACCATAGAGACAAAAAATAAACAAGATTTTGCAGGTTAAGGGTGATCAAGTATTTCAAAGTATAGGAGAAAGGGCAGGTAGCCAGGTGACCAGAATGTCCAAAGAAGACAGAAGAGCAGTGAGCAGAGTGGACAGATAATGTGAGATCTTATTCATAATTGAAAAGACATTAGTATTTATCCTGAGAGAAATGAGAAGTCATTAAAGAGTTATCCTACGAATTAAGGCTGGAGATCTTAAAGGGTTCTGATTAACAAGAGGGTTCTGAGATACCTTTTAGAGGGATCAGTGGGGCTTAGGTGTGGTAGAAAATAAGAGAAGCTAGAGAGCTATAATAGAAATCCAGGTGAGTGATGACAGTGACTTTGACTAGATAGCAGTCCTAAAATTGGTTAGGAAAGTAGTTGGATGCCAGATGTATTTTGAAAATATTAATCCTGTCACTGATGTACATGAGCAGACAAACCCAGTTAACAAATATTATAGTTATTTGTGTACGTATGTGTGCACATATGCACTGAAAGAACAGGGTGGATGTCAGTTGTGATTTAAAAGGCTTTGGGAAGAATAAGTTTGGGGGGGGCGTATATCAAGAATTCAGGGGTAAACACCTTGAGCTTGGTGAAATGGATTATACAGTTGCACATATAAGTTGAGAGTTCAAAGAAGAAGTCATGAGCATATTGATGCAGTTAAAATCATGTATTTCTATGAGATCATTGAAAGAGGTGAATGAGCCAGGCACTGTGGCTCACTCCTGTAATCATAGCTACTCAGGAGGCTGAGATCTGAGGATCAAAGTTCAAAGCCAGCCTGGGCACAAAATGACCTGAGACTCTATTCCCAGTTAACCTCTAGAAAACGGAAAGTGGGGCTTGGCTCAAGGGTAGGGTGGTGGCCTTGAGCTGAAGAGCTCAGGGACAGCACCCAGGCTGAGTTCAAGCCCCATGACCCACAAAAAAAAAGGAAGAAAGAAAGAAGTGAATGATGGAAAAGGCAGAATAGAGAGCTAAAGTTTAAGTACAATGAACTTTAATACTTAAGAGATAAAGAAAAGATTAGGAACCAAGAATGAAAAAACCAAGAAGGCAGAAGGAAAGTCAAGAAAATATTAGTCAAGGTAAATATTAGTAAAGAAAATATATCAAGGTGAAGACAGTCTGTTAAATAAAATACATGAGAAAAACAGAATTGACTAATGAATTTAGCAAGGTAACCATCAGAGTAACTTGGATAAGAATAATTGCTATGGAATAACTGGTATCTAAGCCTGATTTGGGGTTGGATTAAGAAAGATATGGAGGATCAAAATTGGAAATAGCAAGCATTAATGATTCTTTTGAGGAGCTTGCTCTAAAGGAAAGTAAACGACTGGTGCAGTGGCTGCCAAGGGCAGGGCAAGTCATTAAAAAGCTTTATTGTTTTTAAGATATGAGAAATAATAGCATGCTTGTGTGTTTATGGAAAGGATCCAGTAGACAATAACAATTCTTTTTAGAAGAAAAAGGAAGACTTGTAAGAAGTAATGACCTGGAAGTAGGGGAGAGGGATAGCATTGGGAAAGGTTTTGCCTTGCTGGGAGGGTCATAGGTAGAAATGGGCAAAGTGTGAAGAAGCAACTTCTCCTCTTCTTCCCTCTTCCCCTCCCCCTCTCTTCCTCCTCCTTCTCTTGTCAGTGGTAGGGCTAGAACTCAGGGCTTAGGCGTTGTCCCTGGGTTCTTTCGCTCAAGGCTAGCACTCTAACACTTTGAACCACAGTGCCACTTCTGACTTTTGAGTCATTAATTGGATGTAAGTGTCTCATGGGGACTTTTGTGCCCCACCTAGCTTCAAACCACGATCCTCAGATCTCAGCCTCCTGAGTAAGATTACAGGCATGAAATACCACTGCCCAGTTAAGAAGCAACTTCGGAATGGAGGATAAATGTGCTGCGAAGCTATAGGTTCAGTCTTTTTTTTTTTTTTGTCAGTCAGTGGGCTTGGACTCTGAGCTGGGCGCTGTCCCTGAGCTCTCCAGTTTAAGGCTACTGCCCTACCCCTGGGCCTGGGTGTTGTTCCTGAGCTCTTCAACTCAAGGCTTAAAGTTGATACTAGGACCAGAGCATCAAGAATAACAGCAGGGGTGAAGGGTGGGGAGAACAACGTACCAGAGGTGCTGATGATAGTCAAAGGATGATTGGGATTGGGCAAGGAAACGAAAAGATAGGAGGCTACATTCAGTGTGGGGTGAGATTACAAAGCAGTTCCTGTGGTTGTTTTGGTTAAGGGGTTGGAAGTGTCTCTGTGAGAGAGGGGGAGGGTGGGGTAGAGATAAGGATATGGAGGAATTGAAAGCATACTCATGAGACTGGGAGTTTGGCCTAGTGGTAGAGTGCTTGCCTAGCTTGCACAAAGACCGGGGTTCAATTCCTCAGTACCACATACATAGAAAAAAGCTGGAAGTGGTGCTGAGGCTCAAGTGGTAGAGCTCTAGCCTTGAGAAAATCCAAAGATAGTGCTCAGGCCCTGAGCTCAAGCCCAGGACTGGCAAAAAATAAATAAATAAATAAATAAATAAAAATAAAAGCATACTCATCTCCTTTCTAGGTCTAGTGATGGGGGGTTGTAAGAGGAAAAAGCCCTGCTTTTAAGAAGGCTCTAGGGAAAGTAGTGAACTCAGCAAAGGTCCAGTGTTCCTGGACAAAGAAGAAAAAGGTAAGCTCAGTTGAGGCTCCAGATTTTGTGAACTATGGGTTATGGACTCCATGGGGCATAGAGGAAGAGTTTCAAGATGGGGTGGGGGAGAAAAAGGTAGAATAAGGAAGAATCAGAGCCTTAGGGAGACAAGGTAAACAGGAGGTGACCTGGGAACTAAGGTAATTGTGTGTGTGTGTGTGTGTGTGTGTGTGTGTGTGTGTGTGTGTGTTGGTACTAAGGATTGAACTCATGGCCTCATTAGTCATGCTTGGCTTTTTCTCTCAAGGCTGGCACTTGAGCCACACTTCCACTTCTGGCATTTTTCTGGTTAATTGAAAATAAGAGTGTCGCACAGACTTTCTTGCCCATGCTGGCTTCAAATTATGATCCTTAGATCTCAGCTCTTGAGTAGCTAGGGTGACAGCCATGAGTTACCAACACCCAGCTGGGGTGATTTATAAACTGACATAAACAAGGACAAAGGCACAAGGAGCTGAGCCCTTCCCATGTAAGGCAGATGGAGTTGAGTCATTGAGGACTGGAAATCAGATGAGTTTCAAGGGTTCCTTCCTAAGTGGATATTAGGGTAGTCCCTCTGGAGAGTTGGTCTCTCTTCTTCCTGTCCTGCTGTCTAATTTTTTTTCTCTTTACTATCCCAGTAGTTGTATTACTTTAACTCTGTGATATTAATGCACTGACTTTAAGAAGCTCGACAGATTTTCTTCTCTGATTATTGAATTTCCTGTTTCTTTCAAAGCCTTAAAAGTACTTTTTCACATCTACCCCTTTCCCTGCCCCAGAGTACACATCCGGGGCTCTGTTGACACACTTGTCACATGGGTCATTGCCAAAACAGGTCTGTGATCAAAGATTCACAGAGCTGAGGCATTCAGAGAAGATTAATGTAGCCTCAAGATCTACTAGAAAGGTCTTTCTAAGTCCTTGTCTATTCCAACATCTCCACCTTTCCTTGCTCTGCCCCCCTCTGCCTGTATAATAAACTGCTTTTGGCAGAAAAAGCCTTACACTTCAGGGAAGATGATTTTGTTTCTGTGGTCTCTGCTTCAGAGAATACAGCTGCTCATCATCTTGGTAAATGAGACTATGCTTCAATTCCTGGCTGCCCAGACTTTAGTTAGTCATTTGGGCCTCATTTTCATTCAGATCTTCTCCTGGGTTTAGTTTGGTTCTGGTTGAAAGCCAGACCCATTCCATTGGGTTCACTCATAGCTTGAGTTGGCAGCCCATCTAATAGTCTCCAGGCTTTTCTTCTGTCTTTACCTCAAGGTGTTTCCAGAGGAGGGATAAGGAAAAGGACCAGGTTGCTCGGAGCTTGTGTTTGCTAGGTTAAATGAAAAGCTGAGGTCTCAGGAGGCGAGCAATTCTCTGTCATGTGCTCTAGTTGCCTGTCAGCCCTCTGAACACTGTTTTCATCTTTCTAGAGCCCTACACAGCATGGCCTGATGACTTGTCTGCAGGAACCATGGTCTCTCTCCTTAATGTACCTCAACTAATTTTCCTTAATCAGCTCTCAGGAAGATTTTTTATTACTGGTAAGACACAATATTGTCCTCGGTGTTTGCATTCTAGTGATAGAGATGAGGGAGAAAAAGGTAGGCTAGGATGGCCAGATTGTGGTGGGTGTCAGTACACATCACTGTGACCAGGTCTCCACATTTGAAGGAAGAACCTTAAAACTCCAGATATTTCTTTTTTGTATGTATGTGGTACCAAGGAATTGAACCCGGGTCTTCGTGCATGCAAGGCAAGCACTTTAACCACTAGGCTAAACTCCCAGGCCAACTCCAGATATTTCTGTATAACCCCCTGATTACAAAATTTTGGTAATTGTTTTAACTGTTAAACAAACAAGCAAACAAGCAAAACAGGAAAGAGGGTCTGGGAGCAGAGCCTAGTGGAAGAATGCTTGCCTGGCATGTATGTATGAAGCTCTGGGCTCAATTCCTCAGTACTACCCACACAGAAAAAGCCTGAAGTGGCACTGAGGTCAAGTGGCAGAGCACTAGTCTTGAGCAAAAGCATCAAAGGGTAGTGACCAGGCCCTGAGTTCAAGCCCCAGGACTGGGGGAAAAAAAGGAAAGAGTTAAAGACATGGCTGTATAGTTGTATCTACCTAGCAAACATGAGACCCTGAGTTCAAACCCCAGAATTACTAACAAAACAAAAGCAGAAAAATGAATATAAAAATAAGGAACAAAAAATAGTAACAAATACAAGGGAGAAAAAGAGACAGAGAGAGATAAAGGGGTATGTCTTTTAGTCTTCATTTTTTTTTGCCAGTCCTGGGACTTGAACTCAGGGCTTGAGCACTGCCCTTGGGCTTTCTCAAAGCTAGCATTCTACTACTTGAGCCACAGCACCACTTTTGGGTTTTTCTGTGTATGTGGCACCAGGGAATCGAACCTAGGGCTTTGTGCATGGTAGGCGAGCACTCTACCACTAGGCCACTTACCCAGCCTCTTTTAGTCTTCTTGACCCATGGGTCAAAGTAGGATATCAATGCCTAGTTCATGTTAAACATAATAGTTCCTTTATGGTTGATTTTGTTATTGTTTAAAAAAATATATGGTTTGGCCTGCTCTGTGATTCTGAAAACACACAGAAAGGACTTGTCTGCTGCTGTCTCAGGCCGCAGATCCTTGATGGAGTCCAGTAGGAATCAGGGTCCATGAGCAGTTTTATCTGTTAGGACCATGTCGTAGGTGGCTGGGATCCCTCAGGAAACTGTCAAGTTCTTTGAGGATACGTTCACTCTGGTAGAAGCAGGCGAGTGTAAGAAGAAAGACTTCCTCATTGTGAAAGACAGCTGAAGACTTTAGAGGAATCTTCTCCATCTCAGAGATTAATAGAGTTTATTATCCCACTGTACATGTTCTGGAAGTGGTTTTCTAGGTTCAAGAGGCAAATTAATTAGCCTCTTTTACCTCCATGTTTGAATCTGTAAAATGAGTTATAACATTTTTAAAGAAAGATTTTATGAGATAGAGCTTGCAGCATGCTTCTTTAGAGGTATCTGAAGAGTAAGCTCCTATATTGGGAAAGGCTGAATGACAGTGTTTTTAGAAGACTTACTCAGTATGCTTTTAATAGGCTTTAAATTCCCAGTATGCTTTAAAAGTAAATAGGCATTTGCTTATCTTCAGCTTATTTTTGCGCCACATTTGAACACTGGTGGGTGGTTCAGATTTGTTTGCCTCATCTTCACTCGTTTGCCATGTTGCCTGCCTTGAGCCTTCTACCTTTTCCCCAAGTCATCTGGCCTCTGAACACTCTACAGAGAAGTCTGTATCTGAGCACCTTTAGTCCCAGGTAGGTCCTGATTTATTCTTGTTGTTTTGTGTGTTTCTCAGTAGAATATCTTGCTGCCCTGAAAGTTTCACTTCAATAAGCCGCACTTCACCAAGCCCCTGGTTCTGCAGACCAAGCTTACAACTCCACTGGGATTAGCATAGTGAGAGAACAACAGGTGGGGCTGCTGCCTCCCCTCTTTGCATATACTTTCAGCTTCTTCCTTTTCCTCTAATAGATAGATCTACTGGGCTTCAGTCTGTTTGGGGTTTTTCTTTCTTTCATTTCCTTTTTCTTTTTATCAGTAATGAGGCTTGAACTCGGGGCCTATGTGCTGTCCCTGAGCTCTTTTGCGTAAGGCTAGCACTACCACTTTCAGCCACAGGGCCACTTCTGGTTTTCTGATGGTTAATTGGAGATAAAAGTCTCATGGACTTTCCTGTCAGGCTGGCTTCGAAATGCAATCCTCAGATCTCAGCCTTATGAATAGCTGGGCTACAGGCATGAGCCTCCAGTGCCTGGCTTAAGGGTTTTCTTTTCTTCTTCACCTACTTGAATCAAAACATGCTGGCAAAAGTTTATAATTCCATTTTAAATTTAGGTGTTGCCTTCCAACTAAAGGCAGAATCCCTTACCTATTGAAAAGAGTGGTCTAATTTTTTTTTTCTTTTCTTTTTTTTTTTTTTTTTTTTTTGTGATGGACCTAGAGCTTGAACTCAAAGCCTGGGCACTATCCCTTAGCTTTCGTCCCCCTCCCTTCCCCTTCCCCCCCAGTTTAAGCCTAATGCTCTATCATTTGAGTTGTACTTCTACTTCTAGATTGTTTTGGTGCTTAATTGGACATAAGAATCTGACCGACTCTCCTGGCTGGGCTGGCTTGGAACCAGGATCTTCAGATCTCAGCCTCCTGAGTAGCTAGGATTATAGGCATGAGCCATGAATGCAGACCTGGCTGGTCTGCATTTAAAAAATACTGGCCAATGTGAGGAGTCTCTTGGAGATCTTCTGAAAATACTAGAGTCAGGGAAGGGTATAGCGGTATATCATTTGAAGTTAGGGCCTTGAATCTAGCTTAGAGGACAACTGCTTTGGAAAGGCAGGCCTCTGCTACTGATGAAATCTGTTCCTCCTACCAGAGAGACAGGGCTTTTGCACTGAGAAGGCCAGATGCGAGGGGCTCAGGGAAAGGAGGTGGGGGTGGGCTCAACTTCTCCACTGGTCTGAGACATTTATAGCACCTATCTTTCTGGACCTGTTTCTACCTGTATTTACGCAGCCTGTGGTGGCTAGATTGTGTCAAATGGAAATGGACGCATTTCATTGCAGGGGCTAGTTCTTGGACACTGGCTAGGGACACTGGCTGGAATGGAGCTAGGGAAAAAAAATTAAAACAAAGGTCAGTGGAGGGAAAGCCAGAGGCTGAGCAGCTCTTTGGTGCAGCATGTGGGAAGCCTTGGTGGGTGGCTGGGCCTGGCAAAACTCCGGGGGCTTTCCAACTCTGCTACTGTCACATCAGGGCTGGGGTGGTGAGGCAGATGTGGATTGCATGGGAAGCGGTGTGTGAGGTAGGTCCACAGAGAGGGGCTCTGGCCATTAGAGGTGCTACCTCTGGGGTGGGAGGGAATCTGTACTTGGAAAGAAGTCCAGAGCGGCTCCGCGTGGCAGATCCCCTTGCAAACACAAAACTATAGAGTCCACATTTGCAGATACTGCTGTGGGCATCTTTAGTTTCCCCTAATCATTACCTGTCTGGCTGTTCTCAGACAACCATGACATCATTTTTAAAGAAAAGAAAGAAAGAATGAATGAACTGTCCTGTCGAAAACCTGTTGATTAAAGCTCTGAGAGCAAAGCTGAACAACAAGAAGACTCCATGGTGAGATCTTCAGGCATTTCCCCTTGTGGTGGGGTGCAAACATGGGTGGGCCCAGCGAGGGTGCTGCTGGTGCACCCTCCTTGTAAAGCCCACCCTGACCCCTGCCACCCACCAACCAGGCTAAAGACGAGGCCTCCATCTGAAGTGGGAAGTCCTGGACAGGAACGAGATCTAGTGAAACGACAAGAATCTTGCAGACCTTTTCCAGGCCTTTCCTTTACTCAGGGCAGCAGCACACAGGAGGCCAGGCAGCTCACACCGTTTCACAGAGGCAGAAACAGGCTGGGAAGCTACATTAAGGAACCTGAGCCAAAGCAGCAGAGCCAGGACCCCCCTTCAGCTGCAAACCCAGACACCAAGGACTAGGGGAGGGGAGGGAGAGGACCCTGGAGCTTGTGGCTTTGCTCCCCTCAGGTCTGCCCAGGGCAGGGGTCTGCTGAAAAGGCCGATCTGGTCACCTGGGACTAGAAGACGGGGACTAGAGGACCGCGGGCTTGAGACACAGGCAGCTGCCAGCCCTGACCCATGACACGCCCCCCCCCATCCTTCCCCGCCCCCGCCTGCTGCGGTCGGCGGGCCTGGGAGCAGGCCGCATACCGCGCGGTGCAGAGGAAATGGCTGGAATTCCTCCCTGGCTGCTGAGCTCTGTTCCCTCCCCTGGGGAGGGGGTGGGGTCTAGGGGGACAGCCCCCGGACCGGGCACCCCTGAGGGCCCCTTGTGCCACTGTCCCCTACCGCCCAGGGCTTTCCTCTAGCCTGGGAACGACCCCACTCCTTGCCCACAAGGGGGTCCCCAAAGCCCGCCGCAGCCGGGTCTCCGGTCTCCTTACTCATCTGTGGCTCAGGCCTGCTAGTTAACAGGGCTCTAGAGCTTTGCCATCTGCATAGAGTGCCCCTAACCCTAGCTGGTGCAGCGTCCACCCGGGACAGCACCCAATAGCTGTGGCCCCCCATGGAGGAGGATGTGGAGAATGTGAACTCTGCTCATGGCAGAAGGAAAGCCCTGGCATGGCCCCAGATTGTTTAGGCCCAGCCTTTGGGGATTTCTACTCAGGCCTTTCTCTAGGCTGAAGACTCCATCACTTCCCTGTGGCCAGGTAGGGTGCAGGGTAGTGGAGGCACAGGGAGAAGAGGACCTGAGGTGGGTAGTGAGTGACCTAGGCCAGTGTAAGGAGACTCCTTGGGGCAGCAGAGTACCGGGAACAGATGGAAACTCTTCTTGGAGTCAGTTGACCTTAGAAAGCTCCCTTGTTTCCAAGGACACAAAGGGAAGGTAGATGGAGGACTGAGGATGGTGGGGTCTGCTGGTGTTTTGATACCATGTTAGTTCTAGGATCTCACTTGGATCTAAACTCTCACAACGGGGAAACTACTGTACCCAGTGTCCCTTCTGTCCTTGCTTTCCTCAGCCTGGAAGAGCCTGCTTTCCTTTCTGTGGCTCCCAGCTCCAGTATCTTCTTCTGTTGTCAATGAGTTTTTCTTTGACCTCTTGTACTAGCTGAATTCTACTCTCCATCAGCTTTAGCCTTTTGACAAGTATTTTCACATTGGATTTGACACCTTCACACTCAGTTGTGAATATGTGCTTACACATTTACCTCCCAGGTTGGACAATAACTACAAAGGCAGAGATTGGCTGACTCCTACACACTACCTAGCAGCGGTGCTTGACTTTTACGAAAGACACTGCCTAAATGCTTATTGAATAAACGAGTGTGAGAAAGAGGAAGGAATCGGTCAAGCCCAGTACACACAGCAGCAGGAAAGCAAGTCTGATGTGAATCTTTGTAGAAAGCACAAATCTTTATGCCTAACATGGATAATTTGCTACCAGAACCTGCTTGACCTTCCTTACCACTATAGGGAGGGCAGGGTCCAAATGGCTAATCAGGACTCTCAAAGACCACCTGAACTTCCATCTTGGATCCTAATCTTAATATCATCCCGTTTTCACGTTTTCTTCCCCTCGCTCTAGCTCTAAACTTGGCTTAGTTGATGCATACCTATTTACCTATGCTGCCCTCCCTCTACTTACGTGCCCCACACTGGCCTACCTACCTCATTTCTCAGCCCAAGGCTCAAGAGGGTCTAATTCTACCTGAAGCTGTACTGTCCAGCCATTCCAGATGGGATTGTGGCTTGGAAGGAATTACCTTGGTTCAGGCTTGGCTCAGAAATGACCTTGGTCATATCTGTCTGCCTCCAGAATAGAATGGCTTCTAGCTTAAGGCAGGACAGGGATAGTTTTCCACTTTCTCCAGAGGCTTCCAAGTTGCCAGGTGGAGGACTAGAGATGGACTCTTATCTGAGCATGCTCTGTAGGAGGAAATAGGAGGTTTGAGCCAGGCCTGTTCTAATGCATTCTCCCCTCCCCAGACAGGCCTGGTGGGCAGTGGTGGAACTGGGGAAGAAGAAGGTATGAGGTCTTTTCCAGAGCTGCCACTAGGTACTTTGGCCCAGGGGGAACAGGCCCACGAGGCCTTGGTGGACTGTTCACATAGTCATACAGTCACAGCCCGGCCACAGGGCACAATATGGTTCTGGGAATTTTGGATGTCAAAGCCCCTACAATTTTCATAAGAAAAAGGAACAGACTTTGGCATCTTTGCTCCAGAAACAGGAACTGACCAAGACACTGACTTCTGATAGTCACTTCCTTATCTAGTGCTCTCAGGGTCGAGGGAGTTCTCTCAGCCCCGCTCTTTTGTCTTGATGTAACTGTGGGCTGGAGTCTTAAATTTTTGTTTTTCGTAGTAGGGGATTTGAACTCAGGACTGTGGTCTTGCTCAGCTTATTTGCCTGGTACTTTACTACTTAAACCAGACTTTGAACTTAGTTTTTCATTGGTTACTTGAATGGAGCTTTTTTGCCTGAGGACGTTTTGCCTGAGCTGGCATTGAATCTCAGTCATCAGATCTCACCCTCTTGAATAGCTAGGATTACAGATGGGAGCCACTGGCTTTTGGCTCAGCTCCAGGATTTTCTGAAATAGCAGGGGAGAATTGGGAAGTAGGAAAGAGAAATTCAGCGTTGTGACTCAGTGGGGGAAGAAAAGAGACTTATGATTGGTCTATCCTTGAGAACTGACTGAGGTCAGGAGACCAAGGTAAGGGGAATTGGAGTCAGTGGTCAGCTGGCACCAGATGCTCAATGCAGCTGTATATTTTGTCTTCTGGAAAGAACATCCGTATTGTGACCCTGTACAGTTTGCAGTTCCTTGGGCCCTTGCCTCACAGCGTTGAAGGACAGCTGTGTGGAATCATAGCACACAGCTGTATTCCCCTCTTCATGTTTTTTTGGGGATCTGCTGGGCCATGTGTGTTTCTGGATATTGAGTGAATATAAAACAGCTTTCCCTTGTAGAGTTTAGAGCTGAATGCAAGGACCTGGTGTTCAAATAATAAAGCATTATGATAAGAAAGCTAAGGATAATAACAGCCAAGAGAGGAGGGTGAGGCTGCATGAGACTGGGGTGGAGCACTCAAGGCCTTAGTGGAAGGTGGAATTTGAAGTGGGTAATCAGTCACTTGCCATGTGGACGAGGGAAACACTCCAGGGAAAAAAGCAGGGAGAGGAGAATGAATATATCCAGGGAGCTAGGAGTAGGGTACAAGTAGGTACAGAAGAGGTGGGAGAAACGGCTGGAACACAGTCTGTCGCACCAAGACCCCTACCACCCCACCAAGCTGTGTGGATTCCTCTGAGAGCCACACCAGATTTGACCAGAGTGGCGAGTCCAGCTGAGAGAAGGAATGAGACCACTGGGAGAACTGGGGGAAAAGGCAAAACAGCTACTCAGGTACACATATTTACCCAGGCCATGGATACATTTTACTTCCCAGCTTCTCAACAAGGGCCCCCTCCTGTGATTCCCTTCCAGGAAGTCTTGGTCTAGGGGATTTTGACTGAGCTTGTGCCTTGGTGGGAATGAACTGAATTCCTTCCATTCAGCTCTAAACTCTACTATGACCTGGGCCATTAGAGGCCTGTTTCCTCCAGGCCAGGCTAACAAGGACACTCGGCCTATCACAGGTCTGGGTTCTAGGAAGGTGAGGTATTGGGTAAGAACTGGATGAAGAGTTGCCTAGCAGGATGTGGAAGAGGGAAACAGTCTCTTAACCCAATCTGTAAGAGGAGCTGGCGAAGAGGCACCAGAGGTCAGAGTCTCTAAATAGACCCAGTGGAACTGCCCTTTCCTTCTTCCTGCCTAGCTCTGGGAGCTGGTACCATCCTTATGAGCAGTACCATCCTCAGCCATGAGTAGAGAGAATTGTACAGGCTAGAATATTTAAGCAGCTTCATTTCTCTTTCTAGGTTGTAATCCCTAGTGGGCAGAGATGGCGTTTCCCACAATCTTGGTCAGCTGGAGGAGAAGATTAGGCTTGAGGTCCCACTGTGTGCAGGGTAACCTTAGGGGTGACAGAAAGACTGAATTCACTGTTTTATCACCTCTCCCTCCTGACTGTGTGACTGTAAAATCCATTTCCTGTGGGATCTTTGCTAATGGCCAACTTCTTTGTTTCTATTCTTTCTCTCTACTTCCCATTTCTCCCACTGGGTATGTTAGCATTTCATTGTTTTTGTTATCTTCAGCTTGTCTGGCCATGGGAATACAATGATAAATAATCTTATGATTGAACTAGATATACTTCCCCATCTCCTATAAGGGTCCGGTGGTCTCTAAAGCCTGAGATGCTTACTTGGCTGGAAGAGGGGAGACCTTTTGCTTGCTAGTTATGATTCTGTGGCGACACCTGCTGGTCACATGCAGCTACATACACATGTGGTTTTATGTGAATGTACTCAGAGGGAAATGATTAAAACCTATAGAGACACACAGCCAGGAAAACACAATGAAATATATACATGTTTGCAAACGGGTATGTATGAACCAGACATACAATCACCTGTAGAAATTCAGCATCCAGTTTAGTATTTCAGCCTTACAGGAGTTCAAGAAGGACATTGTAGTCTACAAAATAAAACATAATTCTTTAGGTCAACTTTTCACCAGGCTCATTTTTTTCACTCTTTCTAGCCAATTCTCCAAGAATGAGCCTCTAGATTTCTTTGGCACAGGCTCAAATGCCACCTTCTCTGGGAAGCCACTCTGTATTTCTCCATGTCAGCTAATAATTCTATGGCTCTTTGACACTTGTCATTTTATTAACTTGCCTTGTAGCTATTGGGGGAGTGTATTTTCTTTTCTAGTCTCCAAACAGCTGAGGGGAGGAGGTGCGCTTGCCTTATGTTTGTCCTTCTATGTAGTAGCTGACATACTGCTTAGCACAAAGTAGGGGCCCAATATGTCCTTGATGAATAAAGGACCCAGATATAGCACAGAGGAGAATCAAGACAGTACACAGAAATGTGTACAAAGCATAAAAGCACAGCAAGCTATCTTTATGCCTATAGTGTTGAGTAGACATGAACCCTAAATGAAGTTCTTTATTATTTCTCTTTTTTTTGGTTCTCTTTTGGTGATACTAGTGTTTGAACTCAGGGCCTTGCTAGTCAGATGCTCTATACTTGATCCAACCCTTTTTGCTTTAGTTTGTTTTCCAGATAGAGAATCACCTTGGCCCACAGCTGGGTCTCAGAATGTTATCCCGCTTTTCCACATGTCACCTCCTACTGGCCTTTATTTCAATTTGATTTTTCTTCTCTTCTTCTTCCTTTTCCTCTTCCTCTTCTTCTTCCTTTTCCTTTTCTTCTTCCTCTTCCTTTTCTTCTTCCTCTTCTTCTTCCTCTTCTTTTTGTGGGTCATGGGGCTTAAACTCTGGTCCTGGGTGTTGCCACCCTATCCTTGAGACAAGCCCCACTTCCCGTTTTTTCTAGCGGTTAGTTGGAGATAAGAGTCTCACATTTTTTTGTTTGTTTGTTTTTTCCCCCAGTCCTGTGCTTGGGCTCAGGACCTGAGCACTGTCCTTGGGTTTCTCAAGGCTAGAACTCTACTATTTGAGCCGCAGCACCACTTCTCGCTTTTTTCTATGTATGTGGTTCTGAGGAATTGAACCCAGGTCTTCATGCATGCTAGCCAAGCACTCTACCACTAGGCCAAACTCCTGCCCTGAGTCTCACGTTCTTTAGTGCCCCTAGTGCTCCAGTTGGCACCCTCAGATCTCAGCCTCCTGTGTAGCTATGATTACAGACGTGAGCCACAATGCCCACTTCTAATTCTTCCTTTTCTGCTTTTCTGATGACCTCAGGCTGTACCTATTTAAAACATGCTCTTTCTCAAACTCAAGAATTCTAGTAGTTCTTATTGCATGATGAAGTTTGAGAAAAATTAAATCCTTTTCCACTCTCTCTTAAGAGGAAGGAGTCATAGTAAAAATAAGTGGCAGCACACTTCTGCAGATGTTTCTCATTGCTTTTTAAAAGATGCAATTGCAGCTAGTGCCACCAATTTTCCTAAAATTACTGTCTTGAATGTGATTGCAAAGGAACTACAGCAGCCATTTTGCACCCATGAAGGAAAGACTGTAACATTGGCCTGACCTCTAATCAAATGATACTACTTCTAGATTTATTGTTTATGTGGAAAAAGAAATATCTGTGTTTCAGCCATTGTAAGTTATGTTTTCTGTTTATGCATCTGGATGCAATCCTAACTCATGCTTTTAAATATCCCTACCCCATTACTACAGGATTTACCCAACCTGTATTTAAAGAGCCCTCTCATTAACCTGGCCTCACTCTACTGCTTTGCAAGTGTTCTTCACATTGGCCCCACCCTAGTCCTAGCCTTCACTGTCTCTGGCCTCTACATTCCCAGGAAGTTCTCTTTGCTCCTACATCTGGCCTCCTCCAATTCTGTCTTTTCACAACAGTCTGAGAGCTCCTTTTAAAAACAACTCACCTGCAAGTGGCTTCCCACCAGTAATCCTAGCTAGTCAGGAGGTGGAAATCTAAGGATCATGATTTGAAGCCATCCTCGGAGGAAAAGTCCTCATAGGACTCTTACCTCCCCAAACTGGAAGTGGTACTGTGGCTCAAAGCGATAGAGCACTAGCCTTGAGCACAAAGAGGCTTAAAGACAACATCCAGTCCCTGAGTTCAAGCCCCAGAACTGACAAAAGAAAAACAACAAAACAAATCATGAAGTTCAACAAGATAAACTTCAAGTGGATACTTGAAAAGGGAGAGATGGGGTCAAATGAAAAGGGGACAAATGAAGGGGAGAAGAGTGAGGGAAGAGGCAGGTTGGAGAGGGATGGGTGGGAATGTTAAAAGGGGTAACATTGATCAATATGCATTGTGTTCATAAACAACTTTGTTAAATGGCAATTCCTATGTACAACTACTTAGATAATAAAATATAAAAATAAAAGCAAATGCCTTTAATGCATTTTTATTACCCCTTAACCGAAATACAAATGTTTCTATGAAACCTAAATTCCTAGAATTTTCGTGGGCCAGTAGTTGATCTCCTCGCCCCCTCTCATGCACAATGTGGAGGCTCAAACCCAGTATGTTCTACCACTGAGTTGATCCCCAATCCTTAGTTTTTTGAGACAGGTTGTTACTATGTAGCCCAAGGTAGACTTGAACTTGAACTCTTCCTGACCTTACCTTTCCAGTGCTGTCATTACATTCATTGTGCCCATTGAGCGCCACTCTTAAACATTCTGATTTAATTGGTCAGGGATGTTTTAAACTTGAGGGAAGACTCTAGAATACCAGCCAGAGGCAAGAATCAGTTTACTCTGCCTATTATTTTGTTCTCACCAGTCCCACCTAAGTTCTTCAGATGTGCCAAGCTTTATGCTATCTCGGGACCTTTGAAGATACTGTTCCTTCTGCCTGGAAGGCAAGTTTCCTTAACTTGTCATATGTCTGTCAGATCTTCCTGCCTCAGCCTTGTGAGAACTAGGAATAGAAGCATGTGCCTCCCTTCCTGGCCTAAATTTCTTATTTCTTTCTAGATACTGTTAGTACTTAAAAATGACATTTGGACTTCAAAATAACAGAAATTTCTCATGAGTGCATAATACCTTTGAATGTTTTAGAATTCATTTATTCTTTTGTTGCTAGAAATTCATATTATTTCTCCATTTTTTTCTGTTATAAAAATGTAAAGCATATGGGGCCGGGAGTTTGGCCTAGTGGTAGAGTGCTTGCCTAGCACGCACGAAAACCTGGGTTCGATTCCTCGGTACCACATACATAGAAAAAAAGCTGGAAGTGGTGCTGAGGCTCAAGTGGTAGAGCTCTAGCCTTGAGAAAATCCAAGGACAGTGCTTAGGCACAGAGCTCAAGCCCAGGGCTGGCAAAAAAAAAAAATGTAAAGCATATTCTTGTATATTAAAACATGTCATATTTTTCCTTTAAAAATACATTTTTGTGTTGGGCCCCAGTGGCACAAGTCTGTAATCCTAGCTACTCAGGAGGCTGAGAGCTGAGGATTGTGATTCAAAGCCCTTAAGACTCTTATCTCCAATTAAACACACACACACACACACACACACACACACACACACACACACACACATCGGAAATAGAGCTGTGGCTCAAATGGTAGAGCACTAGCATTGAACAAAAGAGCTTAGGGACAGCATCCAGGCTCTGAGCTCTAGCCCCATGACAACAAAAAATAAATAGTAGGTCAGTAGCCTAGAGCTGAAGAGCTCAGAGACAATGCCCAGATCCTGAGTTCAAGCCCCAGGACTGGCATAGACACAAAAAATCTTTTTCTTGAGTTGGAGGATTGGAGGCTGGCTCAAGTGGTAGAATATTTGCAAAGCTGCATGAACAACCTTAAGTTCCAGCTTCAGTATCACCAAAAATAAACAAAAATAAAAGCTCAAGCCAGATGCTGGTGGCTCCTGCCTGTAATCCTAGCTATTCAAGAGGCTGAGATCTGACAATTACAGTTCAAAACCAATATGGGTAAGAAAATCCATGAAACTCTTATCTCCAATTAACTACCAGAAAACTGGAAGTGGTGCTGTGGCTTGAAGTGGTAGAGTACTAGCCTTAAGCAAAAGAGCTTAGAAACAACGTCCAGGCCCTGAGTTCTAGCCCCATGACCACCACCAACAACAACAAAATAAATAAATAAATAAAAGCATCCCCCCCCCCACCTTTAAAAAAAAATCAGTTGTGGGACTTGAATTCTGGGCCTGGGCACTGTCCCTGAACTCTTCAGCTAAAGTCTGCCACCCTACCCTTTGAACCATAGCACCACTTCCAGTTTTCTTGTGCTTAATTAGAGATAAAGATCTCATGGACATTAGTGCTTGGTCTGGCTTTGAACCTTGATCCTCAGATCTCAGCCTCCTGAGTAGCTAGGATTACAGGTGTGAGCGACTGCACCCAGCTAAAATCTCAAATTCTTTTTTTAAATATATTTTTATTTTAATTAATAAAAGGGTTACATGATATTTGCCAGATAGAAGGTGCATTAATTCACATACATTGATACCCTTTCACATGTCTTGGTACCCATTACCCTCCCCCCACCCACCACCCACTCCCCATATTGGTTTTCCCCCCTTCCCTATCAAGTTTCAGATAACCAAATACAAATAAATTCAATATATCAGATAACAAAGTGAGATACTGTAACAATATAAGATACCTAAGGTACAGCAAAGGAGATGAGGGATAACGTAGTACATTAAGGACAACAATCATTCGTTATATGGCTTTTGTTTCAATATCCTGGAGGTCCTTTCAATTAGCTTCATACTATATGGCCTTATGTATCAAGGTTTTGCTCTATTGCAGATCTCTGCTAGTAGAGCCCAAGGTTTCTACTGTAAAATCTCAAATTCTTATCTTGCTCATCAGAAGGGAAGTTTATATATCTGTATATATCTATAGCTATATTCTATATAGATCTAGATTTTATATATGTATACACATCTATATGTCCATATGTGTATGGTGGGGTGGGGATGAGCTCAAGTCTTACAACCAGAAACTAGCAGGTAATAGATAAGCTGAGAATTGGGAAGGAATCTGAGCTTTTCCTTTACTTGCAAGTTAGTAGCGTAGCTTGCCAGTGTTACAATTTCTGGCAGAAGCCCAAGGACTGGGGTCAGAGAAGAAGACTTTATTGTTCACAGCAATGCAGTGGCTGCACTAAGAGTATTTGGTTCTAAACTCCAGTCCTCCTGGGTGGTAAAAAGGCCCAGGTACTAGTGTGTGTGCTACAGAAGAGCTGCCCTGAACTCAGAAAATGAGAACTGTTCTTAATTGGCAGTTAGCCTATTTGATCTTTGTTCCAGAGGAATATTATCCTTCCAACGCTGAAGTGTATACAAACCTGCCTTTAGTATCAGAGGGAGACACTATCTCTGTCTTTCAAGTTGTTCACTAAGTAAACATCCCTGGGCAGATAGTGAGGAACAAAGGATTTTTAGCACTTGACTAGTCAGGTATGTGAATGTGTGGTAGATGTGAGGAGAGCCCTTTGCTCACTTGAACTTTGTTCCCAGAGACGCTTTATGGACCCAGTTCAGGGACTGCATCAGATCTGAAGTCTGCTTTGTGAAGTGTTTGAGACTGGCAGCACCTGCAATCTGAGGACACAGTTCTGCAGAATAGGAGCTGCAGCGATTTGCATGGGGTTTCTTTAACTTTGGGCCAAGTGGTAAGCTCTGGGAGTACTGAAGTGGTTGTGGAGATGGGGTTTTCCAACTTCTATGGAAGTTAGAAAACAATAGTTGGACAAATAATCAGAAAGTCGGGAGCCTCCACAACAGTTTCCAGAGCTCACATCAGTTCAGGAAACATGAGAAGTTCCAAATGGCCAGTGCAGAGAGTGGAAAGACATTGTGGAGGACATGGACCATTCAGTGGAAATCTTAGCAGTTGGATGTCTTTGGGATGCTTATAAGACAGTCTTCCAAGCTGGGAGACATCTCAGCTATAGACGTTGATTTCTTATGGTTCCAGAGAATAGAAGCAGCATGGTTTGGCTGTGGTGAGGGCCCTCTTCTGAGTTGCTGACTGCCTTCTTCTGATGGTAGTTTTACCTGGCTGAGAGCTAGAGAACTCTATTTATTTTTGTGCTAGTACTTAGGGCCTGGACACTGTCTCTAAGCTTTTTTTCTTTTTTAAATTAAAGGCTAACTCTATGCCATTATTACTGAGTCACACTTTCCTTTCCAGCTTTCTGTTGGTTAATTGGAAACTTATTATTTGGAAATAAGAGACTCATAAACTTTTCTGCCTGGGATGGCTTTGGAGATTGATCCTCAGATCTCAGCTTCCTGAACAGCTAGTACTATAGGTGTGAGCTACTGGCATCCAGCAAGAGCGCTCATTTATAAAGGCACTAATACCATTTGTGAGGGCTCTGTACTCATGGCCTATTTACATTTCAGTAGTACCACGTTGGAAGTTAACTTTTCAACATTCAATTTTTTTTTCTCCCTTTAGTAGTATTGCTGGGAATTGAACATAGGACTTTGTGCATTCTAGGCAAATGCTTAGCCCCAGCCCCTTTCCACAGGAATTTGAATGCATTTGATCCATTGCAAAGGATAAGACTAGTCTAGGGTAGAAATGCCCTAGACCAGTCCTTCACACCTTTGGCACTGTTGATATGTGTGAAGGGTAATTGTTTGTGTGAGGGCTTTCCTGGGCATTATAGAATATTTAGCAGTGTCCTGAGTCTCCACCACTGAATGCCAATTTCACCCTCCTAAGTTGTGATAAGCAAAATGTCTCCAGACATTGCTGGAGAAAGGAGGACCAAAACTTAGGTCTGATTTAAAAACATACTGTTCTAGACCTACCCTAAGAGAGCAGGGAAGCTGGGTGCTGGTGGCTCATACCTATAATCCTAGCTATTTGGGGAGGATGAGATCTGAGGACAAAGCCAGCCCAGGCAGGAAAGTCCATGAGCTGCTTGTTTCCAATAAGGGACTAGAACACTACAAGTGGAATGGTGACTCAAAGTGGTTGAATGCTAGCCTTGAGAAGAAAAGCTCAGAGACAGCTCCCAGGCCCTGAGATTAGGCCCCATGACTGACCAAAAAAGAAAGAAAGAAAGAAAGAAAGAAAATAGGCAAAATATTTTTTTTTTTTTGCCATTTCCAGGGCTTGAACTCAGGGCTTGAGCATTCTCCTTGGAAGCTGTCTTTAGGCATGCTAAGCAAGCACTCTTCCACTAGGCCAGACTCCTGGTCCCCAAACATTTCTTAATAGCATTTTGCTTCTCTGTAAAGAATCCAGCTACCTGACATGTCTCCCTCCAAAATTCAGACACTCAACAATGTAACATTCACAGTGCCAGCTGCATCCAATCAAAAATGACAAAGCATGCTAAAAAGCAGGAAACCATAACCTGTACCAGGAGAATATCAATTACAAGATCCAGAGCTATAAATGTCTAATCTTGACTTAGAAGACAGAGACTTCAAAAGAGCTATTATAAAGATGTTCATAATTTAAGGTAAAACATGAACATAATGAGAAGAGAAACACAGAATCCAAAATGAAAAATCATGGAATAAATTTTTTCTTTCCTCATTCCTTCTGAGGTAGACCTGGCTGTACGCTCAGGTCACCCTCCAACTTTCTACCTGCCTGTTCCAAAGCCTCTCAAGCACTGGGCTCACACACATGTACCACCATGTATGTGCTACTGAGAATCAAACCTGGTCTCCAAGCGTGCTAGGCAAGCATTCTACCATTAAGCCAAGCTCCTGGCCCCTTTATATATTTTTTAAATTAATAGGCTTCTGTAGAGTAATGGAGACAGAGGCAAAGTAGTTCAATGGGAACATCTCCCCTATTTATTTCCTTAAGCTTTGCTTTATGTTTACTGTGCATACGGGGCATTTACCCCAATGTTTCTGATCTGCTCTCAGTATTCAGCATTCTCTATAGACTTGTGCTTAGAAGGGGGTGAGTCTGCCTGTCTCTGTCCCTGTCCCTGTCTCTCTCTCTCTCAGCTCACACACATGTACCACAATGAATGTGCTACCAGGGAATTGAACCCGGTCTTTGCGCATGCTAGGCAGACACTCTACCATGAGGCCAAGCTCCCGGCTAGCACTGTATTTCTTTAGAACCAAAGAATTCCATGTCCAAAGTGAACTATTCACTAAATGATTTCAACAGTGTGATGATTAGCCATTACATTTCTGAGCATGCAGACACAGAAAAAACAAACAACATCATATTCAAACCAAAGCTCCCAAACTCAGTGTTAGCCATCCAACAAGCATGCAATTAGTGTTCCAGAAAACAAAGAAAGGCAGTGAAAGTGGTTGGAGACATATTGGACAAATAAAGTTTGAAAAAAATTCAAATTTGATGGTGGCTTTAAACCCAAATTTCTAAGAAATCTTATGCTATATAAATAAAAGAAAATGACACCAAGATATATTATGTCGAACTGTAAAACTTAGTGGTAAAGAGAAAAATAATAAAAGCAGGCTGCTTACAGGCTTACAGCAGAAAAGATTAGAACAAACACTAATTTCTCACCAAGAATCATGAAAGCCAGAGATACTCTGTTTCCTGTCCGTCATGAGGTGAGCAGCTTTGCTTCACCACATGTTCCGCCATGTTCACCTTCACTTCCAGTCCATACTAGATCAGCCAACCATGGGTTGACACTTCTGGCGCCATTGAGAAACAGAAAGAATTTTACTTTATACGTTTCTTAAAGAAGCAGGTTGTTTATCTTTCCATACTACAGGGTGGAGGAAGAAGTCAAACCTGCAGGAAGCCAGTTGAGGGAAAGTCTCCATGAATGCAAGTCTGAATGCGGCTGAGTAAAGTCCTTTAGGAAGTGTCTGAACGATGTCTCACTTGGTAAATGGAGTAGCAGCCCAGCAGGTTATTCTTGTTCAAATCAATTGAGGTGAGATGTTCATTCTAAGACTGGAGGATGGACTACTTCAGTTCATTCAAGAGCATGGTAAGGTTCCTATGATGTCATCACCGGTGGGTCCATCCATGTGCCTCTGAGTTCTAGCTCACAGGTGACTGAGGCGCAGTTCTGGAATCCTCTTGGTGGAGGTAGCACTCTAGTTTCCCAGCAGGCTACCTGTTGTCCATATCTCCAACATTCTCCCTACCTGTCAGACCACTAGAATTTTATTCATAACTTTCTCATGACTGACTACTCACTTGTTACTGTGCCTTGAGATATGACTCTTTAGGTTTTCCCCTTACAATCACCTTGCCTCACAAATCACCTTCCCCTACAATATAGAATTAGCAAGGAATTATATTACTCCATGGAAGACCAGTAGAGCAAGCCTACACACAATAAAACTAAAAGACAAGGGTTGGCCAGAGCTGCCTCAGTAGCCCTTCTCCCTCCATGTACCAAAACAACTATATGCATGTATGAGAGTCACTCGGAGTTAGATTCACAATGGTGGAGGCAGCAAAGGTGGGCCAGAAATCAAGAAAGCAGAGCAGTGAATAAGGATCAATCCAAAATTCAATGATTCAGACTTACAGGTAACACCCAAGATATTTGCCACTGAATACATTCTTCACTGCTGTGGTTTTATTCCTAGCATTTGTTTATTTTTTAGAGTTCCCATATTTCAGCTGGAATCTCCCATCTTTTTTTTTTCTAGAACATTTGATATAGTAATCATAGTTATTTTCACCCTTAGTAATCCCAGTATCTGGAATTCTCTGTCAATCTGTTGAGAGAGAGCTTCATCTCCTTGCAGTGAGTTATTTATTTCTGGTTTTGTTCTTGTGTGTGTGTGTATATGTATTTTTTGGCTGGTCATGGGGCTTGAACTCTGGGCCTGGGTGCCAGGTAAGGCTAGTGCCCTACCACTTGAGCTATAGTGCCACTTCTGGTTTCTGGTGGTTAATTGGAGATGAGTCTCATAGATTTTCATGCTCAGGCTGGCTTTGACCCTTGATCCTCATATCTCAGCTTCCTGAGTAGCTAGGGTTACAGTTATGAGCCACTGGCACCCGGCTCATTTTATATATATATATATATATATATATATATATATATATATATATATATATAATCAAACTGTAAATCCATTTATTAACAGGCATTATAAAAAGATAATACTGATCTTATTTAAAAACCATGAGTGCCACACCAGTAAATATATAGCTCATGAATAACTTAAAAAGTATTTCCCATTTTAAAAGGCAATACATAGCATACAAAATTCTATACTAGACAAAGAAGCTATAATATGGGTACATGACTTATACGTCTAAAATGATACATATATACAGTACATAATTAATGTTTATTATGCGATCAGTACTTTTTTTCTATGATTCCTTTCATACTTTACTTTCCCCAGAAACTGAATTCTGAACTTTCTCTTCTAAAATTCGTATAATCAGGTTATCCTTGGACATCAAATTATGCTTCATCACAAATTTAGTAAACCAATGAACATGGAAATGTTTCATTTTCATATTCATTGATTATCTGCCCGTTGTGAAAATATTCCATAAATCCTACAACATACTGTTTTGCTACAGATGATTTTTTTTTTTTTTTTGCCAATTGTGGGGCTTGAACTCAAGGCTTGAGCACTGTCCTTGGACTTTTTCTCAAGGCTAGAGCTCTACCACTTGTTGAGCTACAGCATCACTTCCAGCTTTTTTTTTTGGTATGTGGTACCGAGGAATTGAACCCAGGCCTTCATGCATGCTAGGTAAGCACTCTACCACTAGGCCAAACTCCCGGGCCCCAGATGATTCTTTTTTTTTTTTTTTTGCCAGTCCTGGGCTTGACCTCAGGGCCTGAGCACTGTCCTTGGACTTTCTCAAGGCTAGAGATCTACCACTTGAGCCTCAGCACCATTTCCGGCTTTTTTCTATGTATGTGGTACCAAGGAATCGAACCGGGGTCTTCATGCATTCTAGGCAAACACTTTAACCACTAGGCCAAACTCCCGGCCCCCCCAGATGATTCTTTTATGCTAACCCTGCTGGGAAAATATTTCAGAAAACAGGCAGCACCATCGAGTGTGAGTCTGTATCATCTATAGCAGGACACTCTTTTGGAGTTTCATGAGCTGCACGAAGAAATATCCATTGTTCAGTTGCTGTCATTTGAGTACAAGTATGTGGATGGCATTCACTCTGAAGTTTGACAGCAAGTCCATTTAGTTCAAGGCAGAATTGCCTTAAAGTGTTCGTACTGCCATACACCTTCATCTTGGCCTTCAGGTTCAAGAATTTTGTCAAAATTAGAGCAATCTGCCCTATGTTCTGTTGAATATACTGCTGAACAGGCCAATTATAGAAATCCTGTGCCTTTGTGCCCAGCCTATTCCTCCTCAGCACTGCTGTCTCGTCCCCTCCACCATGACCATAGTGCCTGAGTCCAGATGGCTGGTGTCTGTACCCTGATGTAAGGGACGACTGCTTGTGGGGGGCGGGGGTGGGAGGACGGTGTGCAGCGGCATCTTCTCCTCCACCCCCCTAGTCCTGGGGCTTGACCTCAGGGCCTGAGCACTGTCCTTGGACTTTCTCAAGGCTAGAGCTCTACCGTTTGAGCCACAGCCCCACTTCTGGTTTTTTCTTGTGTGTGGTACGGAGGAAATCGAACCTAGGTCTTTGTGCATGCTAGACAAGCACTCTACCACTAGGCCAAACTCCTGGCCATTCATATATTTTTTAATTAACAGGCTTCTGTAGAGGAAGAGGCTTATGAAGACAGAGGCACAGCATTTCAATGGGAACATGTCTCCTATTTATTTCCCTAAGCTTTGCTTTAGGTTTACTGTGCATACTGGGCATTTACCCCAATGTTTCTGATCTGCTCTCAGTTTATAGCATTCTCTATAGGCTTGTGTTTAGGAGGGGGTGAATCTCTCTGTCTGTCTCTGTCTCTGTCTCTGTCTCTCTCTGTCTGTCTTTCTGTCTCTCTCCTTATTCTTTACTGGTGATGGACTTCCATCTCTTTCCTGTTGCTTTGGTCTAGCACTAGTCTGAGGCAGGCCTGAGTCCTTGTGTCTCAGAGGCAAAGCCTTCTCAGAGGTCCTACTCCCCTCCTAGCAATGGAAGACTTCTAATGGTCTAGTTGGTTTTCTGCCTCTGTGCCAGGGTAGACAATTTTATGTTCTTTTTCCCTAGCTGTGTTAGATAGATCAGAATTTCTTGTCCTTCCCTACTAGCCTAAGTCTTTATTTTAGATATAAAAGGTTGGGTGGGCTTTGTGCTTTTTCTAGGAAAGCATTCTACCACTAGGCCAAACTCCCAGCCCCTCTTTGTGCTTTTTCTATAGCATCACTGATCTCTGCTTCAGTCTCCTGTCATTGCTGGAATGTTCTTTTGAATGTCCAGGAGAGGCTTGTGGGAAAGGGTTGGGAATGAGTGCAAACTCATATTGTTCCTGGAAGATCTTTGCTCTCCTGTTCTCCTCATTCAGCCTCTAGCAATCCTTACAGATTTCAACCACATTCTTCCTTGTTTGTAGGATGTTTGACTTTTCCCCCTACTCTGCTCTGTGACGTGTGAGCCCATGGTTGCAGAACCCCTCCTTTTTGCCCCATCTGAAGTGTCTTTCCTTAGGATTTCAGGAAATTGACTTCTAGGAAGAAGTTTAAGAGAAGTTAGGAATTTGATAAGTTTTCCACTTTTCCTCCCATTATCAAGGGTGGAACAAAAATCTTTGAGAATCAGTTACTCCTTTTACGCTACAGGACTAACTCTATTTTCTGTGTGATCAACGAGAATGTAGAACTTTTCAAAAGACTTGGGATCAAGCCTGGTGGCACACATTTGTAATCCCAGGTACAGGTTGACCTGTGCAAAAGTGTGACACGCTCTTAAAAAAATAAGCTACAAGCAAAGAGTGTCACTCCAGTGGTAGAGTTAGAGTACCTGGCAGTACAACACCTTGGTTTAAATTCCCAGTACTTTAAAAAAAAAAAAAAAGTATCTGGGTTCAGTTGTGATGAGAGTCAAAGGAGATTTGGTCCCAAGGGAAGGATGAAGGAGAGGAATAGGAAGGAAGCAGAGGGTAACTGCCAAGAAGGAATGCAATACAGTGCCCGTGGTCTAGTGGATCAATCTAGGTCCACAAAGGTATAGTGGTATCTCGGCTTTACATAATCACTGGTGAATCTTGACGAATCCCTCACTTACTTCTGTACATGTTTTCATCAAAACCAAAAGTGAAATGTTACCTGATGAGTAATTCTCATAAGAGAATTTTGCCTATGCTCCTTCCCACTGGCTAGTTGTTTTTCTGGGGCTGGGGCAGTAGGGAAAGCGGGACTGGGCTGATCTCTGTGTGGCTGGGTGCTGCATTGCAGGCCAAGGGGTGGCCTTGCGTCTTCAGGACACTTCTCTCATTTGACCATCAGATGGAGACACTTCCCTTCAAACAGAAACAAAGACACCACACGGGCTTACACAAAACTGATACTCTGAGGACATGAAGTTACCCTTCAGGATTTGGGGAAGAGGCTTGGCTTTCCTGATGATCACAGAGTTAAACTGGTTTCGGACCTTGTCTCCATCTGGTCGTCCTGTCAATAGTTACTGAGAGCTCACTATGCCTTGCCTGGGGCTGTGTGTTGAGGGCATAGGAATGAATAATACCCAGCAAAGCTACTCCCTCCACTTCACTAGAAGTCTTTTAAGTGAGCCAAACAGTAAGAAAATAGAAAACAGTGGACCCATTTCAACTGTGGTAAGCGCTTTAAATGATCCACAGAAGAAGGTATTATGATGCCATATTAACGGGGAGAATCTGGTCTCATGTGGGCTGTTAGGAAAGGCTGCCTTGTCAACAAAACATCATACATTCTAACAACTCCGCCACTTCACATATCCTGTTATACCCACCATCACACATCCCATTCGATTCCTATACTATAGCAGATGTATCCCCATAACTTCCCATGATAGCCCGCAACATAAAATTCCATCACAGACCTAGTTACAGATCCTATTCTATTCTTCACACCCTCTACCATAACTGTGAGGAAAATCCCTTTTTAGTTTTTTTTTTTTTTTTTATCTCCACCAGCATTTTTTTTTTTTTTTGCCAGTCCTGGGCTTGAGCTCAGGGCCTGAGCACCGTCCTTGGACTTTCTCAAGGCTAGCACTCTACCACTTGAGCCTCAGCACCACTTCTGGCTTTTTCTCTATGTATGTGGTACCGAGGAATCGAACCCGGGTCTTCGTGCATGCTAGGCAAGCACTCTACCACTAGGCCAAACTCCTGGCCTCTTTTTCTTTTTTTTTTTTTCAACTTATTTTAGTATTGAGTAGTTATACAAAGAGGTTTCAGTTCCATAAGTGAGGCTGAGAATCAATGCATCTTGATAGATTTCACCTCTTCCATTGTTCTCTCCCTTTTCTCCCCTCTCATCCCTAATCTCAAATACATAGCTCAATTTTTACATAGCATGCATTGAATATAATGATTACATTTGCTTACGCTTCTGACTTCCATTTGTGTTTCCCCTCAGTACCCTCTCCTTATCTCCACAATCTTTCCTGTAAATCTTACTGCTTATCTCACTGCAATATCTCAAGGAGCTCTAATACCTCCCACTACATCCCACCGGCAATGGATCCTTCCTTCTTTCCTCCCTTCCTTCCTCCCTCCCTTTCTCCCTCCCTCCCTCCCTCCCTCTCTTTCTTCCCTCCTTCCCAGTACTGGGGCTTGAACTCAGGGCCTGGGTAGTCTCAGCTTTTTTGCTCAAGGCTTACAGGCATGAGCCACCAGTGCTAGGTGGTTTTCCATACTTGGAAACATTTGGCAAGTCAATAACCAGCACATATTCCATTTTCTCTTTCAGGCCTGTTGTGGTTCTCATCACCGAGCTGGGCTCCTCGCTGCTGGGTACAAACACGCAGTCGTCAGCAGTTAGCTTTCCCTTAGGAAAGCCCGGAGGAGGAAGTATGTCACCTTTGGATGCTTTCCTGACTTCAGTCAGTCCAATGATCCCAGACAACTCCCCAAAAGGCTGGTTAGTGCTCCGGAGCCAGTGGCTCGCACTTGTAGGCCTTGCTCACCAGGAGGCTGAGATCTAAAGATCAAGGTTTGAATCCAGTCCAGGCAGGAAAGTCTGTACGATTCTTATCTCAAATTGACTACCAGAAAACAACAAGTAGAGTGGTGGCTCAAGTGTTAGAGCAGTGTCATTGAGTGAAAAAATGAAGAGCTATTACTCAGGTTCTGAGTTCAAGCTCTAGTACCGCTGTGTGTGTGTGTGTGTGTGTGTGTGTGTGTGTGTGTGTGTGTGCACTGCGAAGTATACGAAGTACTTGGGTCCTTGTCCTGGGCCTGATGTGTGACTTGGTCCATGACACATCCATCATGGGTGGTCATTCTTTTACCTTGCCTTTGAATATACCGGGCACCTAATTATCGTTAGCCATTGGCTAACTCGGCTCTTTGCTGATAGCTTCTCCTTCTTCCCCCTGAAGGGCCAGAGTATGTAGAGGAAAACATGCCAAGGCTGGAAGAAAGAGACTTCAAAGAATCACTTATTTCAACATCTGATGCCTTTTCCTCTTCTTCTTTCCTGGTTCTGTCCTGTTTATAAAGTTTTTCTTTATTTTTTGAGGGAGAGGAAGGGGACTGAGACAAAGTCTGACTATGTTGCTCAGGCTGGATTTGAACTCAATGTATAGCCTATACTGTCCTTGAATTCACAATCCTCTTGCTTCAGATAGAGAGTGCTAAGATTACAGACATGTACCACCATACACTGCTAATTGTTTTCATTTTAATTTTTTTTTAGGAATGTAAATGTATAGCAGCAAGAGATATAAGGAAGCACAAGACTCAGTCTAACTTTCTCACATAAGTAAATCGAGGCCCAGAGAATGGAAGTCAATCTGTCCACACCTTGTAGCAGGTCAGCACAGAGCCAAAGCCCCAGACACACTCCACAAAGTGTTCTTGTAGAGGCCACCCTTTTTGTAGCCTCTTTGTTAACATTAGCCGGGAAGTGCTACTTCCATTAGAAAGGCACGTCCAATGCAAACCACTCCAGAGATTGCATTTCAAAGATTGATAGACATGGCTTTTGCATTATCTGCTGTTTTGTATTAGCTATGCTGTGGCTTCATTCTTTAGGGCTGATATTGGGGGTGGGAGGGATGGGGAATGGGGGTAGGGAGCTAATTTTGAGTCCCACTCTCAGGCCCTGGGCTCCAGCCTGTGAGATTAAGCCT
The DNA here is from genome assembly GCF_031878675.1 of Megascapheus bottae. Taxonomy (NCBI): domain Eukaryota; kingdom Metazoa; phylum Chordata; class Mammalia; order Rodentia; family Geomyidae; genus Megascapheus; species Megascapheus bottae. The sequence goes on from NC_143515.1 coordinate 55,915,525, forward strand.
GAGAAGGACAGGGTGATCCATCCTATATTTTCAGTCTGTCAGGAGATTTCATTGTTTAAACAAACATTTCAGCGAAGTCATCCAGCTGGGCAGTGATTTATGGCTCTGGCTACAGTTTTTCCCCAACAAAGATAAACAATCCTGTAACTTTTGGGACTGGGACTCCTGGTTCTAATAACTTGGAGTTGTCTGGACCACGCCAGCCATCGCTTGGTCTGGGGTTTGGTTAGGATCTGTTCACACTGGTCCTGTGGCTGAGCCACAAACCTTTAGGGGCCATGTTGTGTTTGGAAGCTAGATCCAGTCTTCATGGCAGAGGAGAATGGGAGCAAGGGAAGAAAGAACTCAGGGTTGGGGCTTCTAGCCCTTCCTCCCCCTCTTCTAAGACCTTGTAATCTTCTGCATTCTTCCAGGTGGATTGTTGATATTTTGAGTTAATGGCTTTTGTTCTTCCACAGCTTGGAAATAGTCCATTGTTTTCTTTCTATAGAACTATGCCAGATTAGACATTGTGTCCATGTGCTTGTAGAACTCCTTCAAGCCTTGGCTTCCTGCATTGGCCTGACCAATCAGAGTAATACATTCTTGTGGTCCTAGCAACTGACTAAGAGGGGCAGGGATTATCTAGTCCAATGAAGGACAGTAAAAGGCAGTAAACTCTTCACAGGGGATGCTGGGAGAGAGGCAGATGCCCCTCCTCTGTTCTTGAACTAGGGATGGTGTGGGAATTTAAGTGACCACCAGAGTTTTAGCCACCATCTTGCCTCCTGTGTGACTGGAGAGAAATCAGCTCCTGGTGACAAGCTTAGAGTTCTTGAATCTACACAAGTTCTCATTTTATTGAAGAAGCCAGTATTCTTTCACTTGCAACTGATAACCTACCAATACCTACCATTGAACACAGTGCTAGCCTTGAGTGAAAAAGCTCAGAGACAGCACCCACACCTTGAGTTCAAGCCACCACCACCGCCACCAACAAAAGTCAAGAGATAAGGGCAAGCTGGGGATGCATTTTCTGTACAGATGACAGTTACACTCCTAAATATATAAAGAATTTTTGGTGTAAAAAGGAAAAAGAATAGCCAGTGGAAGTAGCAAAGGACATAGTTAAGTAGCAAGAAATGCAAGTGGTCATTAAACATATCTAATGATAATTATGCCTGTATAGAGTTTTATTTAGTTTGTGAAGTTAATTTTCTCACTAGCTGCATGAAGAATATTGTACTCATGATGCATTTTACTGCTGAGAGGCCAAAAAATGTAGAGAAATTAAGTTGCCTCAAATCCCTCAAGTAATAAGCAACTGGGTTGAGATTTGAACTCAGGCAATCAAGGATCATTTTGTCCTGTCAAATGCATCTTCTGTACCTCATCTTTCTAAAAGAAACTCTACTACTGAGGACGTTGTGATCTGAGGATCAAAATTTGAAGGTAGCCTGTGTAGTCAAACCGGAGAGAATCTTGTCTCCAAGTAACTGTCATAAAGCAAGGCTGCAGGTGTGACTCAAGTGGTAGAGCACCAGCTTGCTGGCTTATAGTGCTCAGTCTTGAGATCATTGCTCACCTGATGGTGCAACTAATAACTAATAAGAACTAATAAGTAATACGCATGAGAGCTACTTGGGAACCTGTCTTGCAATCAAGATATTCACCCCCCTCCTTTCCAGCATTGGGATTCGAACTTGAGGAGAGAAAAGAGGAGGAGGGATGGGGGGAGGAAGGAAGAAAGGAGGAAAGAAGAGAGGGAGGGAGGGAAGAGAGACAGAAAGAGAAGGGCTTGCAAAAAGCTGGCAAATGAAGCAGGCTGACGAAAGTTATAAAATTAGATATTCTTACTCTTCCATCTTCAGAACTTTCCATCTGAAGCATGAAATTTAATCAGATGTGGAAAGATCTTCGAGAAACAAATGAACAAACCCCAGAGCAGAGAATAGGACTCTGTGGGCAGGTGCAGCATCTGTATTAGTATTATTACAGCAAAAACAGAGACTGGAACTGCCTGTGAGACTAGAGTTAGATTCCTGTAATGTTGCTGTGGGTAAACAGGCCCTGGGGAAAAATTGCTTTTCATTTCCTGAGATAGGAAGGGTGGGAAGAGGGTGGGAGGAAGTGGCCATGAATCTCTGGAGACAGCAGTATCCGTATCCTCATTAGCCAGGGACATGTCAGGTTGAGACCAGATGGCAAATATTTTATCCTGGAGAGAATGTGTCAGGGAGAGAGAAGGTACATCCTGGGGGAGGGAGCCCACATATCTGGTGTGAGCGCCTACTGTGTGCTAACAGTGCTCTTGTGTCATCCATGGCGTTCTCATTGTTTTCTAAGGAAAGACTCCTGCTTAGAGCATATCCCAGAGATCTGCTTAAGGGCATTTATGATTCCATGTTTTACGGTTCCAGAGGTCAACTGCCTGAGCCAGGTGGTTCTCATTTGGGGTCTCTCTTCTGGTGATTGTTATATGAGGGTCTTCCAGGGTCTAGATGATCTAGGCCACTCACTTTGATAACTGGTGCTTGATGATGCTGGGTTCTGAAAAGGACCCACACATACATGACATCAGGGAAAAACCTGTAAGGCTTCTCTTTCTCCTCTCTTCCTCTTTCCCTTTGCGTTCTCTCCCCCCACTCCTTCCCCCCGGCCCCTCTCTCTGTTGAGGCACTGAGAGTTGAACTCAGGGCAAATGCTCTAGTATTTGGACCACACTTTGTACTTTGTTGACTACTAACTTCAGATCCTTCTGCCTTGGTTTCCAAGTAGATGGGATACTGCTGTATGCTACTGTGCCCAGCTTTTTGATAACATAGCCTTGGAAGTACAAGGATGTCTTGTCCATTTCATTCCATGTCAAGGGAGCAGAATTAGGCTTCGTCTCTTGATGTGGATACAGGGGGATAAGGAATTGTGGGTGATATCTTTGGGGGCAAACTACAACATCTACCACATCTACTACTACATCTAGGACCAGGCTGGCTTCATGGGCTTGCCACCTTTGCAGTTGCACCTAAAAGGATCCGGTCCTTGGTTTAATGTCCTATTGCTACTGTTTTAAAATTTTTAACTTTTTGATTTTGAATGCTGAGGATTGAGCTCAATGCCCTATACATGCTAGGCAAGCATTCTACCACGTGGCTACACATTAACCCTTTCACATATATTTCAACAGGGAGCTCCACGGTTTTATTTTGTACTATGATGAACAGGTTTTCTAGGGCTGGAGCATGTGCCAAGGTCTATGCTATGCACATCTATTCCTAACTATGAGATCTTATAGGTAAGCAGAGCATACAAGACTTACTTGACCCCGAGCGAGGTGGTTCACACCTGTAATCCTGGCTATTCAGAAGGCTGAGATCTGAGAATCAAGGTTCAAAGCCAGCCTGGCACTAAAGACCATGAGACTCTTATCTCCAATGAATCACTAGCAAACCAGAAATGGTTCTGTGGCTTAAGGGGTAGGGCAATAGCTTTGAGCTGAGAGCTCAGGGACAGTGCCCAGGTCCAGAGTCCAAGACCCATGACTGACAAAAAAAAAAAAAAAAAAAAAAAAAAAGAAAAGAAAAAAGACTCATCTGACATCTTGAAGCTAAAAAAACCAGTGTTTAGGCAGGAGTTACACTGTGATCATCCAGGATTCTAGACAGGGCCAGGAGATGCTGCCGCTTTACATGCTTTCTTGGGCTTATATTCAGGCCCTCAGCTCACACTGGGCAAGGCCAGAAAAACTTTCAGGAATCTTAGAAAGATTCTTTTCCTCTCTCCACCTTATCTTCTCCCTCACTCTCATTCCTAGGCCCCTAGTGCTAAGGGCTTTGAAGGTAGGGCTTCCCATAGCAGGGGTGGGTGTGGAAAAGGAGCATGTGTTGTGCCTAGAAGGAATAAGGGTGCCACACAGGAGAGCCTGCCACTGGTGCCAGCTCAGGCAGAAGTTCCTGAGTGAGCCATTTGAGGAGACGGATGGAAGTTGGGCCAAATATAGCCTGGGTTTAGAGCAGGATGTAGAGAAATGGGAGGAGGAGGCTTTCTGGTCTTCCGTAAAGAGCATATCGAGGGTTGGTATCTACAGGCAGATACCTGACCATTGCTCAAGGGTTAGGGCACGACTTTTTCTGCAGTAGGAAATGACTCCAAGAGCTCTTTACAGCAGACCCAGTCCAGCCTTTAACTAGGACACAAAGACAGGTAACTCCCGAGGGAGAGTACCACGTGTCTCCGACAATGCCCAGATGCTCTTCAGGGTTAGTATCCTGCTGTGATACATGTTCATAGTAGTTTTCTAACCATACTCATTTCCTCCAGGGCCAGTTGACATGTTCCTATCTCTATGAGGCTAAGATGCTGCCCCTGGGGAACCAGTTCTAGTTTTTCTCTAGCATAGACTTGCAAGGGGGCCATACAAAGCCCAGTGGGCCCTCACTCTTGGCTGTGCTGGCCAGTTGCCTGCTTACTTGCAGTTTGGTTCCTTGACCTCCGGAGCTGATCTCTATAGACCCCTTTTCCCAGGCATCCTGCTCTTTAGCTTTTAGGTGAGTTTAACCACATGGGGGGAGGGTGTTCCTGGGAAAACATTAATACATGGGAGGAAGGAGAAAGTCAAAAAGAAGAGAGTTACCTTCTCTTTGCTCACCATACTGTCTTTGGCAGAATCAGACCTTTTTGTGGCTCCTACTGAGTCACATGTCACCTCTTTCCCTGGTTGCACTTCCCACGGATGAGCTCTGGCCTCAGTCTATCTATCCTGTGTGCAACTGCTTCTCAATTAACTTCTCCTGTTGGAAAGCACTAGGCTGGTTCCATGGGGAATCCTAAGGATTTAGGAAGTTCTGGAGGTCCTGTGGTTCAGTTCTTCCATTCCTAGAGGCACAGCTCCGGGAGGGCCCGCGTGTCATTCACTCCTGTAATCACGTTCTATAGTAGAGGGCAAGCTGACACACAGCCTTGGCCTATCCCCACCAACACCAGGTCATGAGCTCTGCAGACCATTTTGCTAGGGAGGAGGCAAGCAAGGGCTCAGCCAGAGCTCAGGGTGGCAGGGGTGTGAGCTGATGCATGCCGAGGCTGGGGAGAAGGTAGACCAGTGATGAATAGTCTGCCCATGGACATTCTTATATGGTATTGACTCATTACTCATGTGCCTGTGTTTTGAAGGCCAGTGATGTAGAACAGGTGATTTGGGAGTTAGTTTAAATATGTGTGTATCTGATCTGAGTGCTAATGCATTCATACAAGATGTAGGGCTTTCCCATTTGCACAGATGAATATGGATTAGTTTCCTCTGTAAGGATGTGAGTCTCATATGGATGAATTAAATCCTGGCTCCCCGGGTCACCTGGTCTCTGACACAGTCTTCTGGGGCAGCTAGTGAGACAAGTGCAGAAGAGAGTTTATGGAGGAATTTCTGGCTGAGCCAAAGAATGGACCGTGTTTGAGATGAACTCACTGTAGGGACCCTCACCCTCCTTCCTTAATTGGGGATCAGGTTCCCTCCAGTTGTGTTCAGCATTGCAGATAACTCCTCTTATTAGGCTGCAGGAGAGAAGCTGGTGACATGTTAAGCAGGAGGATCAGGAAGAATAGGATATGAAAGAGCAAGAATTAGCTGGGTGCCAGTGGCTCAGGCCTATAATCCTAGGTACTCCGGAGGCTGAGATCTGGGGACCATGAATCAAAACCAGCCTGGGCAAGAAAGCCCTTAAGACTCTTACCTCTAATTAACCACCAGAAAACTGGAAGTGCTGCTTTGGCTCAAAGTGGTGAGAATGCTAGCCTTGCTCAAAAAGAGCTCAGGAACAGCATCCAGGGCCTGAGCGCAAGCCCCGGGACCACTACCACCAACAACGAAAAGAGCAAGAATTAGTAAAACTAGAATACTGAGATAAAGGAGAAGGAAGAAGGGAGGGCGGAGGGAGGGAAGGAAAGAGAAAAGGAGGGAAGGAAGGAAGGAAGAAAGGGGGGAGGGAAGGTAGGAGAGGAAGAGGGAGGGAAGGAGAGGAAGGGGTAAAAGAGAGAGAGCTAAAGGGAGGGGGGAAGAAGGGAGGGAGGTAGGGAGGGAGAGAGAGGGAGAGAGAGAGAGAGAGAGAGAGAGAGAGAGAGAGAGAGAGAGAGAGAGAGAGAGAGAGAGAGAGAATCTCCACTATGACTTCTTGCTACAGGTAGCTTTTGTTGCAGGTCCCTTGATCCCTTCTGCTTTCCAGGTCTATTTATGGGCTAGTTATGAGTTAGTTCCTGGGATCCAAGAAGGAAAGGAAGATATTTTTTGGTCTAGCTTCCCTCTCCTGTCCCCTCATCATGGGAACAGTAGCTCCCACCTGCTCTGGTGTCCTGACCTGTCCCACATGGTATCAACTCTCATTGCTTACACTCCTATGTGTTGAAGGTCAGTGATGAAAATCATCGATGACATCCTTCTCTCCTACCAGCTGGTAACATCTTTGTTCTCTATACTCTGTCCCTGCAGCTTCATCTTGGTAATCTAGGCTGTCAGTCCAGGCATGAGGTCCTGTTTTGCTCTCTCTGGTCACCCACAGTGCCCATACCCCCTGACCTAGGCTTTTGTTGCATTCTGGAATCTGAAGATAGACATTCCTGTTGTGGTCTGCCTGCTTGGCTTTCAGAAGACCCCTCTGGAACTGCTCATTGCTGTGATTCACCTGCTGGAAACGACACCCTGTTAGCAAATGCCAGAGGGTCTGTTGCTCTCCACCAGCCACAGACTGTTACTGAGCTGCCACCTGTTGTCTGTTTCCACACCCTTGTTCACTGCCTCATGCCTGTCACCCTGGATGACTGCCCAGCAGCTGCAGTGTAGGCCATCCTGCCAGCTCCTTCCCCAGCCTCACGGGTGGTCCTGTCCAGTTTTTGGCCTCCCCAGCCTGCCTCATCTGCCCTATTCACCTGGCCACATCTGGCTGAATATGGAGCTAGGATAGCCTGGCTGGGCCATAGCACACACAACCAGATCAGCTAGAGGAGGGCCAGGTCTAGAATCAGATCATGAAACACCATATTGACAAGAATAACTACTGTTTATTGAGGTCTTCCAATGTGGCAGGCTCAATGATTTACCAAGATTATTACAGCTCCCCTATGAGCTAAGTGCTATGAAATCCCTTTTCTCACATGTAACAATCAAGGTAAAATGACCTTAAGCAAGTCCAGGTCAGGTCCTCTTGGGACCTAAGTTATGGAGCTAGGATTCAAAGGGTAGTTGACTTGACAATTCAAATTCATGACCACTAAACCAGAAAAGGCCCTGGCAGCATTCTCTATTGCTTCCCAATGACTTCTCTCTGCGCTGAGATCAACCCACCCAGAGGGGATGCATGCTCAAAGTGGTGTGTTCTTGCTGCTTACTTTAGAGAAAGCTGGAATAACCTCACTCCTGGTCACCTTTAAGAGGCAGCCTGGAGCCACACATCTCAAAGTCTTTCCATGTGTACCCAGACTCTTTTCTTCTTGTTTCCTCTTTGGCTCCTTAAAGGTTCTAAGGGCTATTACCTAGTGGTGATAGATTGTTAAACAAAGGGGGAAAATGGGACTTGGGTGTATGTATGATTAATTGACGAGACTGTCTTCTTAGAAGGCAGCATGAATGAAATATATGGCTGGAAAGAGGAAAGGTGTAATAAGGATTCGGGAGTCATTGGGGGAAGATGGAAGGCTTCCTGTGGGAAGTGGTAGTACAGATAACCTTGTCATAGCTCTTCCCCAACATAGCTATAGAAAGAAAAGAAGGAAAATGACTACAGCTGTGTGAGAAACATCCGTTTCTGACTAGATGGTTCTATACCATGGTTTGATGAAGGGGAGGGAGAAGGTTCAGGACGGTGGCTGGAGGGGGCTGGAGGCAGACAGGAATGCAACCAGGTGATCTCACCATTCCGTGCTTGAATCCATGCTTCGGCATTTCTATATCTTATTTATTCTTGGGAAAATAGGAAGTGGTATTCTGCTGTTACCCTCAGTTACTCCCTGGCAACAAAAATTCCTCTAGACTTGTCTATAAACCCTAGGGATCAGAAAATAGGGGTGTGAGTGTGAGCACATCAGGCTTTGTGGGGTCTTGAGATTCGTTTTGGGATCCTCTCGTGGCTGTAAATGCCTAAGTGTCTTTTCATAAAAGTTCAAATGATTTGAAAGAGGCTTCTCCCTTTTGTCCAGAAGAGAGCTGTTTTAAAAGGCAAGCTAGGAAAGGGGCCCTATAGTGAGAGTCTCTATCTCAGTATCGTGAGGGCTGGTGGAGCCAAGACGTGACCTCGATTACACACGTGCACCCCACATGGCAGGCCGTGTGTGCCGCTGCCTGGGCTCTAGAGGCTGCAAGGCCCTCCATGCTTGGAATACTGCAGATCTGCTGACTTGGCAATATGGGGTGTGGTGGGGAACTGGGCCACATCTGGAGGGGATGGGGAAGGAGTCCCCCAGTGACTGGGCTATGGAGGGTTTTGCCAGCCCCGAAGCGCTGAGATTCCCTTTCCTCCCCCGTAACCACAAGAGCAGTGTAATTCTCTTCACGTTAAAAGTAAACATCTGGCAGTATCTGTAGTGCCCAGAATAAACGAAGAACTAATAGGAGACGTTTGTGACCCCAGTGGGACCTGGATGAGGCTAGAAGGGGTGTGCTGCTATGTTGAGACCCATGTGGCTACATGGGGCGTCTCACTTTATTTGTTTATTGATGTGTGATTAATGCATTCATCAGTGCATGTTCCAGAATACCCTAGAGATGCAACTTGTCCTGACCCCAGGCAGCATTGAATTTTGGAGCCAGATAGTGTACCAGGGACAAGAATGGCTGTCAGACCTGGAGATGAGTATACCTTATTGCAAGTCTAGGGTCAACTATCCAAGAACCCTGTGTGAGAAGTCTAAAGTGTTTCTGCAGGGGAAAGGGTCATTTTCTTTCTTTCTTTTTCTTTTTTTTTTGCCAGTCCTGGGCTTGAGCTCAGGGCCTGAGCACTGTCCTTGGACTTTCTCAAGGCTAGAGCGCTACCACTTGAGCCTCAGCACCACTTCTGGCTTTTTTCTATGTATGTGGTACCGAGGAATCGAACCCGGGTCTTCGTGCATGCTAGGCAAGCACTTTAACCACTAGGCCAAACTCCCGGCCCAAAAGGGTCATTTTCTAAAAGTGGAGATTGCCTAGACTCCCTCACAAGAGATCAGAAGCAAATGCCACGCATGGAAGTGGGGCAGGATCCCTCTGTGGCCATGGTGCCAAAAATGCTCCCAGAGATAAATGGGAAGGGAGAGAAAATAAGATGGAGAAGAAGAAGTGGCTCTGTTGTGTGCATCTGCTCGTTCATGTGTGTGTATGTGGGGGCTGAGGGGGCTGGGATGGAGCCCAAAGTGCTCTACCACTAATTGGTTTCCCCACACCCAGTTCAAGGCAGCTACATACTGGCATTCATCTTCTGCAGCTGATCAGTGGTGCCAGGCAGGGCAGTGGTGCTGGAATAAACAGTGATAAACACATTGACTACGGAAGCCTGATTGACAAACAAGTTGCAAACAGATCCTGGGACTGCCTGGCACCATCCGACAACTGTGAAGGGGCTTAAGGATGAAACTGGGCATATTTGAACAGCATCAAATCCATTCTTTACAGCCACACTAAATGTAAGCGACAGACGGAGAAACAAATTAATACCAAAAATGTCGCCAGCTTTCACATTCTGGCAGGAGCAGTGCTTCCATAAGCCTTTGCAACTCTGAGGGCTACTATGTTTCATCGCCCTTATCAAGTGGTAGCATCAGTGCAGGGCTCACTGCTGAAGAGGCAGTAGAAGGACAGGCTGAGGAGAGGGGACGCCTGAATAGCCTAAGTGTTGGGAAATCAGGTAGGCTAGGACTTCAGAGGTAGGTTTTACATTGGAAGTTTCAAACTGTCTGCCAGCTGACTGAATCCAACTTGTAGACATATTCTATTGGAGCCACAAATGTCTCTATTGGACTTTAATTTAGAATTCTGATGAGTGGTCCCAAATGTATATATTAGGAAAGTCCCAATAATGTGACTTTTCTCCTGAAATACTTCTGTGATTCAGGTCTAGGTGTTCCAGGTGGCTCTGGAAATCACTTCCTCAGCTTCTGCTCCAGCACTCATTTGGGATTCTTCCTGTTCGGTAAAGACATCAAGTGCTTTGTATGGATGAGAGAAGGAGTGGGGTTGACTTTCCTAAAGTCCAGTTGAAGGAAAAACTACATAAACAAAGCAGAGGGCTTGGGTCTCATTTTTTTTTTATTGGATTTTTTTTTTTTTGCCAGTCCTGGGCTTGAGCTCAGGGCCTGAGCACTGTCCTTGGATTTTCTCAAGGCTAGAGCTCTACCACTTGAGCCTCAGCACCACTTCTGGCTTTTTTTCTATGTATATGGTACCAGGGAATCGAACCCAGGTCTTCATGCATGCTAGACAAGCACTTTAACCACTAGGCCAAACTCCCGGCCTTGGGTCTCATTTTTGTGTGTATGAGTTTGAACTCAGCACTTGGGTACTGTCCATTCATTTTTTCTGCTCAAGGATGGTATTTGCTCACTTGAACCACAGCTCCTCTACCACTTCTAGCTTTTTGATAGTTGATTTGATTGGAGACAAGAATCTCACGGACTTTTTTTTTTTTTTGGCCTGGGCTGGCTTTGAACCATGATCCTCAGATCCCAGCCTCCTGTGTAACTAGGATTACAGGCATGTGCCACTGGTGCCCAGTATCTCACTTTTGATTAAAAATTCATCTAACTATTCTATTAATCCATTGAATAGAAGCCATGAATTTTGGGTTTATGAACATTGAATTAAATTTAAAAAATCATCATGTATAAGGAAACTTTAAAACATACATAAAAACTTTGAAAGCAAAGGAAAATACGAATCTCTTTACCTTATAGAAGTATTAGTTCTGTGTATTTCTAGGCTCCTCTACATTTATTTTAACATAATTGCATACTTAGGTTTGTATCTTTTTTTAGTTTAAAACATATTAACAACATGTTCCTTTTTCATGATTCTAAATAATGTTGCAAGGAACATCAGTGTGCATTTGAATATCTCCACATTTTGTGTCATTTGCTCAGAATGTATTTTCATAAGTAGCAACAAATGGGTTACATAATGATGTGAGCATTGGAGTTTGGCCTAGTGGTAGAGTGCTTGCCTAGCATGCATGAAGACAGGGCTTTGATTCCATGGTACCACATAAAAACCGGAAATGGTGCTGTGGCTCAAGTAGTAGAGCACTAGCCTTGAGAAAGCCCAAGGACAGTGCCCAGGCCTTGAGCTAAAAGCCCAGGACTGGGGAAAAAAAAAAAAAAGATGTGAGCATTGAAGCACTGAAGAGTTACCAGAAGTTCCTAACTTAAAAGTGTCCTGCAGAATTCTCTTCATCTCAGCAAATTGTTGGAGAGGCAATAGGGAAAGAAAGGTCATTTGAGCAGATGTGATAGGATTGGGGGTATATTTTTTTTCTAAATTTCAACATATGAAGTTCATTCCAGGAATAGCCCTATCTTGAGACCTAAGTCAAATAGTACTAAATGTGCTAAGCAGAGGTCTATGTTTAAAGAAGAAACTCACTTGCTCTCAACTATAAAATTCTGCATAGCTCAGTGATGGAGTCAGAAGAGCCCTCAGAGCTTCAAAGCCTGGTTCAACAAGATACAGGAAAATGGGGTATCATGGCTCATGCCTGTAATACCTACTTAGGAGGTTGAGATCTGAGAAATGCAGTTCAAAGGCAGCCTGGGCAGAGAAGCCCATGAAATGATTATCTCTAATTAACCACCAAAAAGCTGAAAGTAGAGCTGTAGCTCAAGCCCAAAGCTCAGGGACATTGCCCAGGCCCTGGGTTCAAGCCCCAGTATTGGTGTATAGGCATGCATTCTCTCTCTCTCTCTCTCTCTCTCTCTCTCTCTCTCTCTCTCTCTCTCTCTCTCTCTCTCTCACACACACACACACACACACACACACACACAAAGATACACGAGACATAGATACAGAATGAACTGTTTTTATAGTGATATCTATGTTCATTTCTTAGAACAATGACTGCCTTTAAATTTTTTATTGATGGCTGAAAACAAGTGACTCAACAAGACTCGGGCATTTGAAGGTAATTTATATCCTATATACAACATAAAGAGTGGCATAAACAAGGTGGTATGCCATAAAATGAAATGTGATACAAATAACTCCCTACTACTTCCGAATATGCGTTTTACATCGTCAAGCAATGGAAAGCAAAGCATACCATAGGTTTTATTTTTACTTGCCTCCTCTATCACCATAAATTCCCTTCAGCCAGTAAATAAGATCAATACCATGAGAAGAATGAGAGCCTTTTCTCCAGATCAATTCCCATGCCAAAGACTCAAAGACACCAGAGCGGTCTCTGGGAAATGGCCCCACTGGTTTAATTTGGACACCAAGCAAGTAGACAGTACCTCTAAGGGCAGGATTATGGAGCACTTGAGCAAACCAGACTTCCGTGGAAAGGCAGCCTGTCTTTGCTGAGAAGAAGTCATGCCTCTCTAATCTACTAGAGCTTTTTGAAGAGTCAAATAAGTGTATGGATAAGGGAGGGAAACGGTAGACACACTCTATTTACACTGTTAAGAATCCTCCAAAAGGCCACACCAAAGCCTAGTCACAAAGTTGAGGCGCCATGGGGATGGGGAGAATGCAGCAATGTCAGCTGACAAATGGGGGATGTGCTTAGAGCTAAGACACAAAGAGCAAGAGGATGGGAAGAAATTGTTCACAACAGCTTCAGCTGAAGAACCGACAATCCCAGAAACCATGCAAACTTGCCTCCAGGATTTGAGCTGTGACCATCAAATCCTTTGCCTTCACAAACCTCGTGACCAGACTATTGCCTGTCTATCCACTGACACTGTGAGCTCTGGAAAGGCAAGGGGCGCTACAGTTATTAGAATCCAAGATATCTTCCATCAGTCAAGAGAGGAGGGAACACACTGAAATCTTTTGGTTGGCTAGTGACTGGAGTTCTTGCACATCTAGAAATACAAGGGAAAAAAAATGGGGGAGGGGGCAGGGAGCTGGTGATTGGCCAGAGAAGGGCAGCAGGGACAAGGAGAAGTGGAAGCGAATATTAAATGAATTCTGTAGTGTTGACTCATGCCTGTAATCCTAGCTACTCAGGAGTCTGAGAACTGAGCATTTAGTGGTTCAAAGCCAGCCCAAGCAAGAGAGTCCATGAGACTCTTATCTACAATTAGCCACCCAAAAAGAAAGTAGAACTTCAAAAGTGCTAGCCTTGAGCACAAAAAGCTCAGGGAAAATGTCCAGGCCTGTTCAAGCCTCAGGATGGAAAATATCTAAATAAAATATATTTAGATGATAATAGTAAGGTATTACTTTTTTTTTTTTTTTTGCCAGTCCTGGGCCTTGAACTCAGGGCCTGAGCACTGTCCTTTGGCTTTCTCAAAGCTAGAGCTCTACTACTTGAGCACCACTTCTGGCTTTTTTAAAAAAAAAATATATATGTGGTACCAAGGAATCGACCCGGGTCTTCATGCATGCTAGGCAAGCACTCTACCACTAGGTCAAACTCCTAGCCCTAAGGTAGAACTTTTTAAGGGTGACTGATTTGAAGCTCTCTGCGACATAAGCCTGGGAAAGCCTTATGGGTCATTATTATCATCCTATCAACAACTGTCATCATCTTTGTAAATTTTTTTTGGCCAGTCCTGGGGCTTGAACTCAGAGTCTGGGTGCTGTCCCTGAGCTTCTTTTACCCAAGGCTAGTGATATACCACTTGAGCCACAGCATCCCTTTGGGCTTTTTTTTCTGAGTAGATTATTGGAGAAAAAGAGTCTCCTGAACTTTCCTGCCTAGGATGGCTTTGAACCGCAGTCTTCAGATCTCAGCTTCCTAAGTAGCTAGGATCACAGATGTGAACCTGAGCATCACTTTTTTCAAGATGCTTTTTTTTTCTTCTACTTCCCATGTTATTTTATCAACATGGAGATTCTGTATAGTGGTTTATGTCTCTGTGAATGACCATGGACTAGTGTAATATCTTCCAAGGACCAAGTTTGTCTCCTAAGGGAAGAGAGTGGCTCTATTGAGAGTACATGCTATACATAAGAGCCACGAAGGTTTGTATGGGCCCAAGGTGTTACTTCATCCTAACAGAACTGCAAATAATTGGATATTTAAAGACAAACTGGAGCCAGAAGAAATCTTCTCTTGTCCTTCCTTCAAGGTAGATAAAGCTCTGACATGAAGTGGGTGGTATACTTGTGGTCTGCTCTCCTCTCTTTCTCACCTGCTATGAGGGGACTGATATGATGGATCTCACATCAAATGCCTTGGCTTTCTTGTCTTCCAACTGGATTTGGCCAATAGAAGGCTTGACAAGAGAGGGATTGGGGGGGAAGGAAGGGAAGTATGAGAAGAGTATGTATTTTTTTTTTTTTGATCAGTCATGAGACTTGAACACTGGGCCTGGGCGCTGTCTCTGAGCTGAAGACTACTGCCCTACCCCTTTAACCACAGCCCCACTGATGCTTTTCTAGTGGTTAATTGGAGATAAGAGTCTCTCAGTCTTTAGTGCCTGGGGTGGCTTTGAGCCATGATCCTGAGGTCTCAGCCTCTTGAGTAGCTAGGATTACAGGTGTGAGCCATTGTGCTTGGCTTTGAGAGTGTATGTTCTTTACAAGGTTCCACCTTGTCTAACCATGTTCCTTGGTCCCTTCTCTTCTTGAAATTGTCCCTCTGTTGGGGTTGTCCTTCCAGCCTGGGGTAATGGTTACTGTCCCCTTCCCTGGGGTGGTGATGTCATGACACCGCTCCTCTGATCCTGGGTCACCTCTATTATCCCTTTGGTTCCCTGTGCCCACGCCTTGCCCACCGTAACATTTTCATTACGCTGTTTCCTGTGAATGATAGAATGGGGACATCTCATCACTGTACCTTAGGAGAGATATCCTGGAGCTGGAATGAGGCCTGAGTTGTGTTGGTGAGTCAATACAAGATGCCGGGTAGGATAGGACTGGACAAGAGACCACATTTCAGAAAGGAGCCTGAGTGTTTGAGTGGAAGCGAACTGACTGGTTGTCAGACTTGAGTTGAAATTTTAGTCTGGGATTTTAGTAGAGATCTTGATCTACCTGTTTCACAGAGCTGGCTGGATATGGTACTTTCGCTACCTTAGGGATAGCATTAGCCTGAAACAGGGAAAATAAAAGTCCTACACAGTGGCCTGAAGCATATCTTGTCTCCTTCCATTGAAGGCCCCAACCTTTCCAATCATGATATACACACTTACCACATTCATTACTTTACATGCACAACCTGTTCAAGACAAATGAATAGTTGGACACTGCTGCAAAATTAAATTATTCTCTCTTTTCGGCTCTCCACCACAGACTTGTCCCCCGCTAAATGTAACATAAATTTCACATCTATGTCCATGTTGCATCTTTTCCTGAGAAAGGACTCCTAACTTTTTTTCCTTCAAAGCTACATACATATGATCACATAGGTAGCATAAACTAGCTTGGATAAGTGACAGCCCCTGCCAGTGATGGACTTCGTCAAAGCCAAGGCAAGGGCCTGGGAAGCAGGTGTGTACTGAGTGGCACTGAAGGAATGTGAGCTTCTAGATGCAGTGGCCTGGACTTGGATCTTACTATTTACCTCTCTGTGCCATGGTTGCCATGTGGATTAAACGACAAATGCACAGGAAGGCAGCCAGGCCTGGCCGGCAGCCAGGAGTGGCCCAGGCCCTCTTCCTAGTAAACTCAGTAGTCTCCTCATTGGACTCCACCAAGTCTCCTTTCTGGGCTCTCTGCCCCAGAAGCAAGGGTAACTTTGTCCTACATGTTTCAGGCTCCAGAAAGCCACAGAATGAAAGCAAGAAGCTTGTTGTCATGACCAGGGGGCGGTGGGCATATTATCTTGGGACCTCCTAATCCCATTTTCTGCTTTCATGTTAATCCTCTTCCTTCTTCTGTTTGCCACACACTCAACGTGGAGGGCACTGACCCGGGCAGCTGAGCCCCGCCTCCTCTAGCCAACAGCAATGTTCTCTGCTGAGGAGGGGGAGGCTCCAGGCAAGTCTGCCTTGGCTTTCCTTAGCAGACCTAGTTCTTCTTTCAAGTCAGATAACGATGAACACTTAGTTCCCAGCTCACTAATAAGAATGCAGTGACTGTCAGCCAGCATTTGCCTAAGTATTTATTGTTGGTTGATACTGGGTAAGACCTTTAGGTACAGGATTTTATCCACTTTTTGTATGGCTTTCATAAAGCTGTTATTATCAGTCTGAAATTTTCAGATGAGGGAACAGTGAACCAAAAGTACAGTTGTCTAGGGCTCTTGCCACCATAGCCTGGCTCTGGATCCTCATGGGAGGAGCCATTCAGCTACACTGCCCCTCCCCATTCCTTCCTACTCCCCTCCCTCTGGAAAAGGAGCACTCTGCCCAGCCCACCCTGCCTTCCTTCCTTCCTTCCTTCCTCTCATTCCCTCACCTGTGGTCTTTGCTTTTGTTTTTGTCAGTCTTGTGCCTCTAACTTTGCTCAAGGCTAGCACTCTACTACTTGAGCTACAGAACCTCTTCTGGCTTTTTCTTTTTTTTTTTTCATATATTTTTTATTGTAATTAATAGAAGGGTTACATTACATTCACCAGATAGAAGGTGCATTACTTTACAAACATTGATACCTTTTCTCATGACATGGTCCCCATTTCCCTCCCCCCATCCCCACCCCTCATCTTGTTTCCCCCCTTCCCTATCCCATTTCAAATGACCAAATATGCATATATCCAATATATCAGGTAACAAGGTAAAATATTATAACAATATGAGATAACCAAGGGACAGCAAAAGAGATGAGAGATAACATAGTACATTAAGAACAACAATCACTCATCGTATGGCTTTTGTTTCTATATCCTAGAGGTCCTTTCATGTAGTGTCATACTATATGGCCTTATGTATCTAGGTTTTGCTCTATTGTAAATCTCTGCTTGGAGAGCCCAAGGTTTCTACTGATTATGATAAATGAAGGAAACCATTGAGCCTATGTTCTTTGAGTCTGGCTTACTTCACTTAATATGATTTTTTCTAAGTCTTTCCATTTCCTAACAAATGGGGCGATGTCATTCTTTCTGACAGCAGCATAGAATTCCATTGTGTATAAATACCACATATGTTTGATCCACTCATCAACTGAGGGACATCTGGGTTGGTTCCATATCTTTGCTATAGTAAATAGTGCTGCAATGAACATTGTTGAGCTAGTGGATTTAGTATGTCCTTGTTTCTGGACAATTGAGTAAATGTCTTTTGGCTTTTTCTGTGATTAGAGACAAGAGTCTCACAGACTTTCCTTTCCAGGCTGGCTTTGAACGGCAGTCCTCAGATCTCAGCCTTGGAGTAGCTAGGATTACAGGTGTGAGCCCCTTAGCACCCAGCTCACCTGTGGCTTTGATGGAGGGAATAGTTGTTTCATCCACCACCCCTGGTATCACTGGTGTTGTCGGGGGGTGGGGGGGATGTGGGAGGTGGGACATGGTCCTGGCTTCCACAGAAAGGAAAACAAGAGGCACCAGGATTTGCAAGCTCCATAGAAAGCAAGTATTAGTGTATATAATATAGACACATATCATATATATATAGTATATATAACAGATATATGAATGTCTCTATGGAGAGATTTTTGCCTCAGTTCTTTACTCACTACCTCCCACCCCTCTCTTTTTTTCTGGGTACTCTATTACCTCTCAATTCTGCAAAAACAATTTGCTGGCAATTTTGACCCTGGAAAGATTCTGAGGAAAGGCTGGCTCTCTGAAGGAAGAGGATCATCGCTTTTGCCACCTGTGCAAGTTTTCTAAAAAAAAAAAAACCAACAAACTTTGTGAAGTTGGGGCCTGCATTTTAGCTTGCCACACATGGGAAGGAAAGAGGAGCTAACTCTACTTTGGATTGCTGTGGCTGTAGCTCTGGGCAGGAGGCAGCACGTGGTGCTGAGCAGAGCCAAGGCTGTGAATTATGGCCAGATTTGCATTCTCACTAAATTACTCTGCAGCTGTGACATGGACTAAGTCTTCAGGTCTGAAAAGCTGGAATTATTTTAGCTCCTGAGGCCGGAGTTTGGCCCTCTGGAGGTGTCATTTCCTTCTGCCCCTCTCCATGGAAGGCAAGACCAGCATCTGCAAACTCCTTAAAGCCTGGAAGATGAGTCCATCCCTTAGCCTTCGCTTCCCTTACACCATCAGGTAGACACTGGACCCTGTGGGCTCTCTGCTGGTTCTAAGTTGGTCTTTGTGTTCTTTGGACTGTGAGAGGTTCTCAGTTTTCTCCCCCTCACCAACTCCCTTCCATCAGGTCAATTCTGACACCACCTAGTGCCTAGCTTGGCGACATGGATCAGGAGGCCTTCATAGCACCTGGAGCTGGATGATACTTGGAGAATAACTGGGCAGTGCATCTAACACTGGATGCACACGGAAACATTTTGGTGCACCAGTTCAGCCAGGGAGAGAGGTCTGGAGGCTGATGGATGCTGCGGTCCTTCTCAGAGAAATTAGGCCTAAGGGTAGCTAGGGCTATGTAGGGTTTGGCTGGGAGGAGGCAGAGCACGAGGGTTGGTGGGGACTCTGATCCTCCCTTCTGCCCACCACAAGTAAGACATGTATAAGCTGGAGGTGAAGGTGGAGATGACCTCCTACTTGAAGGGTCAGTGGTATGTCCATAATGAGGACCCCAGAACTAAGTACTGGCACCTCAAACACTTAGAATGGCAGGGACTTCTTGCACATGAGAAATGATACCAACCACATCTGCTCAGGTTGGGGTCTCTGGTCTCAGTTATCTTGAATCTCTCTTCCCCACTCCTCTTCTAGTGGCGTGTCCATACACCCTTCCTTGCTAAACTTTCCCACAATCCAGAAAGGTGAGGGTACTCTTTCTGTAGACTTTCTTTCTCCCCATTTTTCACGTTTCTCTTGCTTAGAGAAAGGCTACTACAAAGAAAAGCGCCCATGAGCTTGTGGTGGGCAGTAGTGATGGTGGCCAGTGATGTTCTGTTTCCTGCAGAGGCAAAGCTGACCTGTTTTCCATGACTCCTTTCTGAACTATTTCCCCTCCAGTTAACGGAGGTGTCCAATACTCAACCACGAGACGGTCACCACCATGGGTGAGAGCTCTGTATGTACGAAGCTGGGGTGTTCAGAACCTCCTTGGGGGAAAGGGTCATAGTTTCTGTTTGGATGTGATATGGAGGACCAAGGTGGGAGGGATGTGTTATGGGACAAGGACCTGAGATCACATTTTTTTAACTTCCAATATTTGCCACAGAGATTTTATTCTGCAACACACCCCCACCACCCACCCACATAGATGTAATTGGAGGTTGAGTAAATCACAGCCCAAGAAGCCAAGGCTTGAGAAGAGTTTTTGTCAAGAAAGGTCATTTTATTAGCTGATTGATTTTTGTTTTTTGTTTTTTGTTTTTTTACAAAAATAAACAATTTAATGAACAAGAAGTACAAAAGCTTCTGGATATGCAAACTCCAGGAGGGGGAGAGCCTGGTTTGG
Source organism: Megascapheus bottae (assembly GCF_031878675.1). NCBI lineage: Eukaryota > Metazoa > Chordata > Mammalia > Rodentia > Geomyidae > Megascapheus > Megascapheus bottae. The sequence goes on from NC_143515.1 coordinate 55,935,088, forward strand.
GCTGTTTTGTGGCTTTCACTGAAAGCAAATGAGGCAGAAAGGCCCCAGCTCCACCCCCACCCCAGGTCCTGGCTCAAATGCAACCTGTTCCTCCACCCTCCTATTGGCTCATTTGGACGTGTGTGCTGCTGCCCCTGACCCCTAGGCTGGCCTGAGAGCGCCCCTGTCAGGAGACCAGAGGCAAACTCTGCAGGAATGGGATCTGCCTTGGAGCACTCCCCTCCACTGGAGCTGAGCAAACACTCTATGACTGATTGTGCCCACAGAGCCCCCACCCGCCATGGCCCGTGGCAGTAGTGGCAGTGGCGGAAGCAGCAGCAGCAGCAGTAGCAGGGCTGTGGCTACATTCTCACACCGTGAACGCAGTGCTGGGGCTGCTCACAGAACTGTCCCAGTTCAGACGAGCCTGAGCCTTGCTTGCAGCCCAGAACTCAGGAGAGGCGATCAGTCTCTCAACCAATCATTGCAGTCTGGGAGCCAGCAGTCTCAGAACTAAGCTGGCAAACTCACATTTTTAACATTTTGCATTATTGCACGGTTGTCCGGTCATGTTGGTCTGTCTGGGATGTCAGCCTTGTCTGCAGGGACTCCCAGGTGACAGGTGGGGCCTCTAGTACATGTCATTTGCACCACAGGCAAGCCCACCTGCTGTGGATGGTCAGCTGCTTAGCTGAACTCTTGACAGATCAACCAGGGGCTCTCACATATGTGGTTTTGCTGGGATCTGGGACCACTTGGCTCCATCCAGTCTTGAAAAAGACCAGCTTCCGACCTTGGAGCAGAGGAGAAAGGTAACAGCTTTGGATGTTTCTCTTCTGACAGGTAGAGCCACCCACTTAAAGTGACTACCTAGGCACACAGATACCTCTCCCTCAGCCTTCCCTCTGGTTTCTGCTAAGAGCCCAACACACCTATGAAGTCCAGCCATTCCCTCAGAATGCCCTCTCCCTTTGGCTCACCTGTCCAGGTAGTCTGGTTGGTGACCACAAAAGCATGGCACTGAGCATGGCTCTCACAGACATCCACAGCCTCAGCCAGGTTGAACACAGACAGGAGGCAGCTGCCGTGGTGGTAGGATGGCCAACAGCGGTAGTCTTCCTGCGGAATGGTGCTGTCTGGGATACGCTGGTACTCTATGGGTTGGGGATTATGTGAAATGAAAACTGTGTGCATTGACTGAGGGCTTGGGTCACCTTTGGAAGAGAAGTGCAAGACCCATTGACTAGGTGAAAGCAGATGTGTTATGCAGGCTAACACCCCCAGCACAGAGATACAGGGAGATAATGTTTTACAAAGTGGGTTGATCGCTGGGTACTAGGGAATCATGCCTATCATCCTAGCTACTCAGTAGGCTGAGATGTGAGGACTGCAGTTCAAAGCTAACCTGGGGAAGGAAGGTCTATGAGACTCTTTCTCCAATTAACCCAGAGAAAACCAGAAATGGAACTGTGGCTCGAAGTGGTAGAGTGCTAGCCTTGAGTAAAAAAGCTCAGGAACAAAGCCCAGGTCCTGAGTTTAAGTCCATGACTGAAAAAAGAAAAGGAAAAGGAGGTTGATTGTGCAATGATGGCCGAACAGAGACTTGGATTTTGAGAGACAGAGAGAGCGGCAACTCTCAAAGGCATGGCATCTGAGCACAAGAGGACATTATGTGTGGGACAGAAAGACGGACACATACAGCCACCAGCTGTCCAAGCTGGCTGCTGAGGCAAGGGCATTTTAGACATTTAGAGTCAGACTTCTGAAACCTCACTGTGCATGTTCGTGTTCAGGGAATTTTGTCTGGGTAAGGCCTGAGAACTTGCATTTCTAACCAGCTTCTGAAGCTGGTTAGAAGTCACACCTGCTTCTGGCCTTGAGGACAGAGTACTTAACCTCAGATAGGCCTGGGAGGGCACTCAGTTTTATGGTTAAGAGGTATGCAGATGATGAGATGAAAAAAAAAATTTGAAAACCCTCAGTGATGAAGAAGGCCCCTTGTTCACCCCATCTTTCTCCCTGTTGCAGGGAGCCCAGGTTCTAAACTGATAATGCAGAATCTCTGGGCCTCTGGCCACCCCGTCCTCCGGCCTCCATCTCCTGCCAGAGACTAGACCAAAGTCCAGGGCTGGCTGTGATTTATAGCCCCATAAACAGAGTCCTCAGGGACAGAGCCAGCCATTGTTCACCTCGTTAAACTTTATTTACAGGGCTAATGAGGGCTCCCCCACCCCTAAGACTGGCCAGGGCTCCTCGAATAAGGAGGCTGCCCACCACTTGTTCCCCCCCACCCCAACCACAGCTCAACCCCAGACTTCTGTGGAGGGACCACAGCCTATAACCAGTGGCTAGAATTCTCCCCCACCCTGGGAGAATCAGTTTCTTGGCTGGCTTTGGGGAGGGCCCCTCCACCTCCAGCTACTCTCTTAACCTTGGGAGAACAGAGGCAGGAAAGAGAAGCAAACCCATATTGTGTTCTAGCTGTGTAATAAGAATTGTGCTAATTGCTTTTACACACCTCACTTGCCACAAAATCCCCGTAAGAATTTTGTGAGGTAAGTGATATTGAACCCAATTCACAGATGAAGGGAGCAAAGCCTTGGGGTAAGTTCTGCAGCCAGTACGAGGAGGAGTCTGAGGACATCCAGTTCAAGACAAAAGGAGTTGCTCTAGCTTAATCACAGATGGAATCTCAAAGTGGACCTCCCAGAGCCATCCTATCTCTCAAGTGAGTCTCTAGGCTTTTAGTGACCAGGGCCCCTCTAGAAGAGGTCAGCCACTTAGCTCAGTGGCGGTGGGGTCCCTCACTCTCCCACCTCCCAGGTACCAAATCCCTGTAGAAGTCACTCACCGAAGCTGCTGCTTGTGGTGGAGTTTTGCAGATACTGCCCACTCCGGTACAGGTGCAGCACTGCCTCTAGCTGGCCCAGGGTCTCATCCACACCCCAGGTGAGCTCTCCTGTGAAAGCAGCACGGGTGTGATGTGTGATGGCTTACTTGGGCCTCTCCCCCTCCCCACAGAGGCAGCTAGCTAAGCTGTCCTCACGCCTTCCAGGCAGGCCTTGGACTCAGATGACATGTGGCCTGGGAAGGGAGGGCCTTTGCTGGGGAGATATGCCTGGGGAGATAGATCATGGATCCGGTGCTACTGCTGTTTGTTCTTGTCCCCATACCTCGGGGAGGCGCAGAAGGATGGAGAGTACATGGGGCCTGAGTCTCACCTGTGGCATTGACGATGCTGTCCAGCAGAGGCCTGAGTGAGAGTGGGGCACTGTGCGGCAGGAGATATGTGAAGAAAAACCTGTGGCAGAGAGAAGCCAGGGGGTCAGCGGTCCTGCTCTTAAGGATATATCTCTTTTAAAACTGACTCCAGACAGGTAACCTAGCTGGAGCACATGACCACTCAGGCTTAGTGGTCAGGCACACCCTCAGGGTAGTCTGCTCAGCCTTGGGGCATGGGTCTGGATACAGCTGGGACCACAACTAACTGCAGACTGAACTGAGATCTGAGACTTGTGCTTCCCCACCATTCCCCATCTTCCAGCCCACACTGTCCTCTGATTGACCCCAGTCTCACAGCAGCCTCTGGGCTGGGGCTTCTCAGTTATAAGTGGCTTTGCAGAGGTCAAGAGCCAGGCTAGGGAGGGGATTTGCCAGTTCCACTAGCCCTAGGCCCTGACTCCAACACTATTTTCAGAAACCTTCAGCTGCCCTGGCTTCTCCTTGGAATGATCTATTTTTAGACCGCATCAGAAGCCTGAACATTCTCTCTGAACTGGGTTAGAGGCTTTCCCTCCTCCATGGCTCTATTGGCTAAAGCTATTCTCCCTCCCCAGTGGCCTCTTGGACCTCTCTGTCCTGTCACACTCTTCCAGGGTATGAACTCCATAGGTGGAGTTCTCGAGCGGATGGTGGTCACCTGTAGGCATTGTAGAGATTCCTCTTCTCGTTCATGCCCTCACACCAGCCCTGGGCTGAGCAGGGCAGAGTGAAGTTCCTGGCTGGAAACTCCAGTGTGCAGTCAGCACTGCTGGTACACGGCGTCTCCTCCACTCGAGCATCATCCAGGTCCGTCACCTTCAGCTCCCCATCCACCAGCACAAACTGCCGAGGGCGGAAGTCCAGAAGAGTGACAGAGCCCAGTGGGGAGTGGGCCAGATGGTGGAGGAGGCGGCCAAGACTGAGGCAGATCTAGGGGCAGATGGATTGGGTTGGGCATCCTGGACTCTGGGTTCCCTCCCTCCTTTCTCTTCTGTAGGTCCCAGTACTCCATAAGAGCTGGGGCTTTTTACAGAGGAACCCCCCTCCCCCAACTTCCCACTAAGCCTTGGCTGGCCTGAACTTGAAGGTGTAATACAAAATAGATGAGAGATGTCAGCAGGGGTGGGAGGGTGTCTGGGGATCATGTATCCCTCCCCTGAGGGGGCATTTTGAGCAAGGTCAGTGTATTAGAATAGAGAGAAGGTCGAAATGACCTTAAGGTTGTTCATGGTCCCAGGAAACTAGCCCCCCATGGTGTGTATGGCACACATGTATGCACACATGTGTGCAAACATGTATGGGAGGGGGAGGATAGCCAAAGCACAGTCAGTAGGATCTTGTGTCCTGCCTCTGATTTTAACCCTTTGGCCAATGGCCTAGCCAGCCTGTGCCCCTTCCGTCCATCTGACCACACCTCTCCAGGCTGAGGAGGAGTTTGAGCTGCTGGAGAGAAGGCAGCCTTCTAAGGGAAAACCATCCCAGCAAGGAGCCCCGGGGGCCTAGCCCTCCTCTCTGCTCACTCGAAATCGATCCTCCCAGGAAGTCTGCAGCAGCTGGATCATCTCCACAGGGGCGCCCAGCTCCGTGATGGTGGTCAGGGTGTCCGGGATGTCCTCGCTGTCCTGGTAGCAGTAGCCATAGAGCTGGGGGGAACCCAGGGCAGGTCATTAGGTCACATGGTGGGGGTGGGGACAGAGAAAGCCTGGCCTGTCAGATGCCCCCTCCTTCTGCTCCGAGGCCATCTCTAAGACTTTGCTTGGGCTCAGGCCAAAGGAGAACAGCTTGGGAAGTCTGCCTTATTTTTCTTGAATCCAGAGTTCTTACTGACTCTATTGATCCTCTCAACTTTTGCCACTTAGGGAGATGGGCATACCTGGCTATCATGTGTTCACCAGGTACCAGGCACTGTGCTAAATCCTCAATCTCAGGTGAGGAATCTGACTCAGATAATAAGGTCACACAGTTAACAAACATAAGAATGAAAATTAACATTTATGCCACTCATGGTCCACCACCTGGTTCTTTCCAAGAATACCATTTGCTAACACACAGACCAGCAATCACGATCACACTTCCTTCTCCATGCCATCCCCAGCCTGTTCCTCACCATTTCCACTCTCTGGAAGCTCAATTAATTTTTCTCCTATGCTCTGGTCTTATGGGAGGAAATGCAGAGGCACCAGCCTGGGTGTTCTTTACATGTACGGGAAGGTGAGGGATATGAGTCAATGGGGGTGGCAGTGAAGGGTGATTTTCAGGGAAGATCAGATTTTTAGGGAGCCTCTCTGAGGCTTGTGACCACACTGTGGGCCAGGGGAGGCACAGTCGGACTTTGTCACTAACACTCACATCAGAGTTCACAGGGAGCCCTGCTTCTGCTGGCCTCTCCCAACACACTTCACTGCAGCTTGTGGGGTAGATAAACAAAGGCCAAGTTGTCCAGGTCGCAGTAGGGAGCGAGGTGGAAGGGTGGGGCAGGGGGTGAACAGTCTGTGCACTAGGTGTCCCCGCACACGTTCACTCAGGCTGGCATGCTCACCCTGCAGGCCCCTGGAGTCCCTGGCAGCAACTCTCCTTCCCCAGGCCAGCCAGTCTTCCTTCGTGAGGGTAGCAACTCAGTGTTGGGTTGTCAAGAGTCCCTGGATTATGAGTTGGGGGAAGCTAGCCAGATGCAGTCCCAGGGACTCTGCTCTCCTCTTTAGTCCACATCCCTCATCAACCCAGACAGGCCCCACACCACCCGGGTGGGATGAGGGAAAAGTAAAAAGAATAATCTTGGGAACTGGTTCTCATTTTCTTGCCCAGAGACTGAGTCTTTGTGGGGAAACTTCTGATGGTTATTAAACACCCAGAGGTCGTTAAATGCACTGTTAACGAGGTATTAATCAACACCCTTCAGGAAAAAATAAAAAGATACCATTAACCTCCCCCACCCCTCACTCCCAGAAAGCATTGAGGTTCAGTCCCATCTTTTGTTTGTTTGGGAAAGGAAATATACTCTAGCATGGCTAGGATCTGGGCCCAAGCAGGCCTGGGGTCCATCTGAAGCCGGAGGCCACAGGATGATGCCTATGTGTCAGGGGAAAACCCTGTGCCCTTTGACCCTGGGCTACACAGGCATCTGTTTTGTGTGTAAGTGAGAAAGAGACCGAGAGAGACAGAGGCAGAGGCAGAGAGAGAGACAGAGACAGAGACAGAGAGACGGAGAGACAGAGGGAGAGACAGCAAGAGGATGTGTGTGTGTGTGTGTGTGCGTGTGTGCGTGCGTGTTGGAATCAGGAAAGACAGACCAGAGTTCAAGCACAGAAGGGCCTAGTATACCCTGCTGTCCTGCATTTGTTAATAGACCTTTATACAACTTTAGGCTCTTCAGAACAGGGAAAAAGGGGCCTCAGTAGCCTGCTATGGGGAACTCTAGAAAGGTTTGCTGGCTCCTCCCTAATTCAACAAACAGTTAAACAGTTTAGAATTCTTGAATGATTAAGAGGTATTAAAACAACAGGAACTGAGGTTCTTGGCCCATTGTTCTGATGTCTCCTGAAAAGGGAGACTCCACTGAAGGCTTCCTTGCCTGCAGAGGTGGCCTAGCTGAAGAAGCCAGAGGGACATTGGCTTGGGGCCACACAGTAAATGGGGGAACTACACCCATAACAGTTTAAACACACTAGGGACCCCCACTTTTCACCAGGACCCGCATCAGCTTAGCAGTCTATGTTCTAGGGGCTACTACCTCCAGCCGCTGCTCCAATATGAGGGTCACACCAATGACCCCATATAGGCCTGGACCAGGGCATGGGTGAAAACTGTTCCATTATCAGATTTTTCTTGGGTATCTTTGATATCAGGGACCCAACATTACTGCGGAGGGCCATTCTGTGGACTGGACTGTTGAGAGGTTTGGTGAGGACAGTGAGGGAGAAAGGCATACTGGAATACCAAACCTGATCTAAAGAGAGGGACGTAAGTCAACTAACATTCAATGTCCTGCTAAGTCACTCAAGGTCCCTTCACCCCCACTGAATCTTTCTGGCACCCCAGGATTTCTAGAAACTTCCCAAGAGCCCTTGGGAAGTAAAGAGAACAAGATCCTCCCCAGTTAGAATGGCCACGTAACCAGCCGCTCACTCCCTGAAGTTCCGGACACAGTGTCAGCCACGCAACCAGGCATAACCACATACAAGGGTGGCTCTGCCCAGTCTCCTACTGTAAGTGCAGGACACAGGACCCTGTCACAAGAGTCTGCCAGAGTGAAAGTGTCCTGGGGAGATTTGTGAGCTAGCAGGGGGGCAAGTGGAACACCACTATTCTAGTCTTCACTGACCTCCCTCTGGGTTTGGGGGTCCCATTTTACCCCAAGGAAAAAAAGAGAGGGACTGCTGGGCTTCTGGTTAGTTTTCTGGGTGTAAAGAGATTAATCAGAGTGGCTGAGAGATGGGAGGTGTGGGCAGGTTCAGGGCAGGTTCAAGGCCGGTATGCATCCCATGTTTTCCCCATCAAGTTCCCCCAGGAGTTTCCCTCTAAGTCTGCTCAAGTTTGAGTAGAAGGAACAGTTTGTCTCATCCTAGGCAGATTCAAGGACAGACACGTAGGAGAAAAGAAGTGGGCCAATACAGCAGTGCTGATTCCATGAGAACTGCAGAGAACAACGTGGACTTCCTCTTTCTGGCGGCTTCCCCACGAAGTATGGAGTCAGAGTCTCACCTAGTGGGAACCTAGGCTTCTGTGCCTCTCAACTTTGCAGGGTCTTGGCCATATATGCTTAGATACTTGGACACTCAGATCCTCCATGTACTTCCCTAAAATCTAGGGCTTCCCCAGTGGGTCAGGTGGACCCATTCGAGGGCCTGCTGACCCTTTTCAGTAGCTTCTGGGTGGGGTGGGAAGTGAGGGCCGCTGTGGGAAGTCAAGCTTGACTCCATGGGTCTCCTTCCAGTCCTTCTCAATCCTTCTGCTTTCCCACTCCATCCTCAAAGCCACACTAGGCCACTGGAAGTTGAAAGATGCGGGGTTCGGCCTTTATTATCATGGGGGACCCGGTCCCCGGGAGCTGACACGCCAGGGTGTTGGGTGCCTTACTCGGCAGTTAGAGCCAACATCTTAGTGTTCCATACCCCCTCTCTCCAGATGGAGTTTTGGGAGGCTCTGTTATGAGCCCCTATCTTTAAGACATGTGTGCAAGCTAAGAAACCCAGGAGCTCTTGGCAAAGAGGGGGCTCCCCCAGGGGTGAGAGGCAGGGCGGTGCAGTGTGCAGGGCCCTGCTTCGGGTCTGCACCCAGTGCAATCCGGACAGTCACAGGCACGCTGCTTCTTTATACGGTCAAGGCGTTCTCCTTCTGAGTGACCGGGACCTGGGAGCTCCTAGCCAAGCCTCCTCGTCCCCGCGCCCCATCCACGTACCTGCAGCACGTTGGGGTGCCGCAGCCGCTCCAGCAGCACCATCTCCTTGAGCAACTTGTGGGCCGCCAGGCGATAGCAGCCCCTCCGAGCTCCGAACTCGCGCACGCAGCTGCCCAGATCGTGGCCGCTAAAGTCCACCGCCTTCAGCGCCACGGCGGCGCCGCCGGGCAGGCGGACCCGGTACACGGCCTTGGTGTAGCCCGAGCCCACGTACTGCGCTCCAGACACGTTGCGGAGCGCGGAGCAGCCCAGGCGCGGGCCCTGGCCGGGAGAACCCGGGCCGGGAGCCGGGGGCCAGCCTGGGGCGCCGTCGGGAGGGGGCCGGGCCCGCGGGGGCCGGGGTCGTTGCAGGCCCGGTCCGCCCGGAGCCAGGTCCATCAGACGCCGCCGCTCCGGCCGGCCAGCCCCGGGCCCGGGGCCCCCGCGGGAATAACGCTGCACCTCCTCGTAGCGCGCCCGGATTTGCCGGGCCAGCTCCCCACGGCCCCCACGACGGCCCGGGCCCGGGGCTGGCGAGGGCCCGGGGGACTGGCCTGGCCGCGGAGGCTCCGAGCCCGGTGCAAAGAGCACGTTGAGAACGGAGCCCAGCAGGAAGGAGGCGCAGAAACCCGCGGCCACGGCCGCCCTCCGGCGCCGCATCGCTCCCCTCCCCCCCCGGCCGGCCGGCCGGCCCCGCGCGGCTCCCCAGCCCCGGCCCCGGCCCCGGGCGGCTCAGGCTCCGAGGCGGCTCCGCGGCGCGCCCCGCCGGCCCCCTGCCCAGCCCGCGCGCATGGCCCCGGCGGCCCCGACCCCGGCCCCTAGCGGGCGGCACATCGGCCTGACACTTGCCTCCCGCCCGCCCAGCCCCCGCTGCTTATACGGCCCGGAGCCGCCCCCGCCCCGCCGCCCCGCCCCCGCTCCCGCTCCCGGCGCGAGCCCGTCCTCGGCGCCGCCCCCTCCGGCTGCCCGGCCCGGCCTTCCCCGCTGACTGACAGCGGGACCTCCTCCCGCGCGTCCCGGCCTGGGAAGCGGCGCGGAGGCGGCCCCGGCCGTGCCCGGCGCGCGCCCCCCCTAGCTCGGGCCGGGGAGCGGGGGAGGGGGCAGCGGCGGCGGCGGCCCGGAGGCTCGCGGGGGCTCCCGGCCCCAAGCGAGAGCGGATAACGGGACCGCGAGGCCCCATTAGAGGAGCGGGCTGGGCAGATAAAGGGGCGAGGCCCGCGCGTAACGGGCTCGGGGAGGGGGCGCGCAGCTGAGGCCCAGGTGCGGGGATCCGAGAGCTCCCACAGCTTCCTCCTCCCCGGGACTCCGGTGGGGCCTCGAGACGGGCTGGACTCGGGGAAGGCTTGGAGGTCAGCCCGGGATGCAGGGCCGGGGTGCAGAGGAGGGCCTCTAAGGAGGCGGCACCTGCGAGCGCGCGTGGGACGGGGACGCGGGGCACAGAGGGGCCATCGGCCAGATTTAACTCTCTTCTACCAAGACTTTCTAATTTTCCTGGTGGCGGAGTCCCCCGATCTTGCCGGAGGTGTGCCCACCTCGAAATCTCCGAGGTCTGCTGCGGATGACTAACCATATGTAGCGAATGCATTTGTGCCCACGCACGTCTGTGCACTGGTGGGGTGGGAAGGGGCTCCTGGGTCCCGGGAAGGGAGTGTGTGTCGTGTGTCTAAGCGAGTGCTGACTGCACCAGAACTTCTCGTCCCTCCTCCTCCCTCGCTGATTGCATCATTAGTGCTAATTGAGGGGCTTTCACACACCACTGCATTAGCTGTTTGGAGTGAGCGCCCTGCTCCCAGGAGAGATAAGCCGCTGCCCCTCCCCCTCGAAGGTTTCCCTCTCCCCCCCCCCGCCCCCTTCCCCACGGCCTTGCAAATGTCTTTCTCAAGATCCCCTCAGCCTCCGGGGGCTCCCCCAGGATAGGTTCATTTTTCCTCCCTGTAATGTTAGGGATTCAGTTGGACGTGGGGTGATTGGGGACAGAGGAAGAAGGATCTAGAACCTCCATGGGAGACCTGGAGTTCCTACCTACAGAATTGAGGGTCTTCTGTGATTAGAAAGGCGACAGATTTCTCCCCATTCTTCTGGATATGGAAACGAGGCGATGAAGGCCAAGTCTTTTATGGCTAGTGGGATCAGTCCCACTAAAGTAGGCTTTTGAGGCCCTGACTTTTTAGTGGCTGAAGACTCAGAAGGTGGAGATGCAGCCTTAGTTAGCCTGCATGTGGAAGGCAAGGAAGGCAAAAGAAACCGTGGTCCCTAAGAGCTTTGGATGTGATGGAGTCGGGTTTGTTGCTCGATCTGTTCCTGTTTAGTTGCTCTGTCCTTAGCCGGGTCTTAGCTGCCCGGTGTGCAGGGGAAGCTCTGAGCAGATGCCCTCCCCAGCCCTTACACCAGATGTCTTTGGTCTAATTAACTGTGCTGGGAAAACCAACCTGGGTTTGTAAACAGAGCTACTGGCTAAAGTCAACAGGGAACAGCAGCAAACAGCAAACATTCCCTTCACACTCAGCCTCAGTCGAATTCAGGGTCCCTTCCCCACCCCAAAGGAAAAGCTGGGTGGATCAGAAGCCCCTTGGCCCACAGCTGAAACTCCTGTCTATGTGACCCAATCTGGTTGCTATTTCCCTGTCAATATCAGTTGACTGGGGAGGGAGGGGGAATTCTGGGAGTAGTTGCCATCCTAAAATAGGCGCTGTCCCCCCTTTTGGCAGTTTCCCCAGAGCTATCTACTCAGCCAAACATCTCAATCCATGAGGAAGCCATGAGGGTATGTGTGTGGGATAGTGCTTGAAGAGCTTTTCTTTGGGACCTGCTCTGCTTTCATGTCTTTGAGAAGCCTCTGTGGGAAGGGCTTGGCATTGTGGGACTGTAGCTCAGAGTTGGTGAATAGAATGTGAACATTGTTAACTTCGTTACACATCGTGTAGGTATTATAATAACATGTTCTGAAATTAGATAATTATTCCTGTGATATCTCTGCCAAGCTTCAGTGTTTCTGTTATGGTTTGAAAGTTCAATGCACACAAGGGCCTGAGAAACAGGCACAAATGTACACACAGAAGCCCACCAAGCAGGAGACTCATATCCAGGAATACAGACATTTCAGCGGTCTCCTCTCACACTTACCCTGCTCTCCCCCTTACCAGACCAGCCCCCCATGTACATGATTTACAATTGAAGTAGGTTTTTGATTTCTGAACAACAAAAGCTTAAAGTTTTTGTACAGTTGAAAAGGTTTTAAATTGGCAGTTCTTAACCAAATTTTACTTGTTTACTTGCTTGCGTGTGTGTGTGTGTGTGTGTGTGTGTGTGTGTGTGTGTACATGCATGCGCCTATGCCACCCAGGGAGAAGAAACATTTTAAAGAACTGGAAGGCCTGAAATAATATACTATGCTACTGCAGGCCCTATTTTTGCTCACCCACCTAAAGACAGTTCCCTGCTTCATCTTCCCATTAGAGCTTTGGGACTGGAGGTTCCCTGATCCGCCTAAGCAGTCCTCAGACAGTATTAGCACAAGCAGGATAGGGCTTCAGACTCACTGTGTTTTCTTGCTCTTCTCTCCCCACCTACACTCTTCCCCTCCAAAACCCAAACTCTTTTATCAATACTTGGGAAGGAGGTAGATGGCCTAGGCTTGGAATTGGTATATTATTTGGAAGTGTGACAGGTTATCTTCTCTCCTTCCGCATCTTGTTAGGTCCTCATAGTCTTCCTGTATCATGGCACCAACTTTTCCCAACACCCTTCCCTTCCAATTCAGGTCTCATTCTGGAGTGCTACTCTCCTCAGAAACCTGGAGGATACATGGAGCTGGTCCTCAGGCCTCCATGAACTGACTCCAGCCCTGTACCTTCCTTCCTGTTTCTCTGAAGAAAGCTGCACTTGATGTCTATACTCTCTCCCCATCCATCCACTGTCATCTCTTCTTCCTTTGATCTGAAGTGCCTGCTTCCAGCCTTTCTGTTCCTTTTTCACCAATAGCTTCTGTAGGATGTCCTGGAAGCACTAAACTAGAGACAATATTTCAATATCCACAGTACTTATGGTACATGGAATTTGGAGGGTATATAGAATTCCATGGCTGTATTTCCTTTCATAGGAAGTATCTATACATATATGTTTGTATGTTATATATATATATATATATATCTTTTCAAGTATTGGGAAATCTGTATAAAGAGCTTGGGCCCTTATGATTCGGTCACAGTCATGTTCCCTTGGGCAAATTTAGTTAACTCCTCTATGAGTGTGAGGGGGAGTGTCGTTGGGAAAATTGGGGATTCTAGTGGTACTTGCTATATAGCTGTTGAGTAGATGAAATGTAAAAACAAAGTGCCTGGCCTCAGAGAAGCCCTCAATAGCCGTAGGTATAACCGATTGCTACGATTAATAATATTGAACAAATACATGTCTTTGACCTGTTAGACAGTGTGACTGGCTATATCTCTGCCTAGAAGCAGAACTGACTTTAACTGCTGTCTATCCTGTTTCCCATTGGTGAAATGTCTCAGTCTCTTGGGCTTCCTGTGGACCTGGAAGTTTTATTTTTTCCACAAATCAGTAAATAAGCAATTGATGACAAGAGTCCTCTCTGGTCCCCCTGTCCATACAACAGTGGACTATGGAGGGAAGACTGGATCAGGGCCTGGACTCCAGCCTCTTGATGCCACCAGAACCAAGAGCAGAGTCTTGGCCTTAGTTTGATCCGCCCTGGGGCAAAGCACTGGGGAAGGGGACTGATTCTGGAAGGAAGGGGAGCCAGGCAGCCTGCTTCTCCACCCCCACCTCCCCCAGGTAGGAAATGAAGCTGACATTTCCAAAATATATAAAACAGATGATGAAGGTCAGGTTTCCTACACATTGGAGAGCAGAAGCCCTAAGGCAGAGTCCCTAGGAAATTATCTGAGAGGGGAGAGAGAGAGAGGAAGGACAGAGATAGACCAAGAACCACGATGCAGAAACATGAAGACAAGGGATCAAAACCAAACCAAACAACTCTGGATCCTGACAGAGTCATGGCTCAAGATAGATCCTTCTACCATTTCTGGAAAAGAGCTTAGCTCCCTCTGTGTGTCTCAGACTTGGAACATAAAGCCCCTTAGCTCCACAACCTCAGAGGGTGAGGCCCTTCCAGAAGTTAGTAACCAAAATGCTCTGTGGACTCTCCTCTGTGCCTAAACCTTTGATCCAGTGGGTCTCTGAGGCTCCCTTCCTGGGCCTGGCTGTCTTCTGCTGCTTGCTCAGCCTCACCTACTGCCCACAGACGTGATGCTTCTCCCTCTCTACCTTTTCTGGCTTTCAGTGGTGGGTGCCTCTCCTCCTTTGCTCTTGGCTATGATTGGAGCAGCTGGCAGTGGTCACTTGAAAGAAGGTATGGGGTGATTCCTTTGGGTTGGGACCATGCCCTGAGTGGAGACTGTCCTGAAGACTGGAAGATGGAGAGGAGGAACAGCAAGCCTGAGGTCTTCAGTTCTTGTGGGTAGATGGAATGGCAGGCAGTGGGACAGGAGTTGACTGTGGCATATGTGAGTGATATATGGATCCTGATGACAGGGCTAGTGGAAGAGGAGCCTTCCTCTTTGTGAGGATGAGCCTGGTAGGTGTAGATGGGATGAGCCAGGGGGGTAATTAGGAGATAACATTATCTCCTAATGTTTTTCTAGGTCAAGGTCAAGGAAGAGGTGGTAGTTCCTTTTGAGAAACCCCAGGGCCGTAATTTGGGAAATGGAGATAAAGAGACAAGAAAGGAAGGCTGAATTAAATCATCTGGCTCTGAACCACTAGAGAACTGACATTTTCTCCTTCTTCTGTAGCTCAGGGGAGAGGCTGCTGTTCACAATCAAAGGGGTTTTGGCCTAGCATTCTCCTCTCAGTAGCTTGCATTGTACTTGTGAATGTTCATAGCAAACCATCAGAGCCTCAGGTAAATGTGGGAGGTTTAGAGATGGGGTGCATAGGTAAGAAAGAACTCAAAAGTGGAAGACTTTACTTGGACCACAGATGGAGAATTTCCATGTTCCTGGAGCCTGCTGCACACCAGGAGGGTCTGACCTTTGATACCTTCTGTGAGGTAAGCACAACTGCACCGGTTTTACACCTGAAGGAGTAGAGGCTTCTGAGACTCAGCAATCTATTGACTGCCTCAAGAACCCTGGGTGACAGAGCAGACCTTCATGAAATGGAGACTTTGTAAATCAAGCGAAAGGAAGAGGAAGAGAGGAAAATACATTAGGGCCTGAAGGAGCCAAGGTAGAAGTTCATTAAGGTCATTTTTGCCTCTAGGCAACGAAATTTGGTCATAAAGATTTATTGTTTTATTGTTCTTATTAATACTAATGATAGGGCATACTTATTAAATGCCTTTCATTATCACTTAATCCACTTAACAACGTAGGCGATAAATGCTGCTATTATCTCCAATTTCCACCATGAGGAGATTGACATAAGGAAGGTGATTTGCCCAGAGACATCTGTTTGAAGGCAGAAGCCAGATTTGGGCACAGATGCCTCTGATGACAGAGGGTGAGTACTTCCTTTTCTTGTGTTGCACTTTAGTTCAGGGGCTAGGCGCAGCTTGTCTGGTTTCAGCTGGAGAAATCCCATGGGTGGTCTTTCCAGCACCAACATTGCAGTCCTGGCTAAAACAGAAGTGGATGCTGCTGCTGGTGCCTTTAAAGGGTAGTGGGCAGCCTGCTGGGGAAGGGGAAGTCCACGTCTAGGTGAGAAAAGGGAGACCCACCAACCCAGGAACAGACACTAAATTCCTGCAAGGGGTTCTCAGAGACCCCAGAGGGCCCTTTACTCAGTTCTTCTTCCCTTTTCTTTCCTGATGGGAGGCAGAGAACAAATCAGGAGCTATGGTCTATAAAAGGGTTAATAAGACTCTGGGAGTCTGTGTGGAATTAAAAGAATTATTTGAAAAATTCCAAAAGGGGAAGGAAAAATTATACAAAATCCCTCCATTAAAAAAGATTGCCAGTGGTAAGATGATGCTCATCGAGACGACCACTTTAGCCCCATCCCCTCATCCAACCCCATCATTGCAGCGTGCAAAGGCTCCTTCACATATTCCAGTACCCATCACCCCCTGCCTTGTCAGCTCTCCTGTCTTCTGTCAATTTGGTACTGTCATGCTCCAAAATTAGACACCTTAGAATGTCATTGATGTTCCCAAATGCAAGGCCAAGTCCAAGCTGCTTAAAGAGATGTCTTGGAGTTGTCCCTTTGATCCCTCATTGCTGTTCCTCAAGTCCGGGCTCTTTCTCCCACATCTGCTGTGTGGACTGGGGTCTCCTCAGTGCTCACCTGCCTCAAAGTGTGTATGGGCACCAGATCCCTCTGCCAAGAACATTGCTTCCAACACATCATTTCCCTGTTCTAAAATCTTTGATGATTCCCCATCATTGGGGTGAGTAATTTAGCCTGGTGTTTAAAGTCAGTCACAACCTACCTCTTGGATTCTTGTATATACAATTACTTCCTGACTCCATTTGCAGCCTGGCTGCAATCTTAGAACAAGTTCTACTATTTCTCCTGGATGACATCCCTTTCCATTTGTCCACAAGTTTGTCCATTGCTTCCCTCCACTCCCGCAACCTCCACGTTGGTAACAAATAATCTAGTAAAGGAATGGAATTGCTTTTGTTTTCTCTTTCTGTTTTAATTGTTTTTCCAGTTGAAAAACAATCTGTTACATGGAAGTTTCCCCAATGTATTTATCTTCCTCCTCCCTCCCTACTACTCAGTTCTATTTATCATTATTTCCTTTGCCAGACACCAAGCAACTAGAAGCACAAAGATGAGTGGTGGAATCTCTGTCCTGTGACATTTCTTGAAATATTCTTGAAGAAAGAGAACTCTGGGGCTTCTCTTTCCATCATATTGAGCTGATTACGTGGCAATTTGATGAAGCTTCTCCTAAATAGCACTCAGAACCAGCGCACCTACTTTTCAGAGACCTTCCTGGAGCTGACTCCTTGTCTTTATTCAAACTCAATGTCGTATCATCAGATCTTCTTTGGCCATTAAGTACCACACAGATCTGTTTTATGTCCTCAGAACAGGTACCACTTTCTGAAATTACCTTGTTTTGCATCTCATAGTTTCACCTTTTATGTCATCTGTCTCCCTTTCCTAGTTTGGAAGCACAGCAAGATAGGGCCTTTGTTTTGTTCACAGCTGTAGTCACCACAGCATACAGTAGACATTTAGTAATAATTGAGGAAAGATGAAGCATGACATTCCAGAGATCTTTTGCCACTGTAGTTGAACACTTCCTCTACTATGGTTTGGATTCCATATATTTAGTGCTATTTGCATCTTCCAGATATCTAGCAAATTTTTCTCTATCAACAGGAAAAAAAAAAGATCCTTCTTGTCTAAACCAAACCCTCTATGTCCACCCAGCTGCTTGGTTCCCTGAAGCACTGACCCGCCCTCTTTCTCAGAGTTTACCTGCGTGCATCTCCTTACTTCAGGGATCTATCTACACTATGACTTTTAAGGTGACAGTCAGTTAATTCAATAACAGAATCTGGCTAATGTGCTAATGGGAACGAGTGAAATAAAGGCTCCTACTCCCTCCTTCTGACTCAGGTAACATCTGCACATTTAACAGAGACCTTCTGGAGACAATTAAATAAATGCTTTATTGAAACAATAAAATTAATAGGGGTCTCATGGAACTCAATGAAAGGTTTTTAAAAATTAACTTCATTGTTTTTTAAGTTTCAAAACAAGCTTTGCAAGGCAAGGGGGGTAAGGTAGGGCCAGATTTTCATTAAAGCTGGTCCCAGCCCAAAGGGTGAGACCCAGGAGTGTGTTTTCCCTGAAGAGGCTGCTGCTTGTCTGAAGCTTGGCTCTGCTGGGCTTTCCTGGTAACAGATCTAACTCTATTCCTTGGGCTCTGTGGTCTCTTACACTAATCTGTGTCTTCACAGGATCTAGACAGCCTAGATTAAGTATCTCATGGAGCATCATAAAAGCATTGGTTCTGTGGAAGAGTGAAAGAGTAAACATAGGGAGAGGGACTCATTCTTATAAGTAGGTAAGCTATTTGGTCTCATGTGTCTATTTCTACTTCTATCTGCCCCTCTGCACACACAGTCCTCCTCCCAGCTTGTCACCCATGGTTAATAGGGCAGTCTCCCTAGGAACTGTAACTGACCTCAAGGAAGATCTAAGAAGCCAGTTTATCAAATCAGAACCTGAAGCCAGAGATTTTGGCAAAGCTGTGGGTGGTTCAGGATGGGGAGGGAAAGATGGCGGGGGTGGAGGGAGCAGATGAAATGTGGGGCCAGGGGATTTCCTCAGAAGGATTTGCCTAGCTTGGATGGTGTGGGACTTTGGACAGGATAACTCTCAAGGAAGATGCAGTTTTTCTGTCCAGGCACACGGAGCTGGCATAAGACTGTATTCAGGACTCCTCATTATTCCTATCAAGGTAGTATACTGATTCAAACCATCTGTGGGCTGTGAGGTCTGATTAGACTTGGCGTTTCCAACCCTGGGCTGCCGACTTACACCTTATGTGAGTGTGAGGAGCAGACTGAGGGTGTGGTTAAAGTTGGGGTGGACCCTTTCTCTGAGCCTCAGATCCTTGCTTCCAGTGACTTAGGGCATAAGCCATCCTGGGCCCCTTGCCTCCCCGTGCTGCTGACAGGTACTGGGAAGGGTCTGAGCTAATGTCAGAAAGGCTTCTGTTCCCAGGTCTGCCCTATACTAGTGGAGTGAGTTGCAGTCAATTATTTGGACCTACTGGGTCTCAGTTTTTTCATCTGCAAAATGGAGATAAGGAACACCTGCTGTGGTTGTTGTGAGGATTAAATGAGGCACCGGTGTGGATCACTTTGAAGCGCATGAAAGGAAGATTGTACGAAGGTGGTGGTTATTACCCATGCTGTGGGTCTCAGGAGCAGGATGTTTCTTAGTCCCAGTACTAGATCTGGAAAAGAGAATGAAAATGGGAAGTCCTTTCTTAATTCCACTACCCCCTTATTGCTTCTACAGGGTAAATTTTCTCTCCCTCCCCCTTCTGCCACCCAGAGCAGAAATCTTGGAGGTAACTTTGACTTCCCACCCTTTCTCCCCCTCAAAACTATTCTGTCAGCACATCTTATTTCATTCTTTGAACTCTGTCCCAGTCTTCACTTTCCTTTCCTGGCCTTATGCTGTCATCTTGGCGTAAGCCATCATTATCTGGGCATCTGTCAGAGCTACCCAGTTGTGTCTCCTGGTTTGTCCTCCTGCCCCTCCATGCTCAGGGCTGCCACATCAACCTCCCTGAGGACTAACTTTCAGTGGGTCACTCTGTCACCCAGCAAGGTCCAGTCATCAAGACCATTCTCCTTGGGTGTGCTCAACGTGTTTTATCTGCTCTTTCCACTGAGAGTTCCTCTCTAACTCTTCTATGCCCTCTAAAGCCTGAGAAGCTCAGCCTATTCCTACTTTTGTCTTTCCATACAGGCTACATATCTTGTAAAGAGCGGGAGTACTCTCTCCATGACGTTTAGTTTCCCTGACATCTCTCGTGGGGGCGGCACCCAGCCACCATCACAGAATTGTTTTAGGAAGTTGCCTTGCATGCTTTCTCCACTCCATCCTAACTTCTTTTGGCCTGTACTGACTGGACTGATTTCAATCAGTTCTCTTTGATTTCTCATCCTTCTGTCCTGCTTCCCTTACCTAGATTATAAACTCTTTGGGAGGCTGTGATTCTGTCTGTCTTCTTTCCTATAATGTTTAATTAAAGGCCGGGTACCCAGTAAAATCTTTGTTGAGGAAATGGACAAAGAGGCCTAGTTTGGTGCATTGAGAATGGAGATTCTCTATTCTCAACAGAGATTTTTTTTTTTGCCCCTCCTTGCCTCCCACTGCACCCCTGCTCTTCAGAATCTCCCCCCTGCTATGTCTTCATCCATCAGTAATAAAGCAGGAACAATAGGGGGTTTCTTTCTAATTAAAGGGAGCAGTTAGTGTTTCCACTTCAAAGCCCTGAGAGAGAAGACTTTTGTTCCTTGGGCCTGGGATCTCTGGGAGCCCTGGTTGGGTTTAGAAGTGGAGCTCTGGGCTCAGCCAAGCATTAAGCTCATGAACCTGAGATTCCCCCATTTGCAGACAGAGAAGCTCAAATTTAAAACAACAACGTAATTTGGTAACTTCAGCTCTGATAAAACAGTTGGGGGAATTTCTTCTCTCCTAGCGTCTGAAGCCAATGTTATTACAGGTGTGTGTTCCTCTCTCCCACACCCTAGCCAGCCTCTGTCATCCCAGCTTTCACAGCACACATATGTGCCATACCGTGCACTCTCACATATGTGGGGCCCATAGAGCACACAGAGCCCACAGTTAGTGAGTCTAGACCCTCCGCCCCTTTCCCAGGGTACTAAGCCTGTACTCTCCCACACACTCTGTTACTTTCATACATATTACCTCTCCAGCTCTAAACAGGAACAAGGGACTCTGGTTGAAAACTGTCCATATGCTAGTCAGTTCCAAGTCAGCAGAGATGTGTTCTCTTCCGCTAGTTGCAGACTGATTCTCCAAGCTGGGCCCACAATCCTGACTATGAATTACAGGCAGAGATTCCCAAATAGCTGTGTTAGTCACTTTCTATCACGGTGACAAAATACCTGAGAAAATCAACTTAAAGGAGGAAAGATTTATTTTGGCTCATGGTTTCAGCCCATGGCCGGCAGACTTCATTGCTTTGGGCCTGAGTGGAGGCCAGGCAAACTATCATGGTGGTGGGAGCATGTGGCTGGCCCCAAGTGACTTACCTTTTCCAACTTGGCTCCATCTCTTAGTTTCCACTCCCTCCTGTAATCAAATTGTGAATCCATCAGAGGATTAATTCCTGGATTAGGTCAGAAGCCTTGTGTTCCCATCACTTCCCCAAAGCCTATTAGCTGACAACATCATGTGCCTTTGTAAAGGGAATACTTCATATGCAACCCTTACCTGGTCATAAACTGAAGTCTCCATTTAGTTACAGACAATAAGTAACTAAAAACTATATTTCAATAGTAGTCATAATCTGAGACCCAACAAAGAGCAAAGCATGGGTCTTTGGTCTGAGAAATTACCTCACAAGTTTGGCCTATTAGTTAAAAGGAAATGCACTGGTTTTGTGACTAAAACTCTAAATCCTTTGCCATTCATCCATCCATCCATCATCTATTGAGCATCTATTCTTTGCCATGTATGTAGCAGGCTAAATAAACTCAGACCCTGTCTCTAATAGCTTAACAATGGATTAATAACATGGGCTTTGGCTATTTTACCATCCTGTATTCAAGTCTCCCTTCCTTAACTTACCAGCAGATCACTTGGACCTGGGAACTAAACCTTTCTCTCACAATGTCGGGCAAATTGGAGATAAGAATACTAACAGTATCTAGGATGTCAACAGGTCATCACTCAGATGTTCACACAGTGACTAGCACATAGAATATGCTCAATAAATAATAATGCCCAATACCACTCAGTTTTATTCATTCTGGTTGGGTAAAGAAATGCTCACTTAAAGTGACAAAACAGAGCTTTACTGAAGGAAGAAATGCAAAAGAGAATGAATTTGGTGGGATGTTGAGAGAAGCTTCTAGAAGGGGGAAGAAGCCTCAGACAAGGGTGTGAGGGAGTTGGTGTTTGCTTGGCTGATCAGGTCAACTGGATCCAAGAGGCAGAAAGAGCATGCATGTTCTAAGGAGGCCTAGAAGACAGCTTACTGAACAGTTCAATAGGCTGTCTCAAGGGGTAGGCCATGGAGAGACACTATTCCCATGACACTCGGTACATAGTCTGCTGAGCTCTGGGAAGGATTCAGGGGTTGTGTGATGGTGTGTGTTGGATGAGATGAGATAATAGTATGGTCAGAAGGGATGGTTTCCCTTAGCTCTGATCATGCCCCTAATGCTGTTTCCTGATTACCAACTCTCTTTCCTTCTCTCTCTTCAGCCTCTGGGGGAGCAGAGAGACACTCTTATCTCCACGTCTTGCTGCCCCCATCCTCACCCCTTCTCCAGGTGCTCTGGGCTGAGGTTTCAGGGTCTCCGTTAGCTCTACGGAGGCAGGCTGCCTCCACACACGTGATGTGGGCAGTGTAGGGGGCAAGGCTGCTTGCTGTGGCCTTGCTTGCTCCCCTGATTATTTCTCCTTAATTGAGCGTAAAGAATGTGAGGAATGTGGAGCAGACCACATGAGTCTGAGGAAGGCTAGGCAACCACTTCAGGGCCAGATTCTAGGTTCAGGGACAGGAGGACTACAGAGGGCTGGCTGGTCAGCCCCACATGGTGTAAAGGTGTGGCTCTATTCTTAGCCCCCCTCTTCCTGGTTTCTTCTTGGATTTAAACCTGTCTGAGCTGGTGTCAGTGACTCAGGCCTGTAATACTACCTACTCAGGAGTCTGAGATCTGATGATCAGCCTGATAAGGGAAGTCTGTGAGATTTTTTTTTGTGGGTCATGGGGCTTGAACTCTGGGCCTGGGCGCTGTCCCTTAGCTCTTCAGCTCAAGGCTACAGCTCTACCCCTTGAGCCACAGCCCCACTTCCCATTTTCTTTTTTTTTTAAATTTTTTATTGTAATTAATAAAAGGGTTACATGATATTTGCCAGATAGAAGGTGCATTAATTCACATACATTGATACCCTTTCACACGTCTTGGTACCTATTGCCCTCCCCCCCATCCCCTCCCACCCGTCTTGGTTTTCCCCCCTTCCCTATTAAATTTCAAATAACCAAATACAAATAAATTCAATATATCAGATAACAAAGTGAGATACTGTAACAATATGAGATACCCAAGGGACAGCAAAGGAGATGAGAGACAACATAGTACACTAAGGACAACAATCATTCGTTATATGGCTTTTGTTTCAATATCCTGGAGGTCCTTTCAATTAGCTTCATATTATATGGCCTTATGTATCAAGATTTTGCTCTATTGCAGATCTCTGCTAGTAGAGCCCAAGGTTTCTACTGATTATGACAAATGAGGGAAACCATTGAGCCTAAGTTCCTTTGAGTTTGGCTTACTTCACTTAATATGATTTTTTCTAAGTCTTTCCATTTCCTAACAAATGGGGCCATGTCATTCTTTCTGACAGCAGCATAGAATTCCATTGTGTACAAATACCACATCTTGTTGATCCACTCATCAACTGAGGGACATCTAGGTTGGTTCCATATCTTTGCTATGGTGAATAGTGCTGCAATGAACATTGTTGTGCTACCCACTTCCCATTTTCTAGTGGTTAATTGGATATAAGAATCTCACAAACTGGTGCCCGGGCTGGTTTTGAACCTTAATCCTCCGATCTCAGCCTCCTGAGTAGCTAGGATTACATGCGTGAGCCACTGCGTCCAGCCTGTGAGATGTTTAAGTCCATTTAATCACTATCACTGAAAAGCTGTATGTGGAGCTGTTGCTCAATTGGTAGTCAGCCTTGAGCATAAAAGCTAAGGGACAGTATAAGGTCCTACGTTCAAGTCCTGATATGGTCCCCCCCCCTCTCTCCCTCTCTCTCTCCCCACCCTTCCTATCTCTCTCTCTCTCTCTCTCTCTCTCTCTCTCTCTCTCTCTCTCTCTCTCTCTCTCTCTCTCTTTCTTTCTCTCTCTTACACACACACACACACACACACACACACACACACACACACATATTCCACAACCACCAAGAACAATAATCAAAACAAACAACAACAATGAAGCTATCTGACAAAAATAATACCAATAAATCTGTAATTCCAAAAGTCATTCTTCTCTGCAGGAGAAAAAAAGTGGTGTTTCTGGCTACTGGGAGCCCTGGACCTGAGCCACAGGCAGATGTGACTCCAGGTATGCCTGTGAAGCTTACTTGTCAGGAAGAAACCAAGGCAAATCACAGGTGAGTGAGACTCCCAGGACCTTGAGAGCAATGGATGTTAAGATGCCTCATGAAGAGTCAGGGTCCAGCTGTCATGCCTACTCAGGTAGAAGTGTGACAGGTGGAGGAAGCACAGACTTACACCTGTTTCAATGCCTTCTAGCTATGTCACTCCAGATGAATTTTAAATTCTCTCTGTGGTTATGTTATTTCACACTTATGATGCTGTGATGGTGACATTAGATGGGTTACTTTAGCGTGAAGTATATAGCAAGTGCTCTGTACATGTTTCCAAAGTTGGAAGCAGGGCACTAATTTTCCTAAAAGAGGTTTTGTGTCCTGGAGTAAGTGCAGTTTGTGTCCCTAGAGAGCCTGTCAAAGGGAGAGTGTGACACGTAAAAATCTGGTCTTTGGACTTTCAGGAAGGGCCTGGTTGATCCCAGAGCAGGTCTCTGGATGAACAGATGTATGTGGCAGGAAAAGGGAAATGCAAATAGGAGCCTTGGCAGTCCAGTGCTTTGGCTCTGGCTCCTCAGTGGAGGGGAGTGGCAGCTGTCTTCCTCCTACTCCTCCTGAAACCTGGCCAAAGGATGTGGCCCATTCTGCTTTGGGAGGAGTTCAGGCTATATTTAAAAACAAAACAAACTTCTGGCCAAGAAGAGATGTTCTCTGTTGAGATACCTTCTCTTCCTGGAATAGAAAAGTGTGGGCCCATCTCTGCCATTTCACAAACAGGATTGGAGTGAATTCGAGCTCATCTACATGGTGTGTTTCTGGCTGCTAGAAACCCCACGGAGTACCTGGGGGCTAGGTAGACCTGCCTGGTTTCTTCCTATCTTAAGCTCTGCCAGCTACTTTTTGGCTTCCTTTGTTGCCTGGTCAGTCACACCTGGGGGAAAACTGTTTGAAAGTGACAACGCAAAGCTAAGAGTGGATGGATTCTGTTCTGCAGCTTCTGGAAAAGTTCCCGCTGTGAGCAATTTGTAAACTTCTCCTGAGATGAAAATTCAAAACGAAGTAGGAAGTGAATGGGCCTCCTGAGCCATAGTTGAGGGAGCTTTATCGTTGGGGGTGTTTATGTACAGGAGACCCCCGAGCAGGACTGTAGGCCCCTTCATCTTTATGGTGCTTGGCTTTCTGGGTATTAGTGATACAGAGGCTGATCTGCCAGGCTGGAATGGACATTTCCTTCCCTATGGCAGAGCCACAGGCAGCTCCTGGTGACCTCCCCTCTGTGGCAGGAGGTGCCCAACGAGAAGGATCCCAGGAATATGGAAAGAGGAGTGACAGGGCTTGGGAGCAATTGACTGTGAAGTGTTTATTTGTAGGAACCTCTTTTTCCAAAGAACAGGCTGAGCTTTCATGTGAAGTCAGACACTAGAGCTTTCTTTCTCAGAGCTGTGCTCCTTGTGGAGTCCAGACGCAACTCTGGCTCCTCCTCTGGCTCTAGCCTCATCCCCATCTGGAGCCACGTTCCTGTTCACATCTATAGCAGCCATGGCAGGGCACATCTGTGGTTCTGATCACCACATCTGCCCCTGCTCCTCTCTATGTACATTTTTTCTATTCTGACTTGCATTCCCATCTGTGGAGTCTTGAGGGGGATCTGCAGAGAGTTAAGTGTCCAAACCCGTGCACTGTCACTTTCTAGGGGAAGTGGGGAGGACTCAACTCTGCTCCTCTGTGAGTATGGGTTCTTGGCTCTTAAGTTCTGGACTGAGACAACTGGGGAATGATCCCCTATATCTTCTTCAGATATTCTCTCTCCTGGTCCCGCTCTACTCACACCCTTTACCCTCCACTTCCTGGAACTAATGATGGCTACTATAGTTACTGACAGCAGGGTCGGCTGGCTGGGAGAGGAAGGTGAATGTGAGAGGTACAAGAGCAAGATGGGAATGAGCACAGATGGCTTTGCAAGGACACTCCAGGCTCCCTGGGGGAATCCCCAGACTGGTCTGAGATATTGTCAACATGCCACACAAGAGGCAAAGGTTGTGTGACCAAGTGGTTCAGTGGTTCTAGGCTGGGAGTTTTCATGAGTGAACTTCTTCTGGCTTCTTGAGCCAGAACCCCTTTAGGCTATAGGCTGGGTCCCCCCACCTGGCTCTGATTAGGTTTTTATTTTTGGCCATAGTTCCATGGGTGGGTCATCTTTTGAAGATTATCAGAGAGTGGTGAAGGTGGAGTGTGCCAAGCAGTTTTTGATTTGGTCCTTCAAGGTTGGACAGATGCCCTGTCGATGAAGTCCTGACACAAAGCCTGACTCCGGAAGGAATGGCGGGCTTAGGGAGCAATTCCTTTTTTCTGGTCCGTGTAGCTCAGACCCGCTAATGTCTCTGGGATTTTGTAAGTCAGTCCCCGAGTGAGGTCCTGTGGGAGGAGGCTTTTCTTATTGCAGTAGAGAAATTGTTAGGCTTGAGACAGAGAGAAGAAGCTGTGAAGATTCCAAGCAGGGCAGCCTGTGGGTGTATGAATGCTCCCTTGTGCAGTGCACACTGGGATAAAACTTGCTACTTGGAAGGAGATCAGCCCTGGGTCAATGAAGCTATCCCCTCTCTGTGTTCCGGAAGCCTCAGGGATCTTGTGATTTAAAATGTCCTTTCTCCTGGCATGTGCCTAGAATGCATCAGAATACTAATTAGGCCCAGTGTAGACTGGCCAATCAAGAAAAGCACCCCGAAGTGGCAGGGTGAAGACTGCAAAGATGGTGTCCTCAGTGATTCTGTAGAGCTGGGGGGATTAAGCGAATGTGGAGGCGTGGGGTGCTATTCCCAGGCCCAATCCTTCCCACTTATATTATGTCACTTTGTAACATTTTCCGGCTCTGAGGCCTCAGGACCAACACTCACTGGATAATTGAACAGATGCACTAATGACTGCATCTGGATCTGCTTTGGCTTCTCTAGCAGTCATCATGTTCCCTGCACAGACAGGGGACTTTCCAGCCAAGGCCCCAAGCTCACTCCAAGATGCTGTTAATGTCAGTGGTCACGACCCAAGATGGAAACACCTTACTAGAATAGTCAGCCTAAACTTGTTTTTGTTCTTAATTTGTCTAAGATGGTGATAATAGTCATGCCTAACTCACAGAGTGACAGAGGTAAATATGCAACATATGGAAAAGGCTTCATAGCTGCTCAGTTCATGTGAGCTCTTCATCTTTATTAATTCCCTCCTCACAAAAGACACCTGGGTACAGATCAAGTTTACTCTTTCTATAAGATGGGCATCCAAAATAGGAAGGGGCTTCAGTTAGGTTTAGGATTTTCATACAGATGAAGATTTGATGTTGGGCTGGGAGTGTGGCCTAGAGGTAAAGTGCTTGCCTAGCAAGTGTGTACCACATACACAAAAAATGCCAGAAGTGGTGCCATGGCTCAAGTGGTAGAGTTCTAGTCTTGAGAAAGCTCAAGGACAGTGCCCTGGACCTGAGTTCAAGCCCTAGGATTGGCAAACCAACCAACCAACCAAAAAACAAACAAACAAAAATAATGTGATGTTGAATTCAGTAATTTGGAGAGGTCTTAGTTAAGACTGGTTTAGACTGAGACTGGATTAGGGTTAAGGTAAACAAGAATGGGTATTAGGACTGAGTCTGGGGCTAGGATGACATTTGGAATAGAAGGAGAGCTGCTTATGGATAGTTGCCCTCGAATAACAGAACAACTACATCTACAACTACGTATAGCTATATCTTAATAAAAACCCAGGAGACACCATAGGGGGCTGAGATCCAGCTTTTTGGTGCCCTTGTCTTCCTGAGCCTGGAGTTAGAAAGATCAAGGAGATAAAATCTGAGAGATTTTAGAGACAATGCTCCCTCTGCTTTAGGATAGTTCCATTTCTCTCTCACCTAATCCACATGCCTCCCACCATTCCAGCTCCACTCAGTATTCTCCTTTGACTGAACTCTGATTCTTCGGGTCATTTTCCCAGTTCCCTTTGTCTCACAGGAAGCTGCTGGAAGAAACCTTGATCTGGCTGGGGTGGTCCCCTTAGTTACCTCCCATCCTCCTCCAGCCTCCATCTCCTGGGAGAGAGTGGGACACAAAAGCCGGAACTCTCTTCCCTCTGGCTTCTCTCCCTCTCTCCCAGGGCTGGAAGAGGCCAAAGAAAACAAAGCAGAGAGCTACCCTAGCTCCCTCTCTCCCTCACTTCCTGCTCAGGGAAGATGGTTTATTCCCTCCCCCGCCCTGGCTGGGGACCTGGCCTTGGTGTCAAGTTTCTGCAATTCCCAGAATCAGAGGCCTGTCTGGGCTCAAGTTGGACCTCTTACCACTCTTCATTTTACCTTTTTAATGTGTTTTATTCCTAAACTTAAGACTGGGCTCTTTAAATATCCCCCACTATGGTAAAATTTTGTCCTTTAGGTGGTGGAAAAAACCAATTGTGGGAAGGTTCTTCTTGGAGAGGGGGGAGGGAGGTGGTGTGAGGGACATACAGGATAAGGTGGGGTGAAGGAGGACAGATAAATTGCCATGGAAGTTTCTATGCAGTTCATTAATAAGAGTTTGGAGGGACCAAATTCTCTTCCTTTCAGGCCTAGTGGGTAAGACCTCTTGCCTGCAGCCTAGGAGAAATAGCATCCTGGGAGCTAAGCAATATGGTGGCCCTGAGTATGGGTCTCCTGGAAAGATCCTTTTCCGGCAGCACTAGGGATCCATATGGTCCCAGGTCTATTTTTGGTCAAGTCAGGAGGTGTGTCTCCCTCAGAAACTTCTTATATTTTGGATCCCTGCTCACTTCATTTCCAAGTCCAGTTACTCTCCCAAACTTCTCAAGAGCATTCTCAACCTGTTTTTCTCACTCTATTTTATTCACTTTGTTGAATAGCCCCTGAGCAACTAAGGAGGCACTGAAGACTTGGACCTTTCTCTGCCCTTGTTGAGGAAAAGCAAAAAGCAAACAATTAAAAAAGAAAGAAAGAAAGAAGAGGGGAAGAAAGAAAGGAAGAAAGAAAGCCAGATATTGGTGGTTCACTCCTGTAATCCTAGCTACTCAGAAGGCTGAGAGCTGAGGATCAAGGTTCAAATCCAGCCTGGGTAGGAAAGTCTATGAGAATCTTATCTCCATCCAGAAGAGCTTTATGGCTCAAAGTAGTAGAATGCTAGCCTTGATCAAAAGGTTCAGGAACAGTGTCCAGTCCCTGAGTTCAAACCCCATGACTAACAAAAAAAGAGAAATAAACAACAACAACAACTTAAAAAAGCAACAGGGAAGTCAAGGGAGAGGAAGGACCAACTGAACAACATATAGGATGAAGGAGAAAGAGTCAGAGGAAAGGCTTGCTTATGGTTCACATTCCTGATTCATGTTGGAAGGATGTTTGGCTGATTCTATATTGGGCTAGGAAAGGTGCTGGTAAGATGCAGCCAATGTCCCTTAAATACTAATCCACTATGATTACTGTTAGGGCCCGCCTGGAAGAAGTGACTTGTTCCCCTGGTGCTCTCCCCCTGCACCCTGGAAATCCCCGCCCAACACCTGAAACCCTGGCAATGGCATGCCTGTGGGCAGTGGGAGGTCCCCCAGTTTGAGGTATTTCCCCATCCTTTGAGATCACATCTACTTCTGCTCTGGCCCTACTCCTACCCCTATATAATCTCTCACTTTCCACCATAAGCTCTCTTACTCTGCCCGTCTCCATCTTGGGCGGCAGGTCTGCTCTCTCCTCACACAATAAACTCTCTTTTCCTGAACAGGTGGAGTTTCCTTTTGGCAAACCTTACAATTATCACCATATTTAAGGATCTTTCATATGCATCTGCTGGCTACCTCATGTATACTGCTGAAAGACATTAGAGTGAGAATGTTACTTCCCCCAGAACTGCAGTCCTGGGTGTTTAATTGAATGCTTACCTTGCCTTAAATATAAAGTCAGTTATTCTTTCTTTCCTCCCATTTTCCCTTCTTTTCTTCCCCCCTCCACTCATCTTTTCTCATTCTTTTTTTTTTTTTTTTGTGGGTCATAGGGCTTGAAATCTAGGCCTGGGCACTGTCCCTGAGCTCCTCAGCTCAAGGCTACTGCCCTACTCCTTGAGCTACAGCCTTACTTTGGTTTTCTAGTGGTTAATTGTAGATAAGAGTTTTACGTTCTTTAGTGCCTGGGCTGGCTTTGAATCTCGATCCTCAGATCCTGAGTAGCTAGGATTACAGGCGTGAGCCACTGCGCCCAGCTTTTCATTCTTTTCTGAATTTAACTTCAACCTATTAAGAATCTACTCTGGAAAAACAAAGAATTTACACTGGAATATCAAAAAAGAAATGTACTCTTTACCTGCCTTATGTAACTGTAACCCCTCTGTATATCACCTTATAATAAAAATCTACTCTAGGCTAGGCACTAGTAGTTCACACCTGTAACCCTAGCTACTCAGAGGACTGAGATGTGAGGATTATGGTTTATAGCTAGCAGAAGCAGGACAATCTGTGAGATTCTTTTCTCAAAGCAATCACTTAAGAAGCCAAAAGTAGAGCTGTGGCTCAAGTGATAGAGCACCTGCCTTTAGAGAAAAAAACCTTAGGGAGAGCACCCAGGCTCCGAGTTCAAGCCCCATTACTAGTTCAAAATAAAAAAAAAGAGAGTCCGTTCTGGCCTAATATTTTGCTGTACCCTAAGAAGATGATGGTAAAGAGAGGCATAAAGAGGCTGAATCAGTAAAGCTTCCAAGCTGAGAGCTCCAGAGCAGGTTTTCAAGCAAAGGGAATACTTGAGCAATGACATGAGAAATAGTACATTTCAGTGGGGAATATTTTCTACAGTTTTTAGTTGAGGACTAAGAACATGAACATGAACATGAGATCTGCAAAATATACATTGTCCTTTTGAAGAGTTCCAGAAAAGCAAAGTTGCTTACTCTTGCTAGACTTCTTCCAGGAAAGTTCTCTGTCCAGTTATCTGCATAGCTTATCCTCCTCTCATTGAATCTTTACTCAATCTCGTCTTTTCCAGTGAGTTTTCTTCAGGCTACCCTGTAGCAACCTGTCTCTCACTTTCCAGATCATTCTATCTTCAACTTGCTTTAGTTGTTTCCATGGCACTTATTGCCTTCTAACATTCCATGTATTTTATTTTAGTTTTTGTTAATGTTTGTCTCTTACATACATTGACCAACTTCGTGAAGCTTTTTGAAGACAGGAACTTGAGTCTGTTTTGTACACCGCCATATCCCTGCATATGGTGAAGGCTCAATAAATATTTGTCTGATTGGTAATCATTTCTTGACTCATGTTGGAAAGTTGAATTTCCATCTCTAAAACAGGCCAGGAATGTTGTTAGTGAGCTGTAGCTGGTGATCAAATGCTCATTCACAGACTTGCTGAATCAGGATTAGTTTAAGGTGCATTAAATAGATGGAGTAAAATATCCCTCAAAATCCAATGAATTAAATTGTCTATGGATGGAAGCTGCATTTTAACAAAGGTGCCTGGTGATTTGATGTGTAATGAAGACAGATGACACAGTAGACAGTTTAGGAAATAGTAGGCTTCCTTTGTTGACAATGCCAGTAAGAGAATGGAGAGTAGTAGGAATGCCAGTGGGACTTTTCAGGAGGCTATTACCATAGCCTAGTTCTGAAACTAATGTTTTCTGATTAGCGATGAGGCTTTAAGGATGGAAAGAAGTGATTGGATTCAGAGGCTATTTAGGAGTCTTTGATGAAGGACGCTTATGATAGGAAAGAAAGAGGTACTAAGAATGACCAGTAGCTCAAGGTTTGTCCAGATGTGTGAATGGAAGTGCTATAATTAAGAAGAGATTATCCTGGAAGAAGACCTGAGGGGGAAGATTGTAAGTTTCATCTTAGATGGGTCAAATGTAAGGTGTTTTAGTGTCAACTGTTAATGTGCATAGGCCAAGCAATTTTTTCAAAGCTGGTGATCCAAACACATCACAGTCAGAATGAAAATAGCTGAATTTCAACTAACCAAGAACGCCAAGACCAATGGAGACAATATAAGCTATCTCAGCATAATTCACCTGCAACATACATAAACTTGCAAAAGATATGTAAGCATATGCAGTTTCCTTTGTGAGACAAAGTAATAGAAATTAAAATAAAATTACAGGTGTTCTACTAAAAAACAAAAGAACAGCAACAACAAGACTAGGGACATGGCTCAAGGATTACACCTGGATTTAAATCTCAGTACCACTGAAACAAAACAGCAACAAACAAAAAAGAAAACAACCCCTTCAAAGCAAAACAAGACTATATAACTATAGATGGCATACAAATCTCTTATTGCAAAATGTTGCTGACACCAGGAAAGGTAATACGATTTGTGGCCATGGGCTCTTTTGAATGCCTTAGCCACAACTCAGAGAGTGGTACTCACTGATTCAACACCCAAACAAGGTGAGATGTGGCAGAAACGTAATACCTACCAGAACTGTGGGAAGCCATTGCACTTCAGGCATAATGGGGGAAAAATGATCCAACGGAGAAGAGGCTGTTCACATGGAAAAAGAGATTCAGAGATGCAGGATGGATGTATCAAGCTCATCCCACCTGGCCCTGAGGAAGGGAATATAGATGTGAAATGTAAGAGCAACCTGACGACTACAGGGCGTTCATGTTTTAGGGGGACAGAGCTATTTCATGTATGCCTCCTGAGCTAAGAGGAAACCATCCTTTCAAGAGCCCTCTATTCAGGTTCTAGGTTCACCAGAATTGGCAGCCTTCTAATGAATTTCACTTCATAATAAGAGTACTTCTCAAGTACTAGGAGAGTGATGGTAGAGAACATTCTGCTATACATGCATTATTGTTTAATGATCACATTAATCAATGATATAGCAACCTATATCATGATATGGTAACCCATAAAATTAATTAATGTGATTATATTATATTAATTACATTACTACCTAGATTAATTATAATACTACCTACATTTGGTGCATGATAGAAGTGAGGCACAGATAAATGACACAAATGACAAATGAGAGAGTTAAGTATCAAATCCAGGGAGTTGGGCTGCTAGGTCCCCACTTACAACAACTTCTGTGTACTTGTATACCAAGCTGGTTATTTTGGCTGATGTTGTCATCACTCTGGTTGCTAGCAAAGGAATGAGGATTAATCCTATATGAATTGAATACATTGCTATTCTGATTTCCATATTTGTGTCTATGAATTTCAGTAGTTGGAATTTATTGCTGAGAGATTGTTTGAAGAAAGAATCCTATTTCTGTCCAGAAAGGTATGCACCAAACATTAGAAAGTAGGCCTTCAACTTAGCTGTTCCGCTCAGCAGCTAGACAGGTGGATGGTACATGGATGGTCATGGATGGGTGGCCGTTATTGGGGATTGATGGACATGAAGGTATTGCCCCAGGGACTCTAATGCCTTTCTGGAAATAATCCTATTAATGGCCACCAGCCAAAAATAGTTGTTACTACTTTTGATAATTTTTTTTTAGCAAATTTCCGTTTCAAGAGATTTCCACTTTGTTGATTGCAAACTCAGACTACCTAAATATATGTTTAGCAGAGCTCTGTACTTGTGTTTTAAACATAGTTGTAGAAGAAAAAGTTCTGCTTCCAGATGTAAATAGAACAAAAAACATGTGCAAAAGGGTAGGGCAAAGTTTGGTCTGTCAATGTGATCCTTTTGTGGGGAAAAGTTTCCAAAAGTCTCCCCCCACAAATGGAGGAAAAGTAGATGTTTTGCAAATTGTGAGTCTTGAACAGCTTGCAAGCCCCTGCAATTTGGATATAGTGCTCGGAAATTGTATTTCTATATTGCTGTCTGGAATGATAGCAAATTTATGGAAGGAATGATATTTTTTTTCAGCTTCAGAGTCTAAAATGCTATCTGATCACATAGACAACATTGAAACATTCATCTCATCACCTGATGAGTGAGACAAGGTGACAGGACGATCTACTATTTTGTTTGAGACTGGACTTTGCTATGTAGCTCAGGTTGATCTAGAAGTCACTATGCTTTGTGATTCCTCAGTCATGTTCTAGTCATGAGCCAACATGCTTACCCTGCCTGATATTTTATGGTTACTATTTTTAAGCTTTTAAAATTTGCAAAGTTATAGAATCATAGAGCATTGCAGAAAAGGGTTCAGGGGCTTATGTACTATTTACCCAGTACTATCTTAGATATTTTTTGCCAGTCCTGGGCTTGAGCTCAGGGCCTGAGCACTGTCCTTGGACTTTCTCAAGGTTAGAACTCTACCACTTGAGCCTCAGCACCATTTCTGGCTTTTTTCTATGTATGTGGTACCGAGGAATCGAACCTGGGTCTTCGTGCATGCTAGGCAAGCACTCTACCACTAGGCCAAACTCCCGGCCCCCATCTTAGATGTTTTTTATTAAAGAATTTATTAACATTGATTTTTACATCATATTTCAAATGACATGTTTAACAAACAAGTATTCAAGAAGGGAATCTCTATATACAATCACTGGCACTTAGATTTTAGAACATAATCAAAATTAGGCTGAGGGTTTGTATATCATAGATACATAATAATCTATGTAATAAAACATTATGTCTATAGAGTCATAAGTTTTTATGACTATGTAGTTGTGTTTATATTTCCAGTACCATGTCCATAGCATTGGGTATGCAACTTTGCATCCTCGCTCTTGTACTGTTTGGATTTAATAACCACATATTAAGGATACCATGCGCCTTTTGTTCCTTAGGTCTTGATTTGTCTCACTCAGCATGATTTGCTCTAGATTCATCCACTTCCCTGCAAATGCCACTATTTTATCTTGTCTGTTGGCTATGTAGAATTCCATTGTGTATATATATATATATATATATATATATATATATATACCACATTTTTTGTATCCATTTGTCTGCAGTAGGAGATTCTGGATTGTTTCCATCGCTTGGCTATTGTGAATAGTGCAGAGATAAACATAGCTGAGCAGATGGCCTTATCATATCTTAGGTTATGCTTTTCAGGATAATACCCAGGAGTGGTGTGGTGGGATCACAGGGAAGGTCTATTTAGATACATTTTTTTTAAACAGAGAAAATTAACAATGGCCTGAGAACTTTTGTGGCTAGCTTGCATAAAAGACTTTTGAATTTACATCAAAAGATCATGTTTTTTGATCATTAAGGGAACAATGTATTTTTTGCCTATAAAATGAATTGGAAGAGTTTTAAAAATGTATTTGGGTAATTTTTTTCTTTTGAAAATGTAGAAATTGGTTGATAGTCTTAGATAAGGAACAGTCAAGCTCCTTATCATGCTTTATAAAACCTGTGCGATCTGAACTGTGACCATAGTTCCTCATCCCTCATCTCCTCTTCCTCCCCCCTCTTCCTCTTCCTGTTCTCTCCCCTTATACATTGCATTGACTCTCAGGTCATCCTCATATTCTATTGCATCTGTTTAGGATACCTTCCCTTCATTCTTAGCCTGGTGGGTTTGGTTTAATCTTTGTTGTTCATCTTTTTTTTTTTATGTACTGCGTTATTGTTGTTGTTGTTTATTGTAAAGGTGATGTACAGAGGGGCTATAGTTACATAAGTCAGGTCATGAGTACCTTTCTTTCTTTCTTTTTTTTTTTTTTGGTGGATCGTGGGGCTTGAACTTGGCCTTGGTACTGTCCCTGAGTTCTTCAGCTCAAGGCTACTGCCCTACCTCCCTTGAGCCACAGCATCACTTCTGGTTTTCTGGTGGCTAAATGGAGATAAGAGTCTCCCAGACTTTAGTGCCTGGGCTGGCTTTGAACTGCTATTCTTAGATCCCAACCTCCTGTGTAGCTAGGATTACAGGTGTGAGCCACCATGCCCGGCTATCTCCCAGCAACTTTATCTAACAATTTCTTCCACTATCACCTTGATTATTTTGTTCACAGAATCTGTCATCATTGCCATATTTGCAATCATTTTTCTTGCAAGTACCATTTGGAATGTTTAGTTAAATATTGGTTGAATGAATGGTTGCATGATTAGGAAGTGAAGTGACAAGTCAATTGTGGAAGTCAGTTTGGATATCAAACTTGTTTTCCTTAACCTTTTTAAAATTGTAATTAATAGAAGGGTTAAGTTATATTCGCCAGGTAGTAGGTGTATTACTTCACACACATTTATACCCCTTCTCATGTTTTTGTCCTCATTTCCCTCCCATTCCATAACCTTTTCCTCTTCTTCTTCTTCTTCTTCTTCTTCTTCTTCTTCTTCTTCTTCTTCTTCTTCTTCTTCTTCTTCCACCTCCTCCTCCTCCTCCTCCTCGTCTTCCTCCTCCTTCTCCTCCTCTCCCTCCTCTCCTTCTTTCTTCTTCTTCTTCTTCTTCTTCTTCTTCTTCTTCTTCTTCTTCTTCTTCTTCTTCTTCTTCTTCTTCTTCTTCTTTCTTCTTGTTTCCGGGAGGATTTGTAGTACGTCCTGGAATTGAGTGTTGGCATACAGCAGCATGGTGATGATGACTATGACAACATAGTTATAATATCTAAATTACTATTTATATAGCATTTGTCATTGAAATCTTTCTCTTCTGTCTGCTACTATTGCTTATGGTTATTATGAAGTGATTGTCTACTGAGGGCTGAACTCTGGACTTCAGGGCTTTGTGCATGTATTCTTATTGCTGTCCCCATTCTACTGGTAAGAAAGCTAAGGTCAGAAAAGTAAAGTGATCAGGGCACAGATAACACCTGGCAACACCCATTATCTTTCCCTCTTCTTGAAAGAACTCCAGAAGGAGAGCTTTATAGCCACCTGACTCTAGTGAGATTCATGCCCACAAGTTTTACAGTTCTATATGTATTGATTTGGCAATTAATAAATGTTAATCCTGGTAGTGAAAGTATTAAGAGTAATAATAATAGAGGAGCACAGGAATGGAAGGCGGAAGGGTATCCAAATGCAGTCATGGTAATACTGAATAGTGTATATTGAAACACCACATAAAAAATGAACTATGCAACTTGTGGGCAGGGATGGAAGAAAGGGGAAAGTGAAGGAACAGGTGATATTGTCCAGGAAGCACTCTATTCATTACATAGAATTGCAGCCCCTTTGTACAACTCCTTAATAATAATTAAGAAAGTGATAGTGATTATGGTGATGATAATGCTGCTGCTGATGACAATAATAAAGTAACTTAAAGTTTTGGTGGTACTTTGGGGTCAAATGAGTCCTCAGGCAGTTTCAATAATCTAAGTATTTTATTACAGCAACTGAGAAATTGAAGGCAAAGGAAATTGCTAATTTACCATGGTTGTGTGCATTACTTATCTTCCCTTTCTCCTCTAATGACCACAATATAAGAGGAAAATGGGTTTTTACCATTTAAGTCACATTCGTGACTGCAGAATTTTCCAAAAGAAAATAAGAATCACTTGCCTATGGAAAGTGGACATTTTAAAAGGACATTTTATAAAACCTTATTTGGTTTCATGCTCTTTAAAAAAATTTACTGTTCTTATAAAGGCATGTACAGAGGGTTACAATTACAAAATCAGGTAATGAGTATGTTTCTTTCTGGACCGTGTCACCCCTTCCCTTGCTTCCTCTCAATTTTCCTCTTCTGTGCTCCTCCACCAGTTGTATAGTCCATTTGCAACATTGTGTCCAGTGAATATCAGTCCACTCCTAGTTCCTCCACTTCTGTGCCTCCTTACCTTCCCAAAGATGGACAAATGAACAAACAAAACAAAACAAAAACAACAAAGAAAAAAACCCCTCTTTTTCCATTTTTGGAGTTTGTTTGTATCCCTTCCATAAGATATCCTCCTTTGGCCTCACTTGCTATGTGTCTAGAGTCCTATATAATTTTCATGTCCTGGAGTATTTTAGATTGGTTCTAAGTTCTCTTGTCATGCTCTTTCATAAAATAACTTGCTAACAAGAAACCTCCAACATTTCCACGAAACTGTAAAGGTTTCTAAGAGAAGGTTCTGTGGGATACTGATATGATCTGTGGAGGAACGGACAAGCTAAGAAACCCCCTCTGGGCCCACCTTGTTCCCACCTTGTTCTGGGAAGTAAAAACTTTAGGGTCCCAGTGGTCATGGTAAACATCTATTCCAGGAACACAATTAATGTACATAAATTCCAGTAACTGGCCTGTTTACAGGGTCCAGCGGTCACCGGGACCCAGCAGTTAGTCACCTACACCCAAAACAATCAGAAGTATTACTTATGAATCAAACTAAATGTCAAGCTAAATGTTATCCAATCATCAGCCTGTAGCTCTAACTTGTTTTTACATGATTATAAAAGCTGTGTAAAATCTTTGCTCAGGACCTCTCAGCGTCACTGGCAACGAGCGCGTGGAGGTCCAAGTTCGAATTCATAATGAACGACCCTTGCCCCTTTGCTTTGGCCTCGGCCTCTGGTGGTTCTTTTGGGGTCCCAGGAGTTCGGGTACAACGATCTAAACCTCGGTGTCTTTCCAGAATTCCTGTGTAAAAATCCTAACCTCGAGTGATGGGATTAGGAGGTAGACCTTCAAGAAATGATTCTGTTATTAAAGCAAAGTCCCTTCTAAAAGGGACTCTAATGAGTTGTCATGTCCCTCTGTCATGTGAGAGCACAGCTAGAAGGCTTTTTCTGTGTCTAGAAAGTGGATTCTCACCTGACACCAGTCAGTCAACTTCTTGATTTCTCCACCTCAGAGCTGTAAGACTTAAATTTTTCACTTACTGTCTAGTCTGAGACATTTCATTATTATAGCTCAGTCTAAGATAGATGTCTTCAGAATTCTTTTATATATTTGTTCAAGGTGACTTATTAAGGTCATATTTCCTTAGAACTTCCACTGGGGAGGAAAATCTTATACCAGCTTCAGAGTAAAGGCATCTTTGTAGTCCTTGTTTAAAACATCCATCAGTAATGAATCATAACGTTACCTTTAAAGAATTGGTTGGAACTGGGTGCATTGGCTCATGCATGTAATCCTAGCTACTCAGGAGGCTGAGATCTGAGGATTGAGATTCAAAACCAGCCCAGGCACTAAAGTCCCTGAAACTTTTATCTTCAATTAACCACAAGAAAACTGTTAAGTGGTGCTGTGGCTCAAGGGGTAGGGCAGTAGCCTTGAGCTGAAGAGCTCAGGGACGGCCCATGTCCAGAGTTTAAATCCCACAACCTACAAAAAAGAGAGTTGGCTGATTTTGTTTGTTGTTTTAGGGAGGGGAGCTTATCCTTTAGTGACCCCAAATTACAAGGCCTACAACCCTGTAGGTGATGGAGAACCACTCAAACAGCCAGACTAGGTAACTTATTGCATGCTCATATAAAAGAATAGTATCCAGCAAGTGGAATGAATGAATTGCTATGGTATACATAGGAAAATTTAACTGATTTTATCCTTGCAACATTATGTGGAACAAAAAGGTCAGATACAAGAGTACATACGTTTGGATTCCATTCATGTAAAGTTTTGAAACAGGTAAGACTAATATAATCAATGGTGTGAGAAGTCAGTTCTTTGGGGATGAGGTAAGGTTGCTACTAGAAAAAAGCAAGTGCTGGCATTCTAGGAATGTTGTTTTTTTAGAGTTGGTCACATGGTTATGTTTGCTTGTGAAAATACATCAAATGACACACATATTTGGGTACTTTCTGTATATAAGTTCTATTTTCCAAAAAATACTAGATGGGGTGGGGGGAAGTTCAGTTGACGTATAGGAAAGACTGGGTGGCTGGTAGGCGTTCTTCACCTGTAGACATGATGGCAACTTTTGTTCAATTCCATCTCAGACTGGGTAGCAATGATAAGAAGGAGGGGCAGGCTCTGTGCAGACTGAGTGAATGTCTCTAATTATACTTTTCCTTCTTGAAAAGGGTTCCCCCCCAAAAAAGAACTTTAAATGATAGCCCATGAAAGAACCTCCCCAGTGTCATGTACTGACAAATCCCCACTGCCTGATGGACTGGAACAGGGTACCCAGTAAGCTTAGAACACCAAAGCCCTGCACCTTACTTGTCCTGTGACTCTGGGTAGGGTCTTCTCTCTGAACCTCAATCTCCACCTTACGAATTGATGTTGCAAACTAAATGAGGCCTTCCAAGTATGTGGGTTGAGTACTATGCCTGTACATGGAGCAGGCATTGGAAGAGCCTGCTGTCCCTAACTGTGCCTCTGATGGTCAGCTAGGACAAATAAGAAATGAGTAGGATTGGAATTCTGGCCCTCCACTCTGAGTCCAGGTGTCCAGCCTCTGACACACAACCTCTGTGGCCTGCAGCTGGCCATGCTGTCAGGATCCCAGGGGCCCTGAGGGTCAGGACAGGTGGAGAGGATGGGTGGAATCTTTCTGCTCTTTGACAGTTTTTTATTTCAAAAGCTCCTCTGGCCTCAGCTCATGGAGGCAGTCTTTCTTCTTTATTAAACTGCCTTTCCCTAAACAGCATTTTCCCCCCTCCCCTCACTAATCCCCAGAGTGCCTGAAGCCAAGGTTCTAGGAAACAGTCTAACAGAACAGCGGTACTGTTGGGCAGGATTGACCATACAAGTTGCAGGGCTCATTAAAAAAAGAAATATTGAGACCATGATACCTGAGTATTATGCCAAGCATGGGCTCTTTGGAGTGTGATACTGTGGACATGCCCTTTAAACGCTGCTGCTTGGAGTGCAGAGAGTTGCCAGTGTGTACCTGGGAACTGAGCAGAAAGATTGTGGTGACCTGAGGACTTGAAGCCCTGGGGATCTAAGGGCTGAGGTCAGGTCAGGATGACTTCTCTTGTTCAGATCTCAGTCTCCAGGACTTAAACTCAGATCTGGGCTCTGTCCCTGAGTTCTTTTGTTCAAGGCTAGCACTCTACCACTTTGAGCCACAGCTTCACTTACAGTGTTTGAGTGGTGAATTGGAGATAAGAGTTTCATGAACACTTTTCTGCCTGAGTTGGCATTGAACTGTGATCCTCAGATCTCAGCCTCTCAAGTAACTAGATTACAGGCATGAGCCACTAGGGCCCAGCTTCCTTCTTATTGTGTGTCACTATTGCTTCCTTCAGGCCCTCCTAGCACAGACTCAGAAAGACACACTTTGTTCTCTGGCTCAGGCACTTAGTAGGAGGAATAAGATAATGTTGTGAACATCTAGCTTGGTAAATGAGAATAAAAAATTCTATTCCTTGGGGCTGGGAGTTTGGCCTAGTGGTAGAGTGCTTGCCTAGCATGCATGAAGACCAGGGTTTGGTTCCTCGGTACCCCATACATAGAAAAAAAGCTGGAAGTGGTGCTGAGGCTCAAGTGGCAGACAACCAGCCTTGATAACAAAAGCCAAAGGACAGTGCTCAGGCCCTGAGTTCAAACCCCAGGACTGGCAAAAAACAAACAAACAAAAAAAAAACAAACCCAAAACCAAAAAAAACTGTTCTAGCTGGGTGCTGGTGGCTTATGTTTGTAATCCTAGCTACTCAGGAGACTGAGATATGAGGATTGTGGTTCAAAGCCAGCCTGAGCAGGAAAGTCCTTGAGATTCGTATCGATAGTTAACTACTCCAAAAGCAGAAGTGTAACTGTGACTCTAGTGGTAATCAGCTTTGAGCAGAAAAGGCTAAGGCCCTGAGTTCAAGCTTCAGTACTGGCACACACACACACACACACACACACACACACACACACACTTTTTTTTTTTTTTTCCCTGTTCCACAGTGTGGCTGTGAAAGTCAAGATGAGTTAGTGGTACAGAAGTTCCTGGCTCCACCCCTGGTGCCTGGGAGGGGGCAGTATACCTCCCTAGGCTGCCCTTTCCATTCTGCACAACGCTTAGGGCCTCCCTAGAGCCTGGGCTGTTCTGTGGTGTTCTAGATGGATCGTACAGTGTGGCTCTCTGGCACATGAGCGGCCTTGAGGAGAAGGTCTTGAGCAAATGTGACTCATGAAGAATGTGCAGACTTGGGGAAAGGGCAGCCCAGCTGGTTTCCAACCCATTAGCCCTGTGCTGGTATGACACCCCCAGTGTAAACTTCCATGATCCCCGCTGATCCAAATGGAGCCTGGAGTTGTCCTCTCTTTGGCCAATCACTCAGGTAGCAGTACCCCAGCAGGCAGCCTTGTGGGTACACCCTCCTTACCAACCCCTTTCCTCCCCCCACCCCAGCCCACCTCAACCCTTGCCTTTCATGATTCCTTCCAGACATTACCATTTCTCTACCCCTACTTAGTCCCTAACCCCACAACCTCTTACTAGAGTTTAATCCATAGCAGCTTGCCTCCTTCCTTTGCCTGGCTTGTCTGGTCCTCTCTCAGCTGCCACTCCCCCACAGCTCTGATAAGGTCCTGTCCCTCTTTGTCCTCTGTAGAAGATCCCATTCTTGTGTCTGGAGGAATATTTGCCAGTCATTTCCATGCCAGAGTGAGTCTTGTCCCCTAGCCTCCAGTTATGAGCTGGCCTTGTAGTAGCCTGGGTACTCTTCCCCATCCCCACAGAGGCAGTGGGTGTCTGGGAATGGAGTTAGTCTGTCCTGCCGTTGTTTATGTAATCTGTCCCTGCAGTAACAAGGTGTTTACTGTTGCACAAACACATTTTGGTTTAACGGCTGACAGTAAAACTGTCTGATAAAGTTTGATTTAGCGAAAGAAAGCAAAATAAATCTGGGGGCACAGAGAACTGTAGGGAGGAGCAATTCCTAAGCTTTATAGAAGGGGTAAGAGAGCTTTTTTGGAGAGTTGTTCTGCATGTCCTGAGCGCCTCTTTCTGCCCCTCTTCCAAGAACACTTCTGACAGCTCCACTTGGGCAGGTTGAGATTCCCATGAATTGGTGTGCTCTGGGGCTGGCACTTCACTTCCTTTTCCATATAGTCTGGTTGCCTCTGCTGCTTGCCTCAGGAATGGTTTCCATCTTTCAACATCCAGTGTAATTTGTTCCATCTCCACGGAAGCCTCCTCTGATGGTCCCTGCCAAGGTGAGCGTGGCAGTTTGGTATTAAAAAAGAATCCTTGAACTAGGAGAGCCATTACCTGGCAACATGAACTTGCCCATTGCACTGCCCTGAGAAATGACAGTTGCCTTGGCTTCAGAAGGACATGAATAGGATAAAATATTTCACAGTCCCTGATTCCTACTAAAATCCTCCTCACATTCACTCTTTTTTTTTTCTTGTCAGTCCTTGGGCTTGAACTCAGGGCCTGGGCACTGTCCTTGAGCTATCTCAAGGCTAGTGCTCTATCCTTGAGCCACAGCACCACTTCTGGCTTTCTCTGTTTATATGATACCAAGGAATCGAACCCCAGTCTTTGTGCATATTAGGCAAGCATTCTACCACTAGGCCAAACTTTCGGCCCTAGGCTCAGACTCTCTTATCTTGCATCCCTGATGTCCTGTGGGGCATGAGGCAAGATAGTGATTGTATTCTCTGGTGGACTCCAGGTGAGGATGAAGGCAGATCAGTGATGGTGGGTGATCATTCTGGATCATTAAGTAGGCTGATCTACCCACTTCCTCTTTATATTTCATTACCTGACTCTAGAGAACCCTAGAGTCTCCAAAACATCAGAGAGATTCAAATGAAAGAAATAACGTTGTGACTGTTGGGCTGGCAGGAATTAGAATGCCGGATCAAAGCAGGTGCTCATAGTAGCAAACATGGCATGATGTGTAAAAACTTGTCTGCTTCTGGGAGTGTCTCAGAGTAAAGGAAGCCTGGACTAGGGAATTATGATTGTATCCAATGAGCCAGTGGACCCTCTCACACAGGCATAGAACTGGGCATAGGAAGAATGTGCAAGGGCATCCTGCTGGCATTGGTTTGGAGATGGGGGTGTCTGAATGTCATCCCTGAGGAGTGAGTAGATGGTAAAATGTAGACGGTACATGGCGTGTGTGTGTGTGTGTGTGTGTGTGTGTGTGTGTGTGTGTGTGTGTCTATTTGTCTGTGTATATGCAAGTCTCAAGTCACGATTCAGGGCCTGGCACATAGCTTTTTCACTCAAGGCTAGTGCCTACCATTTGAGCCAAAGCTCCGCTTCTGTTATTTATTTGTGGGTCATGGGGCTTGAACTTGGCCTGGGTGCTGTCCCAGAGCTCTTCAGTTGAAGGCTACCACCCTACCCTTGAGCCAAGTCCCACTTCCCATTTTCTAGAGGTTAATTGGAGATAAGCGTCTCAGGTCCTTTTGTGCCTGGGCTGACTTTGAACTTGAACCTCAGATCTCAGCCTCCTGAGTAGCTAGAATTACAGGCCTGAGCCACTGTGCCTGGCTGTAACATGGATTTTTGAATCCTATTGCTGAGTGGAAAAGTAAAGATCAGATGGAGAAGACAGTGTAACATTGTTTGTAGAAATAATTTTTTTTTTTTTTTTTTTTTTTGCCAGTCCTGGGCTTGGGGTCAGGGCTAAG
The DNA here is from genome assembly GCF_031878675.1 of Megascapheus bottae. NCBI lineage: Eukaryota > Metazoa > Chordata > Mammalia > Rodentia > Geomyidae > Megascapheus > Megascapheus bottae. The sequence goes on from NC_143515.1 coordinate 55,978,851, forward strand.
CTCTGCCCTTGGGTTTTCTCAAGGCTAGAGCTCTACCACTTGAGCCATAGCACTACTTCTGGCTTTCTTTCTTCTTCCTTCCTTCCTTCCTCTCTCTCTCTCTCTCTCTCTCTCTCTCTCTCTCTCTCTCTCTCTCTCTCTTCTTTCTTTCTTTCTTTCTTTCTTTCCTTCTATGTATGTGGTACCAAGGAATTGAACCTGGGTTTTGTGCATGCTAGACAAGCACTCTACCACTAGGCCAAACTCCCAGCCCAGAAATAAAAATTCTTCTGCACAAACAAGTACTTTATCAAATAAGCAGAAATAATAATATATCAAATACCTAGATGCAGCTGGCATGGATGATGGAAGTGATGTTGGGGACACACTTCAATCTTCTCTTGCTTATCATATCATTTGACTTCAGTCTTAAAACATGCCTTCCCGCTCTCATCATCTTTTCTGATTCCTTTTCCCAGTGATTCCAGTCCTTGCTTGTCAATCTCCCTTTAGCTCAGCCTGGATCAGACGATGCCTGGCCAGTAGAGCTGATGAATAAAAGTATACCCATTTACCTGAATGAGCAGTCAGTGGTTAACATGTTGCCCCACAGCACTAGTAGAGAACCGGGAAGCACAGAACTTGAAGGGGACCGTATCTTATTAGTTATGGTGTCTGACATTTGCTCAGCAAATTTCTGCATGAATTGAAGAAATGCTGGCTCTGCTCTCCCCCAGCTGTGTCAAGTAGGCGAATATTCTGCTTCCCCAGAGCTTTGTTCCTATCTCCATCAGAATAGAGACTGTAATTATAATTCCTCTTTTTGGGAGTCATTGTCAAGATTAGATGAGATCACTGCCTTGAAAGCAGATCGTTAACTTTAAACAGCCATCCAATGGGGTGGAGAAAGTATAGGAAAAAGCGCCTGCAGTAGCATTCTCTCCCTTGTGTGTGCCAGTGTCTCCCAGTGTCTCCCAGCCCCATGTTTTAAATTCTGACAAATGAGGACTATCAACCATGCAGAGCGGGCATGAAGGATGAAGGGTAGTTCAGATGAAGAGCTCCCTATGTAAAGTGTTGAGAAAATGGGAGATAGCTATCTCCATTCTCTAATTTATTCAGTGAGTACTTGTTGAATGTTGCTGTGGCAGGAATCTTTGTGTCTCCCTTCCCTGCCCCCCCCCCCCACACTGTCCCCCTGGATCTCAGACATTGATACTGAAATTCTCCCTTCTCCTGCAAGTGTTAGGAGTTGGTCCTTCAGGAGGTGATTAAATCCTGTGGTAGATGCCTCATGAATGGGATTATGACCTTATAAAAGATTTCCTAGAGAGCTGCCTTCTGCTATATGAGGACTCATCTGAAGGAACCATCTATGAACCAGAAAACTGGGCCGTCACCAGATACTGAATCTATTGGTGCCTTGATCGTGGGCTTTGTAGCTTTCAGAGCTACGAGAAATTAATGCCTTGTGTGTGGCTTATAAGCTACTCAGTGTATGAAATGTTGTTATAACGGCCCAGATGGACTGAGACAAATGCCTCCATTGTGTCTGCACAGAAGGAAAAAGATGAGGGGGCTGCAGTTTCAGGTGTGAGAGAGGTGCCAGACACATGTACTACTTATTGTGGCTGCCTATGAAATCATCCCCAAATGAGAAGTTAAAGCAGTCAGGATTTGCTATCAGTTTCCTTTGGATCAGGAATTCAGACACAGCCAGATCTCTTAGAGAGCTGAGACCAGTGGCCATGGGAGTGTCACTGGGGTTACAGATATAGCAGGGCACGGGGTACGGGGGAGAATGCTCCCAAGTTTGCACTATAGCTGTTGGCAGGATTTTTTCTTCACAGGCTGTTGGTATCTCTGAGGTCTTTGCCTTCTGGGTTTGTTCAGTTTGTAACATGGCAACTGGATTTCCGCCAGAGGGAAAGCGCATGCCCAGGAAGGAGGCCACCGTCTCTATGTTGTAATCTTGGAATGGAGGTCCTGTCACCTTGGCCTCATTCTATTTATATAAATAAATCACTCTAATCCTGACTCCACAGGGAAAGATTACACATGAATACAAAAGGAAGGGAATCACATGACATCTATGGAGTAACCAAACCAATTAATGTTGTAGTTGTATGGAGGCATGGCAGAGTTTGCCAAGGACTGGAGACTGGTGAATTACTTGGCACAGCAGAGGCCTTGAACTTCTGTCTGTCTGTCTGTCTGTCTGTCTGTCTGTCTCTCTTCTTCTCTTTTTCTCTCCTCCCTCCCGTCCTCCCTTCTCCCCTCTCTCTGCTTCTCTCTCTCCCCTTTTCTCCTTCCTTCCTTCCATCCTTCCTTCCTTCCTTCCTTCCTTCCTGCCTGCCTGCCTGCCTGCCTGCCTGCCTGCCTGCCTGCCTGCCTGCCTGCCTGCCTAGCTAACATGGCCAATTAGGCTGTCTGCTCATTCTGTGCATGATTTCAATTTGTAGGAAAAAAAGCATTTCTTTGTTAATGAATATCAATATCAATGTGTGTGTACAACACACTTGTGTTGTGCCTATACCCGAGTGTCTGCTTTTATCTTTTTTTTTTTTTTTTGGTGGTCTGTGCCTCTTGAGTCCTGCTCTTCCCTGGCCTCCAGACCCCTGGGCTCACTTTTCTTCTGTTCCTCCATGCCCTCTGTCAGGAGGTCACGTGTGAGGAAACAAGCCTCACGTGGTTTTAATCATTTTGCTATAAAAGCTGAGCTGCTCTTCACTTTGATCCAGGCTCAGCCCTGGAGGAAGGGCTGGGGCCAGGCTGGCCCATCCATGAAGCCTTCCTCACACAGCTCCCACATCAGATGAGTAGCAGTGAAATGCAGCCCAGCGCATTAATTCTCTCTCACCAAGGCACCTGACAAGAAGTGACTTTGAGGGGATGGAGGGGTGGGTGAGCCTCTTGGTCTAGGCGAGGAACATCTGTTTCCAAGTCCCTGATTAAATTGACATCTTTTTATTTGAAACAATTCTTTCTTTCTCAACCTCCTGAAAATGGTAAAGACTTTGCTCTTAGCGCTGTGGTGAGATGAGCTGAGTGGTCCCGCTGAAGGAAGCCACAAGTCCACATGGGCAGTTTGGCTCTCTATCAACGATTAAATCTAAGTTTGTGCAGACTATCAAGCCCCATCAAAAAGCAAAATGGACTTGAAATGGAAAAGCCTGAGAATAGTCTTGAGTTTCAATCTGAGAAATATCAGCATTATAGACGTAGAAAACTTACCAAAAATCTCACAGGCTTCAGTGAAGCTTTTCTTTCTGGATCCAGTAAGCAAATTCCTTTACAAGAATGACCCAAACCTCCACTCTCTGTGGCCTTCATCCTGGGGGCTCAGATAGATGAGAATCCAGATCTGACTTGGAACCTTGAAATGTCAAAGGGTACCAGTAAAGCCTATCTCAGGGGAGCTTTCTCGAGGTGAAAGCCAAGGACTCTCAGAGGCTTAAAGTGACAAGTGGAAGGTGCTGTTGTTTCTCCTTTTGTCCTGAGAGCCTCTGAGTCATCTTTTGTTCCTGGCCATGTGATCGGAATACTTTATCCTTCATCCTTCAGGAGATAACCTTGGCCCCCAGTTGGATATTTGTCAGCTGGACACACAGCAGTCAAGCTTTGAGGAACAGGACATGGCTGGGTTCCAAAGATCATCAAGAGATAACTCTATTTAGTATACATCCTGTGTTGTGCTCAAACAGTGTGTGTGAGTGTGCACATGTGCACACACATATAGTACATGTGAATCTGAATGGTGTTGCACCTGTGTGGAAGTGGTAGTAGCACTGTGGCGTTTATTACTGAAGCCTGTGACTGAGAAGTGAGGCAATAAAGCATAAAGCACCTTGGTCAGAATGTGATTCTGTGTGAAGCTGCAGGGGTTATGTAGTAATGTGCGTGTGTGGCACTTTTGTGCAAAAGAATGAGAATTCCTTGGAAGTAATGGAGCTTGCCTTGTTGGTCTAATAATTATGCTTATAAATTTCCCAGATCCCTAATATTCCTGTTTGCATCCATTTGAAGCCTCAATTAGATTGCATGTTGTCTAGTCAGATTGCTTGCATGTATTTCTTTTTAAGTTTGTCAAGTTACAAAACTTCTGTATTCTTCAGTTTTCTTATCTAATAAAAAAGAAAACCCAGCAGGCATGGTGGCTTACGCCTGCAATCCTAGCTACTCAGGAAGCTGAGATCTGAGGATCAAGGTTCAAAGCCAGCCCGGGCACAAAAGAACCTCTAGAAAACGAGAGGTGGATCTTGGCTCAAGAGTGTGGCAACAGCCTTGAACTGAAGAGCTCAGGGACAGTGCCCCATGACCCCATGACCCACAAAGAAAAAAAAAATAAAAAATAAAAAAGAAAGAGAAAAAAAACAAACCCAGGCAGGGAGTTTGGCCTAGTGGTAGAGTGCTGGCCATCATGCATGAAGACCTGGGTTCGATTCCTTGGTACCACATACATAGGGAGAAAAAAGCCAGAAGTGGTGATGAGGCTCAAGTGGTAGAGCTCTAGCCTTGAGAAAACCCAAGAACAGTGCTCAGGCCCTGAGCCCAAGCCTAGGTCTGGCAAAAAAAAAAACAACCCAAAGAATAGAATAGGGCCAAGTTAGAAAATCAATGAAAAGATTCATAGGTTGTGAAATGAAATGCAATGACTTGGTTTGGAGTAAGCATTTGGTTATGTGGGCAGCAACATCCCAGCCACATCCATCACTCCCATCTGTTCTCTCAGATTCTTCAGATCCTTTCTTCCATTCATGTTTTGAAAGTCATCCATTCTCCCCCATCTTCCTGCATCATCCTTGACCATATGGCCATCTCCTAGCGAATCCATTCCATCAGTCCCGTGTTCATTGCTGCTGTGCACCACTTTTCCTGACAAATCACCAACCCAATGGAGAGCACACAGGTGAGTTTGAGAGGAAAGGTTGGCCTCTGCAACATGTTTCCTTTATCCTTCCTCCTTGCCTTTTTTTCCTTGTTTGGGCTTGGTTTCGAGTGAGGAGCTAAGCCATACTCAAGGCTATATTTATTATTAGTTTCCTACCAGCTTAGACCATCCCAAGGAAGCCAATGTCCTGGTTACTCTGACTTTCTCATTCCAATTTGAATATATTAAAATGCAACATTCCAGCTGTGCAAATCCCCAGGCCATTGAAATAAAAGTTGGTTTTTTTTTTAACTTTAACCATTAAAGATTTAACTAGGCAATAAATCTAAGTATGTGGGGGGTTGTTACTAAACGTTTATGACATTGCTCTTGTTTTTAACTTACCAGTGAGTGCCAAGTACAGACTTCTATGAGAAAGATATTTCTGCATGGTCAAAAAATTGGCCAAAAAATGAGCAAGGGGCTCTGTCTTCATCCAGAAGGATCCACTCACTAGCCTTTCAAATCTCCTCAAAAGTTAAAATGGCTCTATCAGTTTTACAAACCAATTTGCTAGCTGTACAAAAGGCCTATAATAGCTTTCTGCTGCCGCAGTCAGAACATGACGGATTCAATTAGTCCAAATGTCTACTTTTGGTTGAGCATCTTGGCAGGGACTTTTCCAGAGACAGATTTTATAAAGGACCAAGGGCATATAGCTTTGGTGAAGAAATAACAAAAATTTTTCTCTTTTAGTGTCATCTGAATGAGTTGGGTAATGAGTATCTTGGATTAGTGCTTTAGTTTTGACTCCCCTCTTTTTTAAGTTGAAGGCAAACAAGCCATCTGCTTAGTAGGGAAAAATATGGCTTTTAATTTACAAAAATGCAAAAGTGTAGAACCTCACAATCATATTCACCCTGGAATTAAAGAAAAAAAAGAGTAGAAGCCAGATAAATCTTGGCCATTAAAAAAAAAAAAAGATCTGATGTAAAGGTTGTGTTATACCAGCCAACATGGGGACAAAGTCACATTCCAGATGTGCGATTTTCCTGCCCATTGACAGTTCTCCAACCCATCTAGCAGTAAAAAAGTCCTGAAGTGGATTTTAAAATCTGGCTTCCACTCCTTTTTGCCCTCAGGGCCTGCTGGTGGGTCCTCTGGGTTCATTTCTTGAGGAACAAACCAGTGAGCCCTAGTGGTGGGAAACATACAGCCAGGCCTGGCCATTGCTCAGGAAAACTCTCTCAGGAGCATTTCTCACGTCTAAATAGGAGATGGATAAAGTTGATAAGCTGTTGTATTCTTTTAAGTGATTTTACTTGGAGCTCAAAGACATTTGGCTTTAGTTTCTTTTTCCTTTGTTTTTTTTTTTTTTTTTGTACTGGGGATTGAACTCACAGCCCTCACCCTAGTTGGGCAAACATTCTACCACTTGAGTCATACTCCCCTTTCCTATGTTTGCCTGGGGGTGCAATCATCTCACTCCTAACTCCTAACTCCCAGATAGTTGGGATCAAATGTAAGTGCCATTATGCCTGAAGTTGTTTTTTGTTTGTTTTTGTTTTTGCTTTGCCAGTCCAGGCTTGGGTACTATCCCTGAGCTTCTTTTGCTCAAGGCTAGCACTCTACCACTTGAGCCACAGCATGACTTCTGACCTTTACTGTTCATGTGGTACTGAGGAATTGAACCCAGGGCTTCATGCATGCTAGGCAAACATCTACCACTAAGCCACATTCCCAGCCTGCCTGACTTTTTTTTTGAGCTACGGTCTTGATAAATTTTTGCCCTGGCCTCAAAATTGCAATTGTACTATCTTTGCCTCTCAAGCAGCATGAACCACACCAGATTGGCTTGAAGGTTTTTAGCTCTTTGAGGTCTTATCCTTTGCTCTGCAAATTCTAAGCCAGAGTAGCGTGTAATGATGAAACATACACAGCTAGTTCTAATTGCATCTTACATCTCCTGCTGGAGTGACAACTGCCTAGATCTCCCTGGCTTGAAATAAAAAGAAGAGTTAATTCATGAGCCACTTCTTATCATAAGGCCTTGATCTTCATCCATTTTTTGACATCCCACTTAAAAGAAAATATCACTCCCAGGAATAGAATGTTATTTTCCCAGTTGTATCCTTTGACATGGTGTTGCAGAGGAAGGCTAAACTTGCGTATTCTATTATTGTTATTGTTATTAATTTAATTTTGGCAGTCTAGGGATTTCAAAATAGGGCCTTTTTGCTTTTGCTATTTTTCCAATAGCATCTCACTTTTTGAGGCCAGCCTGGACCACAATCCTATTTACACTTCCTGCTGAGATGGCAGGTATGGACCACTTCACTCCGTTTTTTGTTTTTATTTTTTTGAGTTTCATGATAATTCTCTTAATCTCAGACTCTCAAGCAGCTAGGATTATAGGAGTGAATTTCCATGCCTGGACTCATTCTTGTTAAGTTTTAAAACCTCTCCAATGGATTGGGAAGTAAAGTGTTTGAGATATTAATTTTAAACTGGATTGGAACAGAAAGGAGGCTCAGTCTGATTTGTTGGAGATCTATCTAGGAGACAAACACCAATCAGCAGCTCCAGAAGTAGTTCCAGCCTCTAAATAACTGAGATCACCAATGCATGTGGGAAATCACATCAGACCTCAGCAGTCTCTCCCCTGAATACATACATGTATAGTTTGTTGTTCTTTTTGCCTACTCTAATTTTCACATCTCAGCCCATTGAACTTAGTGGAGAGAAAGAGCAAGAGAGAGACTTCCTAAATGTTATTAGAAAATTTTGTTTCTGGGGCCTGGAGTTTGGCCTAGCAGTAAAGTGCTTGCCTAGCATGCACGAAGACCCGGGTTCGATTCCTCGGTACCACATACATGGAAAAAAGTTGGAAGTGGTGCCGAGGCTCAAGTGGTAGAGCTCTAGCCTTGAGAAAGTCCAAATACAGTGCTCAGACCTTGAGCTCAAGCCCAGGACTGGCAAAAAAAAAAAAAGAAAAGATAATTTTGTTTCTGTATGATATGCCACCGTGGAAGTAAGTGTTTGATTTGATCCCTCTACTTGCATGATACAACAGTGTCATGTGTTTTAAGGATATGGTATGGTTTTCTTAGGGGGATAATATGCTGTTCAGGGAGGAAAATTCTTCCTCTCAGAAGGATTACAGTGGATTAGAAGATATTCATTTCTATCACGCACTCATTTATTCACCTAGTATCTCATTCATTCATTCATTCAGTAGATATTGCTGAATACTTTTTTCATATATTTTTTATTGTAATTAATAGAAGGGTTACATTATATTCGCCAGATAGAAGGTGCATTACTTCACATACATTGATACCCTTTCTCATGTCTTGGTTCCCATTTCCCTCCCCCAGACCCTCACCCCTCATCTTGTTTTCCCCCCTTCCCTATCCGATTTCAAATAACCAAATACAAATATATCCAATATATCAGATAACAAAGTGAGATACTGTAACAATATGAGATAACCAAGGGAAAGCAAAAGAGATGAGAGATAACATAGTACATTAAGGACAACAATCACTCATTATATGGCTTTTGTTTCTATATCCTAGAGATCCTTTCATTTAGTGTCATACTATATGGCCTTATGTATCTAGGTTTTGCTCTATTGTAAATCTCTGCTAGGAGAGCCCAGGGTTTCTACTGATTATGACAAATGAGGGAAACCTTTGAGCCTATGTTCCTTTGAGTCTGGCTTACTTCACTTAATATGATTTTTTTCTAAGTCTTTCCATGTCCTAATAAATGGGGTGATGTCATTCTTTCTGACAGCAGCATAGAATTCCATTGTGTGTAAATACCACATCTTGTTGATCCACTCATCAACTGAGGGACATCTGGGTTGGTTCCATATCTTTGCTATGGTAAATAGTGTTGCAGTGAACATAGTTGTGCTAGTGGATTTAGTATGTCCTTGTTTCTGGACAATTGGGTAAATGCCAAGTAGTGGAATTGCTGGGTCATAGGGAAGCTTTATGTTTAGCCTTTTGAGGCACTGCCATACTGCTTTCCATAGTGGTTGAATGAGTTTGCACTCCCACCAACAGTGTAGTAATGATCCCTCCTGGCCACATCCCCTCCAGCATCTGTGGTTATTAGTTTTCTTGATCCTGGCCATTCTAACTGGAGTGAGGTGGAATCTTTTTTCTATAAATGTGGTACCGAGGAATTGAATCCGGGTCCTCATGCATGCTAGGCAAGCACTTTAACCACTAGGCCAAACTCCTGGCCCCGAGGTGGAATCTTAGAGTTGTTTTGATTTGCATTTCTTTTATGACCAGAGATGTGCTGAATACTTTCTATTATCTGGGTTTTTTTTTTTTTTTCCTTTAGCTGTTGATCTCTGGGCTAAAGGCAGAACAGGACGTGAGTAAACAGTCAACCAAAGCATCTTGGAGGAACTAAGTGACAATTGGCTGTAGCTTTGAGTGTTAGCTAGCAGGGACCCTCCCCACCTCTTCCCTGTGGAAGAGTCTTGTATGCACTAGAGATCAAATCAGTCTTGATTGCTGTCTTTCATTGTTTCCTTAGATATCCCAATGGTGAGATTTTTTAGATCTCTAACCAACTATAACCTCTCACTCTGTGGTCTCTTCCACATTCAATTCATATTGGCTCTGCCTCCCAAGTAGATCCAGTGTCATTCTGCTCACTCCCTCCGTCCTGGTGTCAAAACCCATTCCTTCCCTTCTAGTTCCCTCTTAATTCCTCCATTCTCACCTTGCCCAGAACTGCCTGTACTACGAATCCCTCCCTCAATCCCTTAGTCTCTCCTCCTTACCAGCACTTCAGAGGCTGTCCCCAACCTGAGGACCTTCCCCTCCCAGGCTCAGCATTGGAAGGGAGGTATCACCCTTCTTACATTTCCTAGTCTCTTCATTTTCCTTTCCCTGTTTGAAAATAGCCATTTGAAAAGGTTGAGATGGGCTTGGTGAGCTTTAAGGGGCTTATTAGTTTTGAAAGCCGCATTCCCTGTTTGGAAGGAGAGGAAACAGCTGCCTTCTTTTCACATTACGTCAACCACAGGCGTCTATAATTTACATTAAAAAAAAAAAACCCTCAAATGTTCAGAAATGGAAAGCTTGCCTGAAAAAAAAAAAACACATGAAATAAAAACGGAGGGAAATGTGTATTATACAAAAACCAGACCTGTGTGCCTGAGGCGAGACACAGCGATGACCTGGGGAGCTGATTAATGAGGCAAAGTGAAGGAAGCCCAGGTGAGCAGAGCTGCCATGCTTTCTTCACAGTTGCTGACTCGTGCTGGCACTTCATTTCCTACGCACAACCTCACGGATGGTTTCCATTCACAAAGTTCACAACAACTATTTGTGCCCTAGAAGTTGGATGGGGAGAGAATTGTAGAGGAAAGAATTCCGGGTCCTGGAAGATGGACCCTGTAGGAAACTAGTATTTTTTTTAAGTCCTCATAATCTACCAGTTATTTCTGTGCCAGCCTGGTCTTGTTTAGCCACTGGTTTAATTTCTCTTCTTCTCTTCCTCTTCCACTTTATTTGCGATAGTGTGAGATAAGAGTCCCATGATGAGCTACGACAAGATTTGTTTTATTTGTTGCCATTCCTCTAATAGAACCTCTTATCAAAATAAGGAAATTTGACTCCTAATTACAAATCAAATATCTATTTACAAAAATAACTCATTCTATTTTTGCATATTTTTCCAGTGTATTATGTTTCAGACTATTATTTAGCATTCTTTTGGCAAATATTTTGGGAGCATACCCCAAACCCAAACATTGGTGGTTTTTGCCTTTGGAAATCCAAGGAGACTAAAACAGGTATGGTCTATGCTGTTTGCTTGAGTAGGAACAGTGGGTTAGACAATGCAATCAGGGTAAATTGAACTGGCTGCTGGAGTAGGAGTACAAGGGATTGCAGCAGTACTTGTGGGGGTGGAGGAGTAGAAATGAGGGGGACTTTGGGTGCCAGGATGGAGGAGTAGGAAGAGATTCCAGGCAAAGTGGAAGACTGTACTTGGGCAAGTTATATCCCAACAACTGGCCGGTGGTAGACCTGCAGGTGTAGTCAGAACCCAATCAAGTGGATGACTTTTTTTTTTTTTTGAGAGCTTTGACAATTTGAGGGGGGGGCACTGGGAAGCCTATAGGCGGGTAGGTGGATGGGGGTAATGTCTCTTTGAGACACTCTACTCAGTGATTGGAGGTGGCTTTAGAAATTATTTATCATTCTATCTTCTATTAGATGCTGAAGTCAGCAGCTAGAGAGACAAATATGAGTACTTAGCCATCATTGTTGTATCAGTCGGCTTGTGTTACTATAACCAAATGATTAAAGCTTGGTAGCTTTATGAAGTAAAGAGGTTTATCTAGCTCAGAGTTCTTGGTGATTCAAGAGTTCACATCTAGTAATGTCCTTCCTGTTGGCAGAGTCTCAAGATGGTACAGGGTACCACAGAGCAGAAGACATGTGCCTGCGTGTGTCCTTATCTCTTTCTTCTTATAAAGCTGCCAATATTCAAACCTGGGGCCCCACTCTGATGACATTATTTATTCCTAATTACTTTCCAAAGTTCTCACTTCTAAACAACCAGTGGGATTATGTTTCTACCTCTTTGTACCCTCTAACAAAGCTTCAGTTTCAATACAATGCACCCTTTTAATTTTGGAAGGAGGTCACACTCAAACCAAACCATAGCCAATCCGTAGCATTGTCTAATATTCACTGGGAGCTTATGGAGGCCAGCACTGTCCTACAAGATTTCATTCCTCAGCCCTTTGGGGGAAGAACTAATACTCTCATTTTACAGATAAGGAAACTGAGGACTGGAAAGATTCTATAACTTATGTAAGATTACTCGGATAGCCAGCCGAAGCCAATTATTTCAACTAGGTCTGTGTGGCATCATACTCTTTAACTGTACCTTTCACAGGTACTTTTCCTAATGGTCCATAATTAACAATGGGGCTGGGAAGTAAGATGAGGCTTGAGACTGACCTTGCAGTAATGAGCCACCTGTTGCTCGCATGCACCAGACATCTGCTTTCCAAAGATGTAGGCAAGCATCTCATGTCTTGTTCGTTTCTACTGATGGCGTCTCTACTGGTTTGGTAAATTGCACCATCGTAGCCAGCTCCTCTGAATATGGCACTCCAGCTTCCTGTTCTTCCTGAATGCATTGTGAGTATTTGAGGAAGAGGCTAGCATCTGCGCAGTAGCATATATGGAAGAGAAGCACGTAAGAAAGCTGGAGGTGGGGAGAAGTTCTGAGTAGTGGATCAAACAGTTGACTGCTCTCCTTTATCTGTTGGCCAAGGGAGCTGACTCAGATGATAAGGAGAGCCTCTTCCAGCCTGTGAGTGAGATGGCCTTTCTGTCTTGAGGCCTGTGGTCCTCAGGCTGCAGTTTCCCATGGCGGACCACTGAAAGGTCAGCTGTCTATCCTGGAACTGTGACCTTCCAGATTCCGTGGGTGCTCACAACTGCCAGGACTGGTGAGGCCTCAGCCACTTGTCACTCCTTCCCAGCTTAATTTCTGCAATTAGGGAGGTTTGTTTTCAGAGGCCGAAACAGGAACTTTTCTGAATTAGCTTTTATGGTTCAGAGCTTTTAATTTGAGATTTTAAAAAACATCATAGCATAACCAAAAACCAAATAAACTACAGCTAATGAAATTCACAGACGTTCTCAAAGAATGCTTCTCACTGGTGCTCCTGGATGATTTATTGACAGCCGGTTGTAAAAACAATCTTATTAAAGGTCATAATGTTGGGTTTAAAAAAAAAAAGCCCTTTAATTTATAGCATAATTAGGCTTCCTCCAATAGCTCTGCTGCCAGGGCTGTCACTTAAGGCTCCGAGGAAGCACTTGGTGTTTTTCATTATATCACAGGGAGGGAGCCCCACACTCCTAGAGGACCCACTGACTTGCTCTTTATGGCCCTTTTATTGCCGCTAAAATAGTCAGAACAGGGGGTTGATTAGAGCTGACTGATGCCTACTGATTATGGGAACACCTCTTTTGGGGAGGGGGAGGAGGTGTAAGAGGGGGATCCAGACTTCAGGACAAGCCTTCAACAGGAAGGGAAGGGCCATATTTGTGGATTGAAGGCTGACCCCCAGGCAGACTGGGCTGGGGTGATAAAAGGCCTGGGGTAGGTGCTAATGCCTCTAGGAAGAAGACAATCCCTAGGCCGGATTTGTATTTCAATAAGAACCTAATAGGTCCCAAGGTGAAGTGCAGGCTCCACGGCGGGTGTGGGGTAGTCACCTAAAGAACAGGAAGTCTTGCCTGGGGCTACTTCTGCCGGAGGAGAGGAGAATCAATACTGTGGCAGGGTTGGGGGAGTGATGGGAAGCTCCTGGTTTTCTCTCTAAGCTGAGCGGAGCCTCTCGTCGTCTCTGAAGCTTGGTGTTGGATGTTGTGGGGCATCAAGGAGATGTTCAGGACTGGCATACCTTCAGGGCCAGCTGCTGAGAGCCAAATTTGACCAATGTCGTGACACGGGTGATTCTCAAGTTATGCTGGCATTTGCTCTGGCCATGGCTGTGACTTAGAGCTGAGCTGGGATGAGAAAGATGGCCAGGACTGTGGCACTTCAACAGCAGTCTCAGTAGCTGGACAGCTTTTCCCAATATACTTGGACGTTGGGGTCTGTTCTACAAATGTTGGAGTGAGTGCTCCTGGGTTCATTTCTTTGCTCCCCCTTTTCTCTCCTGAGCTCATTTTTACTCACATCTCTCATGAAACTGGCAAACACTTCTCAGGCTCTGGGCATTTACTCCGCCTTTCAGGGAGAGCTGCTCCTGGGCCTGTGGTCACCTCGTGTGGGGGCACACTCTGGCAAGACAGCTGTTCTTTAGCAGTGGCTTCTCCGTTCTTTCTCTTTCTCGTTTTTGCTCCTCCTTTCACCTTCTTCCTCCGTTTGCTTTTGGAGTTAAATGTGTAAAAGATTTATTGGGGACTAATACTTGCTGGGAGCCGAGTAACGCCATGTCCAATAACTTTCTGCTGAGACAAGGCAAGGCGCAGGACTTGATTACCATTGCTTACAAATGTGTTATTGTTTATCACTCTCTGCTGAGACCTAGAGTGAGGGGATATTAGCTGGAGGGACTTCCTCAGGAGTGGGGTTTTTGGGGGAGAGACATTCCTGTCTTGACAAACCTGGCTGATGTGTCAGTTTGTCCTCTGGGGAAGGAGGGCTGGGTGCAGGCGGACAATGAGCCCTCTCCTTGCTTGGCTCGTCCTGGTCGGGGCATGTTTTCCCTACCCCCCCTGCTGATCGAGAGGGAAGGAGACAAAGAGAAAAAGGAAAGGTGGTAAACAGGAAAGGCACAAAGAAAAAGAAAAAACCTGAAGGGAAAATGCAGGCTGGAGATGCTCGCAGGGAAAAAGAAAAAGACAGGGAGAAAGACAAAGGAAAAAGAAAGGGACAAAGAAAAAGAAAAACCCATAAAGAAGGCAACCCACAAGGAGAAAATTGAGAAAAAAAGAAAAACCAAAACCTCCTCCCAAAGCTAAGGAGGAAGAAGACAAAGAAGCTGCAGCTGTGTTAAAGCAGAAAGGCGTTCTATGTTGAGCAAGACACAGACTCAAAGTAAAACAGATGAAAAAGGCCAAAATCAGACTACAAGTAAGCATAAAAGACTTGCACAGATCATTCCCAGTCCGCCTCTGAAGCGCAGGTCACTTGGGCATGGTGGGAAACACTGAGGAACCTCGCGGGAGTCTCTGGCCAGAGCAGTAAGGGCGAGGCAATAAGGGGTTCAGAGAAAGAACTGAAATGAGGGGTTCAGAAAAGAATCGGAGTGATGGGTTCAAAAAGAACTGGAATAATGGGTTCAGAAGCTTCTAAGAACCGGATGGTAAGAGTCATAAAAGAGTATAGCGGTGTGCTGTATGTACCTGGTATGTACCATCTGCATATATATGTGCATGTCAGTAAGATACCCACATATGTGTGTCAGTGGGATAGTCTGTGAATGCTTGTGTGTAAGTGTGTGGCTTGTGCCAAAGGTGTGAGTAATGGAGGAAGGCGTGGTACCTCCTGTGATGTAACCAGCACCAAGCCTAAGGGGGCCAAATGCCCTCTGCTTCCCTGAAGAGCGTGGGAAGCTGACTGAGCTGTCAGCATCTGCCATGACCTTGGCTTCTTTTGGGGAAGCTCTGTCCTCATAAAGGGGAACAGGAGTCTTTTCTTTTCCTTCCTTTTCTTTTTCTATTGGATGTTGGGAACTAAACCTAGAGGGTAAAAGGATACATTCTTGAAATTATTAAGTCCTTCTCCTTTGAGACACCGTGACTCATGTCAGGGGTCAGAGTTCATTTTAATGGTCTTCTATAAATTTTTGGAACTTTACTCTTTTTCTTCCATGTTTTTTTGGAATTTGAAGGAAAAAAAGATCATTCAAAAAAGGCAACCTTTGCTGTGAGATTATACAAATGCTTAAGGTGCGTCTGGACCTTGGGATTCAGATTGTTTGCCTCTTTCATTTTGTTCTGTTTTAAGGGGTTGTTTCTCTTTCTGGCCCTCTCTGTTCCCCTCCTCCCCTCTGCCTTTAGGCTTTGCATCTCAGCCTCTGTTGTTTGTCTTGTTTCCATTGATTGACAGCTGGGTTTGGAGTCATATTTACAGACTGACCTCACCTGCACCAACAGAGCACTCTGGGACTTCCCTCTGGGCCTCGTGCTCTTCATTCTCTAAGTTAGGTTGGGGAGATCCCATTTAGTCACCAGTCCTTGGGACCTGTACCCTGTGGGCCATGGGCTAGGTACGGAGCCTGCTTTCCAGCTTTGGACTAAAATATTCTGTGGACTCTTTCATTTTTGAATCTTCTATCTGGGACATAGCATCTCTTCTCCTATTTTTCTAAAAGCTGGTAACTATTCTTCATTTCCAAATTGAAGATAATCCCCTTTCCCAAGGACTCCTCAGATTGGGGGGGGGCCCTCTGGGTGTCTGGGGAAGGGGAAGGTTCCTAAGGAAACTTCCCTGTCTGCTATTCATGAAGGAAATAACTAAGGTGCACATTACTTCTCAGCTATGGACTTCCAAGGTCTGGTACTTTTCAGCTAGATTTCCATGTACACACAAAAAAATCTTTAAATAATGGCACTAGACCCTATGAGTATTTTAACCCAAGGTTCAATTGTTCAAGTCACAATTTAAGCTTCAAATTGAAGACAGCTATCAGTCAAGGCCACCAGATTATGGGGTAGAAAAAATTCTCTTCCCAAAGGCCATGACTTTTCATATTTCCTTAGGAAATATGAAAACACTAGTGTTTTCCTTTTTTTCCCCCCTCAAATCCAATTTTCCTAGAGGGAGGATGAAATAGGAAAGAAAGCGAGGTCTGAGGGCAGCATAGTATTTATTACAGGTGAACTTGGCGTTTGAGCTCTTTTAGTTATTTTTACTTAGCACTAGTTTGGGCAGTAGGACTGGACTTGGATTTAGGCTGGTGTGGGGAAGGAGAAGATAATGCATCTTAGGCTGGACTAGAGGGCCAAACAAAGCTTGGGTTTCTGTGTTGTTGCTCTGGGTGTCAGTGCTCTGGCTGGGTCAGGTGATGAGCTAGACTCCTGGCAGCTTGTGTCTGGGGAGACTCCTACAAAGTCAGTACCATCATGATTTCCTTGTTCCAGATGAGGAAAGTAAGGACCAGAAAAGACAAGTGAGTTTCCAGAGTTTTTCTGGTTGGCATGTGATAGAAGAAGGATTACAAAATTAGATGGCTGAGTAGGGCAAGGGTCTCACTAATGCAGTAGTCTCTTCTATCTGGGAGGATTGTGTTCCAAGACCCCTGGTGGATACCTGAAACAATGGATGGCACCATTTTTTTCTTATATATACATACTTACAATGAAGTTTAATTGATAAATTGTGCACACTGAGAAATTATAACAATAAAATAAAATAGAATAATTATAATTCTATACTATATACTATATTATATACTATAATACTATACTTCAAATTTAAGAGCTGTTTATTTCTGGAACTTTCCATTGAATATTTTTGAATCTCAGTGGAAAATGAAGCCATAGATGAAGTGGGATTAATATATTTGTGCCTTTTCTACCCCTTCCATTTGTTATAATTTAAACTTTTATTTTTGTACATTTTTTTTAATAAGTTCTGGATTGATTTTTCAAGTGAGCATATTCTATTCTTCTTTATCTTTCCTGGACGCTGAAGTCAGGTTGGTCATTGGGAAAACATAAATGTCTCCAAAGAGGTGACTTAGAGATGCCTGCAAATTCTTTAACGTTCTTCTCACAAGGGTGGAGAGTTGAGATCCTTAATCCCATCTGCACTGCTTTTAGTGACTTGCTTGGCTAATAGCATCTACTAGTAGTCAATGTCTGGAACTTTCAAAGTGGGTTATAAATTACCTTGCGCCATCCACCACCTAGCTCTGTGAAGTACTCTGTTGTAGAAACTCTGATGTTATCCCTACCCCTCTGGTCAGTAGTTCTGGGTTTGGCCTCCCAGACATCAGAACCTTAGAAATATGGACACAGAGAGCTCAGACTCTCCAAACCAGACCTTCTGCCAGTTGACAACATTAAATGACCTCTGTAGATGCCATGTGGAAGAGATGAATCATCTTGCTGATCTCCCACGTTATCAGCCTGCCCAGATGATGTGTTGTGAGGAATAAAGTAGTTGATGAGTTTAATCCAGTAGATATTGAGATGGTTTGTTATGTAATGGTAGGTAATTAGAACAACTTTTTCTGTTGTTGTTTTTTTAAACAAACACAAGTGTGTGTGTGTGTGTGTGTGTGTGCGTGTGTGTATGCTGATACTAGGGCTTGAACTCAGGGCCAGGGTGCTGTCCCTCAGTTTTTAAGCTCAAAGTTGGTATCTACTACTTATGCCACTACTCTACTTTGGCTTTTTGGTAGTTAATTGGGGGCTTTTTTACTTGGACTGGCTTTGAGCTGGGATTGTCAGATCTCATCCTTCTGAATAGCTAGAATTACAAGTGTGAGCCACCAGCACACAATATGAATTTCTGCTAATAATCACAAGGGACAGAGTCATGAGTAAAATACATTCAGCCTGGCTCTCAGGACTTGCTGTAAAGTGGATAATGTGGCATTAAATAGATGTCCAGATAAACACACCCTTTAAAAGGTTACATTTTTATTCATGGTGTCCAAGTAGAGCAAAATGCTATGAACTGAGACTCCAGGGATTTAATTGGACACAGAAGAGAGGAAGGGTGGGAGTCTGAGCTGGGAAAGGGCCAAGGTTAGGCCTGGAAGTTTCAGGCCCATCTGATTGGAGTTGAGAGGGAAAGGATGAGGCTGGGCTCCATGGGCGGAGCTCTCCATCCTACATTGTTTGACCTCTACATCTGTATCCCTGGCTCCATGAGGCTCCTTGAAGCCCTCTTTCAAAGCCTTAAGTAATTCCACATTTTCAAGTAATGTGAGCGAGAACCTCCAGGATTGGCCCAATCTCACTCGGTAGATCTTGTTCCTTGGCTTAAGCTTTTCTGCTCTCAGAACCACCCCAGTCTCCTGGGCCCACCTGAACCTACCTGCCCGTGCCTCATGTCTCTTCCCTCTGCTGGTCTGCCCCAGGTTTGCTTGGCCAACTGCTACCTTGATCTCAAGGCTTCTCTGCTGTGGCCTCTCCCAGGACAATCTCAGTCTATCTGAGGATCCTTCCTCTATTCCATTTGCATTTCTGTCGTATAGTGGCACAAGCCATAGTGCTTTGTAATTTTATCTTTGTCTAGCTTGTTGCCACAGAGCTTTTCTTTGAGGAAGAAATGTCTTTTATCCTTTCTTGGTCTCTTTCTTTAGGAGTTTATTTATTGACTGGCCAATGATTTTAGCTTGATTTTGTATGCAAATTTGGTAATCATGCCACAGATATTCTATCTTGTTCATTAACAGACAAGTTGACTAGAGCCAGACACAAGTGAACCCTGAAATATCTGTGAATCAAAAAACCCGTTGTACATTCCGCTTTCCTATCCTAAGTCACAAAACTCTTTGGACTCCTGGAAATACCTTGGAAACTTGTCTCAAAAATTTAGACACACACACACACACACACACACACACACTCAAAATCTGTCTCAGAGAGTCTACATTTACTGTTATCTCTTTTGTATGAAAAAGCCCTAACTATCTGCACAGCTACACAATTCCAGTATCTCTTCCAGCTTTAGTAAAATTTGAAATGATTGGCTCATTTAGTTGCTCTGAGTGCCTGTTTTAGTGAAGGAAATGCTTCACACCACTCTTGATTCTGAATTAACTTGTAAATATTCTTTCATTCAGATGTGAAAATCATGCCTAGAATATGAGAACAGAATTCATTTTGACATATTCACCTTTCTTCTAGCTTATTGACGTCATTCCTGTCCCAGAGAGGGTCAGCAATGGGTCTACACTCGCCTCTTTCCTAGGCTGTGTCATTCAAGGGGCCCTTTGTGTTCTCTTAGAATTTTTTTTTTCTTGTCACAACCCTTCTTGTGTCCTTGCATTCCTGGAACTAGTCCTATAGCTTACCATCACCCATTGCTACGCATTCTGGCTGATTATGGATTCTTAGATCTCCAGAAAACGTTAGGGTCATCCTTGTTGGAGAACAGCCCAAAGATGATTACTCAGAGCCAAGAAATACAAACTCAGAGCCTCCCAATTGTGTAATTTCTCCCAAGGACTTTGGGACCCTAGTACTTCTTCCTTGGGGTGATACATTTTGTTAATGTTGAGGTCAGATCCTCTAACCACAATTGTGTCTGTCTTTGTTTCCACTCCAATGTCTTCACCTCCATATTTCTGCTGTGTTGAATGCCTTGGAGGGCACAAGGATTTGTAGGGCTCCAGTTAGGATACCTTGTTGGGGTATAGTGAGATACATGCAAGTGGCTTCCAGTCACTTTCCTGTGTAGTTAGGCTGTTGCTGGGCCATATGCATTGGGAAGGACTTCTGGCACCATCTCTGTACAACCTGGCAAAAGAAGGTGCATGGTGTGAGGTATTTCAAATTATGAGGTACTCTTTCGCAATCCCATTTCCCAGTATTTGGGTAATAGGGTAGAAGCACAATTTGGAATGTATGGTATTACTTTCTTCCCTGAGGCTACTATAATAAGTTGCCTCAGACTAGGTAGCTTAAGATAACTCAAAGTCCTGGAGTCCAGAAATCTGAAATTTTGTAGACTAATCTCCATACAAAGACTCTAAAGGGACAACCTTCCCTATTTCTTTCCAGCTTCTCAGGACTCTTGAGTATTCCTGGGCTATGACTATGAACACCAGTCTCTGCCTCTTATGTGTCTGTTTCTGCTCTCCTGTTTCTCATAAGGACACTTGTCATTGGATTTAGGGATCACCTGAACAGTAGAGGATGATATCAGTATCCTTTATTTAGTTATATTTGCCAAGACTTTTTCCAAATGAAGTCTAATTCACACATTCAGGGAGTTAGGACATGGTGGTGTAGTTTTGGGACCACATATCAACTTGATATAGCACTATAAGCTAGTCTAGGAATTTTTTGTCATTGCTGTTAGAGATAAAAATTTAAGTAAGAATTCAGTTCTTAATGCCAAGTCAAAATAGGAACTCTTTTCTGCCAGGAAAATATTCAATTATATATGTGTATTTCTTTTTTATTGAACTATGATTTAATCAGAATTCCTCTGTTTGTACAGCATATAGACTGACAGCAATACTTCACATAACTAGAATGCCTGTCTATAAAGTCATGTGTTTATGATTCTCAACTTATCACAAAATCACATGAGCCATGTTAGATTTCTAGATTATTGGATATGAAATACATCAGTGAAATACTGCAATAGTTCTGATACAGTACTGTAAGAAGATGGTTAATAAATATTGTGAATTTGTATATTTATGTTGAGCCATTGTACCAGAATACTTAGTGTCCTTAAATAACTAGTTCATCAATAAAAGGATGTTACTGATAGTTTCCCCAAATATAATGACAATTCTAAAAACAAACAAAACTTGTGCCATTATCAATATCAAATTGTGAAGCAAAAAGAATTTTTGAGCCATCAGTAATAAAAAAATTTTTGATCAATTCTACTAGAGGAAATACTGAGTTGTTTTTGTATAGTCTTTGTGGAAAACTCTACCACAGCACCTCTGATGTAGGAAGAATCCACAAAGCAGACTGCAGAAAAAGAAATATATTTCTCCCTGGAAATATTATCAATGTGTATCAAGCAGTTTGAGTTTTGTTGATGTTTGCTTTGAATCATTTTCTTGTCGTAAATAACTATGTTTGACACTTTGTATGTGAAGGATGTGTATCTGTGGAAAACTCACATCTGTCTTGAATCGATATATATATTATTTTTTCTTCTCATCATTCCAAACTTGTAATTCTAATTGGAATGTAATTACATTCCAAACAATGTAATATAATGACAATTTAGAGAACATTGACATTGTAGTAGTCTAGGTATTATCAGTTAACTAGAGGTTACTTAAAGTATACACGAGGATGTGCAAATACTACACTACTATATATATATATATTTCTCAATCCATTGTTAGTGTCTTCGTGTGTGTGTGTGTGTGTGTGTGTGTGTGTGTATGTGTGTGTACACATGTGTACATGCATGCATGCTGGTTCTGAGGCTTGAACTCAAGGCCTGGATGCTGTCCCTGAGCTTTATTGCTTAAGGCTAATGCTCTACTACTTGAGCCATAACTCTGCTTCTGGCCTTTTGGTGGTTAACTGGAAATAAGACTCTCATAGACTTCCTGGCCTGGGATGGCTTCAAACAATGGTCCTTATATCTTAGCCTCCTGAGTAACTAGAATTTCAGGTATGATCCACTGGCTCCTGGCTTTTTAATTTTTGAAAGATGATTTTATCTTTTGTTTATGCGGTACTTCTTGAGTCACAGCTCTACTTTTGGCTTTTGGTGGTCAGTTGGAGATAAGAGCCTCACTGACTTTCTTGCCCAGTCTGCTGAGTAGTTAGGATTTCAGATGTGAACCACTTGCATCCTGCTATACATTGAAAATTTTCAATTGAAATACATTTGATTAGTCCTTTTATAGGTTGCTAAGAAATATTAACTACCCAGATGAAAGTACTAATTTTGAGGTCTACTGAGACAGAATTTTTTTACTTTGTAATTCAAGGATCTACATATTTAAAAAGCTACCTCAAGTATACATGGCTTCTCAAACATGCACCAGACATTTCTCAACCTTATTTATAGATGTATATACATTATAACCACAGGGAAATGATATTTTTCTCATCTATTAAGTTAATATAGATAAAATTATATAAATTAATATATATTATCTTATGATGTAGAGAAAGATATGATACTCTCATATACTGTTGGTGTCTAGGTAAATAAATGCACATTTTATAAAGAACAATTTAGCAATTCCATCAGAGAAAACAACCAGCATATACCCTTTGGTCTGTCATGAAAATCTTCTTATAAGAATGACACTAATAAAATTCTCAGGTGTGCACAAAAGAATATGTGACATGGATATTTTCTATGGCAGCATTTATAAGAGAAAAAGCTTGGAAGTTATCAATAGCCATATAATATAATATCACATGCACCACTAGCATATAATCAAATGTTACAGAGTCAATACAAGGAGACAATGCTATGCCAAAAAATCATATTGTAGAGCAATGTGTCTGTCTTAATAAATGTGTAAAAATATGTATAGTTTATATATAAACATGTATGTTATTAGATGTATACTTATCTATACATGCTAGTGCATCTAAATAACTTTATAGAAGAAAACAAATTCAACTATAGTGTCTATCACTGGCAATGATGAATTGAACATGTATTTTCTCTGCACGACTGACCTTTCTATATAATGTTCTTTAATGCTCCCCAGGTAATCAGTCATCATATATTTTATTTGAAGAGACCAACTCTCTGGAGCTTGGGCTCAGTCGGGGTAGGAGTCCTCCCTGAGGTTTGACACTTTATGGAGAATTGTTCATCTTCTACTGCCCAATTTCCCGCCTCTTCTTGGTGCCAGCTCTTAGAATCACCATGTCCTGCACAATTTCTGCTTCTCTGCCTGAACTCTACCACAAACCAGGAGCCAGACACACCCTCTGGGCTTCTTGGTGGGAGGAAGCAGCAGGCCCACATGCCCCTCCTGCTCTCCCCCAGGGTGATCTATGGCTTGTCAGAGGTGTGGGTTCTTGCTACTTGCCGAATAGAAAGCGTCTTTGTTCTTGGGAGTGAAAATAACCTGAAGATAAATGTTGGGGCTTCCTGCTCCTGCAGTGTTTGGCTCTAGCTGCCAGGGGGCTCCTCTCTGGAACAGAAGGTCTGGGGGTGGAGAAAGACAGAAGTGGGTTTCCCAAACAGAAGATCTTGGCCATGAGTCCTCTGGGAATTGTGACCTTGCAAGGGATCCATGTGCTCTTTTCAATTGCAACTCATCTCTCTAAAAAGAATCCTATTCCCACCATCAGCCATTGCTGTCAACCGATACTTCTTTCCTTCCCATCCCCCATACTTAATGGTCATGATGTGACCACACTGTACCTTCCTTACCTGCCCTTTCTCTTCCCACAATAACTTTGCTTTATTTTCTCTCTCTTCTTTTGTCTTCCTGCCCCACATCCTCCTTGCCCCATTTCTGATCTCTGGCTCTTGTTGAGAATGGGCAGGACACTGGCCTGCACCTGGCTGCTGCAAACTCCATAAAGTTCAGGGTATGACTCTTCCATGGACCATAACTTCCTAGCTTCCCCAATCTGGCCCAGGCAGGACTGAATTGGAGGATATTGGAGCTGCCAGGGAAGGAAAGGAGGGAGGGAGAAGGATTGTTTTCAGGCTGCAAGTAGTCTCGAAATAAAGCCACAGGCAAGATTTGAGGATGTTTATTTTTTCACCATCATTCCTAAGATTGCTGGGCAAGTGACTATTTTGAACACAGAAACTTTGAGAGGCAGGACCTTCCAAGGAGCCAGAGGGATAGAGATCTATTTGGGACAAGAGTAAAAATCACAAGTCTAGTACAGGTAAGTTGGGACTCTGTCCTGCTATGTTACTCAAACGCCAGCCCTGGCTCAGAAAGAAGGTACTTGGAGGCATTGGAAGTCAAAGTCACTGCCAGGATGAGAGGGTGGAAGAGAAATCCTCATAGGCCATAACTCAGGGCCTCTTATGGAAGCATCCATCCAGCCCTCCTGCATTCAGGGTGAGGACACAGAGTCGTAGGGAGCCCCAGGGCCACTGACAGAAACAAATAGCTCCACTCCTAGCTTTCAGAGTGGCAGGTTGGTTGAAGGACAGTCTCTGAGTCTGATTGGACCCCAAGGACAGACAGTGTGAGATGACATGAACCTTTCTCCCCCTTTTTCTTCTCCTGGCTACTCTCTCTCTCCTCTTCCTACAGTGGGGGCTGGTGACACAGGAGCACTAGAGGCCATATATAGACATTCAGGGGTAAGAATGGCTGGTTCCCTCATCCCTGCCATAACACTCTCTTAGCTTTGCTTCTCTTTGATGCTACATGTTTTTATTGGTACTCCATAAATACTCAGACCATGGACTCTGTAAATACTCAGACCCTATATATGGTAGACACTTAACACTTACAATCTGCTTCAAGGTTCCTAAGAGGTTTTTGAATTAGGTATGATTGTCCCCATTTCATAGATGAAGAAAATGGTTGTATATGTATATAGTGGTAGGGGTGGCAATCTCAGACATGTGCTGCTGGGATCCCTGGCTGTGTTGCCATCATAGCTGGCTTGTGCCCATGTGTGCTGGCTGCTGGGTACATGTTGACTGGGAGGTAAAACAGATGGAGACCAAACAAATAAATTGCCAATACTCCTAGAGGTGATGGAGCAAGGATTCCTGTGGGTTCTTCATGCTTTAACCCTGAACTGGCAAAGGGCTAGCAGTGTGTTCTATTGCTCCATAGGACGTGAAGAAGATAGGGCCTTCTCATCTGGTCCTCTAGAACTAACCAGGGCATAGTCACATTTGCGTGTTTACCTACACTAAGGGCTTTGAGAAGGCTGCAAGCTTCAACTTAAAGTTTGCTAGACTAAAAAATAGTTCCTCACATTACTTAATAAATAGTTCCTCACATTCAACTTCCTCATCTTCCCCAGCCTGCACTCACGCCCCCCCCCCATCTCCTGAAGTGCTCCTTTTGGGTTCCCTCCCCAAGTTTTCTTCTTTCTTTCACTGAAGTTGACATCACATCCATATTTTCAAAAAAAAAATTCCCCCAATTACTCACGGCCTTCTTAGTCTTAATGTTGTCTGGAATTTCACATCCCGGATGCTGCTGCCTGTTACCCCCTCCCTCTCTCACTAGGGTTCTGTTGCTCAGTTGGCAAGAATGAATTGGATTGGCTGTTGTAAAGATTACATTAGGGCTGGTATTATTATTATTGTCCCCAGTTTGCCAGTAGAAAAACAGAAGCATAGCCGATTTAAGTTCACATGGAACTGAAGTTTGAGTCCAGGTTTAGATCACTACTCTCTTCCTTCTTAGAACTAAGACTGGGACAGTAGCCTAAAGCAAAGGATGATGCTAGGATAGCTCAGTAGATCCTTATCTGGAAAGACCCTTCTGTTTATTTTATTTTTCATTTTAACAGACATGTACTGTACACCTATAATGACAGTGTGTTGGGCAAGCAACTCACTATCTGTAGGTTTTAATTTAGCTTCTGTAAAAGAGGTAATTATAGTATTCACTTTGGAGGATTGCAGTGAGAATCCAGCAAGATGCTCTATTTAGAGCACCACATATGTAGAAAGTGCTCAATAAATGTTGGTCTTTATAGCTAGAGAAATAAAGGTGTGTAATATGAGATGCATCCTGAAATCAAGATGGGCAGAGACAAGTCACTTCATCCTAGGGGATAGGAGGAAGGTAGCAAGGAGCTGTCTTGTTCTGGGACAGCAAAGGTATTATTGTGACAGCAGCGAGACTGTAGAATGGCAGAAATGGGTGTGTCTGGGTAGCCTTGGCATAGGACTGTGGGGTTATCAGGCAGAGGTTGAAGAATTATACCATTTGCAAAGGGTGTATGTATATGTGTATATATACATATACATATACATATATATGTGTATATATATATATATATATATATATATGAAGTTGCACCCTTGGGATGCCAGCAAGCATCTTGCAGCCAGCCTTAGAAATGAGGTTTAAGGGCTGGGAGTTTGGCCTAGTGGTAGCGTGCTTGCCTAGCATGCACAAAGACCGGGGTTCAATTCCTTGGTACCACATACATAGAAAAAAGCCAGAAATGGTGCTGAGGCTCAAGTGGTAGAGCTCTAGCCTTGAGAAAGTCCAAGGACAGTGCTCAGGCTCTGAGCTCAAGCCCAAGACTGGCAAAAAAAAAAAAAGAGGTTTAAACTTTGGACTGTGAAATGCCTTCAAGAACCTCAGTCTCCAAGATGTAAATGCTGTGTCTGAGAGTTAGTCTGTGTTTTTTCCTTTGTGTGTGTGTGTGTGTGTGAGTATGTGTGCATACTCTGATACTGGAAATTAAACACAGAATCTGAGCTTTTTTGCTCAAGGCTGGCAGTCTCCCACTTGAACCACAGTCCACTTTTACCTTTTGGCCATTGATTATAGAAAAGACTCTCATGGTTTGTCCTGCCCGACTTTAGTCTGTGATCCTCAGATCTCAGCCTCTTGAGTAACTAGTTTTTTATAAAGTTGAGCTAGTGGTGCCCATATGCCTCTGGCTTTGAAAGAGGTCAGAATCCCTAACCCAGAGTAAAGGATTCAGAGGGCACTAAGTGTTTAAAAGAGATACTTTCTCTCACATTCTTCTGCAAGGAATTCCTGCTAAACCAGATCTTCAGAATCTACAGCACCATGTCTTCTTGTCAGAAATATCCCAGAAATGTCATCCTTGATCAATGAATGGCTACTGGGCAAATTCTCTCCAGGAGGCCAGAGGCTTGAAGGTCAACAACAGCTTACTAGCTGACACATCTGGCCTCAGAGAAAAGTCATCACAGGAGCCTTGGGCAGGCCCTTGGTTTGGTATGTGCAGAGAACAGCTGCTTTGGTTTAAATATTAATAATGCAAAATGAAATGTGTGGGGTGCCCAGCACACCAGAGCCCAGCCAGTGTACATTGATCTAATGTCCTCTGTACTTGGGTTTGGAAAAATGTGGTCAGTGAATTTAATATACTTTTTGGCAAGGGAGGATGACAGTTAACTTCTCTTCTCACTAAAGTGGGTTTTGTCCCTGGAAAGTGAAGGAAGGGTGGTTTCTCTTAGGGTGCCAGTAAGCCTGCCACCCTAATTTTGGCATGGTCTCTTTGCTCTTAACATTCTTGGGGGCCACAGGACACCACACTGAAGGAATACCGGAAAAGAATCTAAAAGTGCTGGAGTGGGAGCAGAAATGATTAGTATTCCTTCTGGGTTGGGCTTGATGCTGTCTTGAGGTTCAGATTCATTTTCTCCATCCATTATGGAATCAAAAGGCAGGGAAGTATGGAAGGCAGATAGAGCAAGCTTACTTGAAAGTGAAAGGAAAGCCACCGACTTAGAGA
This sequence comes from Megascapheus bottae, assembly GCF_031878675.1. NCBI lineage: Eukaryota > Metazoa > Chordata > Mammalia > Rodentia > Geomyidae > Megascapheus > Megascapheus bottae. Next base: position 56,006,274 of record NC_143515.1, read on the forward strand.
GACTGTCTGAAGAAAGGAGGCCTGGAAGAGGAGTGCAATGGAATCCTCTCAGATGGTGGTTATTTTTTAAATACGGGGTGCCTCCCATATCTCCTCCCAGGGTTTTTCACTGATTGCTTGATGGCTTGTGTATGCTCTGCTGGGTTGTTTTCATTGGTTGAGTGGACACACAAGGCATTCTGGGAAGAAGAACTGTTTAAACAGGAACTCATAGCATTACAGGAAAAAGAAACATTTGAGCACCCAAGGTACTATGAGAACAAGAAGTGCTATGTTACCTGCCATGTGTTTTGCCTGTCACTCTTAATCTTTCTCTACCTAACAGTTCCTCTTGCTTTCTCTTAAACTGCCTTCCTCCAAGAATGTCTCATTCTCTGCCTTCTTTTTGGATCCCTTTCCTGCTGGGTACCGTGGAGAATGTGGGTGCTGTTGAGTTCTCACAATGGCTCTGAAGTTAAACAAATTGCTCCAAAGCCCTGATGTCTGCCTCTGCCTCTAAGTGCTTGGTTTCCTTTAATCATATTGCATTTTCTTGCATTCCAGGGAGGTTTGTCTCCTGCCCACTGCCTCCCTCACAGGCAATGATCAGAAGCTCTTTGACCTGTTTCTTCCCAGCATCCTTAGCCCTGGAATCTCTCTTACCAAGACCACACTCTCAACAGGCTTCTGGAGAAGTTAATAAAATGGTGGGTGACATCACAGTTTCTCTGAGCTGGGGGTCAAGAGGGCATCCATTGGCCCCCAGGGATTTCTGAGAAGAAAAAAAAAAATCAAAGCTTTGGGATTTGTTCAACCAAAACACCCTGTGCGAGCTTGGTCACAGTTATGCTGTCACTGTTACCACATAACTGGAATGAAGCTAGCCAAAGTTTCCCAAAAGTCTATCTCTGGTTTTATACAAGCCAGTAATGTTCCCAGTTACAGGCGTGAGCAAATCATCCCGCAGTGAAAGCCAGGCAGCCCTTTGCTTAGTGGCTCTGGCCACTGGGCCAAGGCATGGGGAGGGGTTCAAACTGAAGGGTAAAAGTCACCCAGAGCCCTCAGAAGGTAAGCAGTGAGAGGGGGGATGGGAGCTGCAGTATCCCAGGCTCCTGCTCCAGCTGTGCATGTTCTCCGGGTCCCCCCCCCCCACCCTCTCTGGCGTCCAGCCCCTGGGGAAGCTGAGAGAAAGTCTTGCCTGTTCTGGATGCCGCAGGCTGGATTGGCTACAGTGATCTCCTTCATGTGTCACCGCTGGCTGTAAGCGCTGTGTTTGGTTTGGCAAAACAGCTATTTAAATAGCAGTGAAATGTGTCACTGGAAAAAAAAATTAGCTCATGTTTCCTTTGCCATTTCTTCATGATTTCCATTAAAAGTGTAACCAAGGGTAATAAATTAACAAGATCTGTAAAAGCGACCAAAGGAAACCATGGATCCAGAATTCCCATAAAGTTCTAACCCATGGAGCTAAAAAGCAAGGCTACTTGGAGGAAGGAGGATTCTATCATCCATATTTCAACTGTTTGTGTCTGATTCCTACCCCTTTCTCCCATCCCTAATGTGAAAGAAAACCCACACTTCTCAGGAGTGAAAAAATTTTCACTTTGAAAACTCAAATCCTTGAGGCAATGCTTGACACTTCCTGTTTAATTAAAAACAAAAACTAAACAAGAAAAAAATCCTCTGATATTCTCTACCAAAGTATAATTTTTTCCCCCTAAATGATAGTCCAGTTTTTGAATTTTCAGTGATCTGTGGAAATGGGGCACTTTCGCATTGGGTACTTGATGTCTGATTGCAACTCAGTTCCTCAGTTAGGAACACTGAAGTCAAAGAAAGTATCTGCCCTGGGCCCCAAATCAGTGGACAGGAGAGGACTGGGGCAGTATGTTAGTGTTGATCCTAAGACTGAGGAAGGAGAAAGACTTGGAGAGAATGTTCAGTGTTGCACCTGAGGGTGGATGAGCTGAGGGTTTGGGGAGGGGAATGTATTTAAGGCACACAAAGGAGCTGGGGTAGTTGAAGACAGGATCTGTAAGTGTGTTTAGTGTTACACACAGCTAGGAACGGGAGGAGCTTACTGAGAATGTGTTCAGTGTATTACCTAAGGGCTCGAAGAGTCAGGGGAGCGGACTGGAGCTCTTAGACACCAGGAAAGTTGAGGACAGGATCAGAGAGTGTGTTTAGTGTTACACACAGAGAATGGGGGAAGGGAGAGAGGACTGGGAGAGTGTGTTCAGTGTCACACAGGGCTGGAGAAGTCAGGAATGGGGATGGGTATATGTTCATTGTTTCTCTCAGGGACTAAGTGGGAGACAGGATTGCAGAATGTCAGCGCACCCAAGGCTTGAGGAGTGGAGGAGAGATCTGAGGGAGTGTGTTTAATGTCACATATGGGGCTGGTGGAGTGGGGGAAAGGACTGGGGGAGTGTGTTGAATGTCATACAGAAGGCTGAGAAGCATATATTGCACAGGCTGGAGGAATGAGGTAGAAGCTGGGGATGTGGACTGTGTCACCTAGGGACAAACAGAACCTGGTAGATGGAAGGAGCAGGGAGGGAAAGCAAATGGTAATCAGTTCAAATCAGTTCATCTTTTTCGGCCTCTGCCTCTGCAGATCCTATCCTGCTTCTTATGGTCCCTTGACCTCTTATCCCTTTCATGAATATATCAACTGGTCTTTATTAATTCTACAAGTTGTTCCCATTTGGCTTTTTGTTAGTCAGGAGATGAGGGTGCTGTTTTTAGAACTTAAGTCTTCCTCTGTCTCTAGAATCCAAGTACCGATATACCTTAGACTCTGGGGCTAAGGAGGAAGTTTGCCTTGGCCCATTTCTCTGGGGACAGTGCCTTCAGGAGGCAGTGGTGTGGAATGTGGAGAAGGAACTTGAAGAAGAATTTAGCAGAAGAATGAACTCTTTCCTCCACCCATTGGCCCTAACGTCCCTCTCCTTTCCCTTCCTTCTCTAATACCCCCAACTTGTTCTGTCCACACAAATGCCACAACCATCTTTGTTTCTAGGCAGGAGGGGGGGTCCCTTGATTCCTTCTCCTCTGTGAGACCCTGGTAAGGGTAAGGAGTATGCAGCCCTCCAGATGGGTACTTGGATCCTAGAAGAATCCTTTCCTTACAGCCTGAGGCTGGAGGACTCTGCCATGGCACCTGCTGTCCCGAAGGAGAAGCATCTGCTTATTTTGTTTACATTTCCTCCAGATGTTTGGGCGCTGTGTGGATGTAGCCTGCCCATGGATCTTTTGAATGCCCTTCCACCAGCTTCCCTCTACTTGGAGCTGGGATGCTGAGAGGGAGGGACTTTGAACCCAGAAGGGACTGGGTGGCCGTTCTTGCCTGGGGATGGGGTGGGGGAGGCAAGACAAGGAACTGGGGGGAGGGATGGGGAGGAGGATTGCAGCCTTGGCAACAAGGGGAACAAGATTCTCTATAAACATTGCATCTGTTTACAAAGCCACCAGGGAAGGCACACACTTGCCAAATGTTGATTGTGAAAAACTGTCTGTATAGTTTCATCCCCTTCTCAGATGCTGGTGAAGAGCCTACTGTGTGCCTTGGCTATGACTTGGAAGGCAAAGAAAAGCAAGTCTCCTCACACCCCCAGGGCTCCTGGCTGAGAAAGCTAATTAACAATGCTGGGCAGTGAGCATAAATCACCATGCTCCCCCTTTTCCTGGGCTCAGGGCTGGAAAATATCAGAACTGTGCAAATACTTTGGATGTTTCTCTTTATTAGTGATAAAATATTGGACGTCAGTGTGCGCCATTTCATGCCCTGCCTCTGACAGTTGGAGCAGTAATTGTGATGAATAGGGGTCCCGGGGCAGGGCTGCAGGCGTTTAAGAATGCTCTGTGGATTGAAAATATTAGGATTGATTAAAGGTCAAATACTTTATAAATTTATCAGGGCTGGATACATTCTCCCAAGGTGGGGGCTATTCTTCTAGGCATTTTGGAACAAACTCAATATGGATGAATTCTCTTCTTCCTCCTCCGCCACATTTCACCTACAAAGCTGACTACACTTGCCCCTCAGTGCCCCAGGGTCATTGGTTCTAGGAGTCCCTTGGGGGTACCAAAAACTACAGATGTTCAAGCCCCTTATATCAAATATGTAACGTTTCTGTTTAACCTATACTATCCTCTTCTATGTTTAAATCATCTCTAGGTCACTGAAGTACCCCAAACCAGGTGCATATATATATGACTAGCTCTTGTACTATATCATGTAGGGAATAAGAGCAAGAAAAAAAATTGCATATGTTCACTATAGATGCAATTATTATTTTTCAGACATTTTGGACTCATAGTTGGTTGAATCTATGTATCAGGAACCTGCAGCTAGACTCAGATTGGAAATGACTAGACTAGCTATTATTTGCAAATTGTGCTAGAAGATAGGTTCAGCCCAGACATCTATGGGCAGGACTCTGCCCGGACATCTCACTGGAAAGCAAAGAGACACTTTTCTGGGATGGAATCAGTGGGAATGGAATCAGCCTAGCTCCCAGGGTTGCTGTGCCATAGAGCCTCCAGGGACTGGAATTGCTGACATATTAGAATCCCACAAGACAGAAACTAGGGTGTCCACTGAGTCTGTTCTTCCCAAGAAGTGTCTTGATTCTCATGGGAACTTTGTATGTGGTTAGCTACAAAGAGGCTCAGAGTAAAACTCAGTGGCAGATCTCAAAGTGAAGTCCATTTATTGAACAAATATGTATGCAAATGGAGCTTTACTGGGATGCTGGGGATGAGGCAAGGAACAAAATAGTTGGAAAGTGCCAGTGGGCTTACAGTGAAGAGAAAAGAAATTACACATTGCATAGGCATTGAGTGGCTACAAGCGCTAAAGAGAAAAATAAGGCAGAAGAGAAAAGGGAGAGGGAGAGGCAGCAGGAAGGAGTGGATGTTTGGAGATGGCCAAGGAAGGACTCCAGCCAAACCTGGGGGAGGTGAGGAGGTAAGCCTGTAGATACTGGAGGGGAGAGGCTTTCTTTGTCAAGTTGTTTAATTATACCAGCATCTGAGTATTTTAGGATTGGCCTCCCACATTCTTTTTGGAATTAGGTGTGACAGAAATAAAAATGCTTGTAGAAAATGAGTGATATAGAATAGAATTTGTGTAGAGAAAGAGATTGCCCAAAGATTAGACTAACAGTTCACTTAAGTATCTATCTTTTGAGTCTGAGAAATTGTACTTCTAGCAAGTTCCCTGCCAATGCTGCAGCTCTGTAGTTATTCCAGGTGCCATCTTTTGACAACCACTGTCCTGAAGCAGCAGTGCCTGCTCTGGTCAGGACCACAGTCTCCGGGTTGGTGGAAGGATGGATAAGTTAGTGGGTGGAAGTTGTAACTGACACTCCTCTTCCTGTACCAGCATCCTGGGTAAGTAAAGGCAAAGAAAGAAGGAGCTATTAGAAGTAGAGCACTGGGGTCCAGGCAGGTAGGGACTGGCTCAACATTTGAGAACTAGAAGGCAGAGAGTGGGAAGGGGGAGACATGCTCCTCCTTTCCTCTTGCAGCTCTTGGGAAAGGAGGAATGATTCAAGGGCACTTGCCTCATGAGGTACACCACATAGCACCCTATGAATCTCACCAGAGGAGGATTCTTTTGTCAAACACTGAGTTAAACAGATCTCTTTATGGCAAGGCTTCTCGAGGCCTTTCATATACAAATATTTACTTAAGAATCTCCTTTGAGGAACATCTAGGAATCAGTGTTTCTTAAACATGTTTTGGAGCACAGAGTCTCCTTTACTTGGTCGTGGAGAATTCTATGTACCACATGCCATGGGATGTGCTCTGTGAAACAGTATGCTTAGGGCTAAGTGATTTCCTCCAAACCACACCAATGGGTGAAGTGAAACCCTCACACAGGCAAGAATTTGGAATATTCAGCAGATATGCAAGTGGTCTTTTGTTCTCTTTCCTATTTATTTATTTAAATTGTCGGGGTAATGTATAGAGGGGTTGCAGTTACATTCACCAGGTAGTAGGGTGTATTACTTCTCACACATTGATACCCCTTAGTCCCCATTTTCCCTCCTCCACTCCCCTCCTATTATTTTTTTTCCCCCAAGCCTGGGACAAAAACTCAGTATCTGCCGCTTTTGCTCCTTGGCTGGAGCTCTACCAATGGAGCTACACCTTCAACCCCATCTCTTGAGGGCTGTTCAGTGGGGAGGGAAGGGCAGCAGACCTGCCAGGGTTCAATATCCAAGGTCTCCTCAGTCTCTGAGCTGCCCACTGCATTCCCAAGCCTTCTGTATCTGACCTGGGCAGGACTGGAAAGCCCATCACTCCCGGGGCTGAGTGTTGCTCAGACACACTCCCATCACATCCAATATGTAGAACCGTGTCCTGTATTGGCAGTACTAACAGAATTGGTCCTGCAGAGCATAGTTCCTGCCTACAAGGGAGGCCTGCAGAGCTGGGAAGGGGAGGAGCCTGAGGCCAGCTGTGCCTGGAGAACAGCAGTCCTGATATTTACGACTATGATGGTCCTTCTCTAGTGGACCTGCTTTGGAACATAAATAAACTTAATAGGCTTCAAATAATTGTGACAACTGAGTTTAAACCCTAGACTGTGGTCCAGGGCAATGGATGTCTCTCTCCTCAGAAAGCATGGCATAGTCCACCTGAGTCCACAAAGCTGATACACAGTGTTCAGCACAGCAGCATACCATGGATATGGTGGGTCTTTATCCAGAGGGATGAGAAGGGAGGCCTTGGGAGTGAACCACAGCATAAAAAAAAAAAAAAAGCAAGAGTCTGTTTTTGCAGAATGTCCCAGGCTGAGATGTAATATTTACCTTGTCCATTCCTCTAGCAGAACAGCACAGATTTCTGATCTTGCTCTTTCCTGGTGAAGAAGGACCAGTTCATCCCTCTCTTCCTTCCCAGCCATGCCCCAGATCTGGTGCTGACACACAGAGGATTATAACTTAGTTTCAAGATATTTACAACACCTTTTCTGTATTAACACATCACGTCCTCATGTAGGAAAGAAAGACTCCGACTTCTACAAAACAGGTTAGGAAAAGGGCCATACGAGAGAGAGAGAGAGAGAGAGAGAGAGAGAGAGAGAGAGAGAGAGAGAGAGAGAGAGAGAGAGAGAGAGAGAGAGAAAGGGGGGGAGAGAGGGAGAAGGAAGGAGGGAGGGAGAGATCACAGATAAGATTAGTTTCTGCTGAGCAGAAATGGGACTTTCCAGGGGGGAGAGAGGGCTAAACAAAGGCACAGAGAGGAGGGAGGAGAGGAATGTGGCCAGTGGGTTGAGTGAGAGAGCAAGCAAGAAAAAACACATTGGAACCAGAGTTTGGAATCTTTCCTTTTCTACTAAGGGATTTGGATTTTTATCAAATAGGCACTAGGGAATTGCATTTTTATTTTAATGTGCTAAAGTAATACATGCAAAGGATAAAATCTTCAAACGATACATTTCCCGCTTCCAGTTCCCTTTTGGGAAGCATCTATCAGTTTCTTGTGCATTCTTTCAGAGATAGTCCATGTCTTTGCAAACATATAGTTGAATATATTTCCCTAATGCCGTTTCCACACAACTATTAGCCTGATATATATATATATATAATCTCCTATGTTACTCATTATGCTTCATCACAGACAGAGGTTTTTGAGTGGAGTTCATTGTGTTCCATGATATATATTTAATAACTCTATTGATGGACATTTGGCTTTTCAGTCTTTTGTTACTTCAAAACACTAAATGAAATGAATGTTCTTGTAAATGATTTTATGCACGTATCTAAATTTGTAGACATGAAATCACTTCCGTCAAAGGGTATTGGATGTTGGATGCTGGAAGGCTTCACATGGAAAAATTCAATGAAAAAAATAGTGAGACCAGACTTCATGTTAGGTAGGCTCTTTAGGAGGCAATGCATGTTAGGTTGGAGAGGAGAAGACACAAGATATGATCAGGGCTGGCAAAGAGCACTGCTGGAGGAAGTATAATGAAAGGCAAGAGGGGGGAAAACGCGGTCATTGAGTAGTTGTATCAGCATGGGAAAGGAGAAACCAAAGACCACTCAGAGCTCCAGGGCCCCACAATGGTGATGGGCTGACCTTGAGATAGGATTCATAATTTAAGTCAGATTCTTTAAATATAAGAATGTGTTTATATGGCTAGGAAACCAGAGAGCAAAAAAACCAATATGTGCCTAAGGGTCTACAGAGCAAGAAGTAGGATAGAGACTAAAAAGAGGGTGGGGTAGGGCTGTCGCTAAGTGGTATGGATTCCATTCCCAGCATTGAAAAAAGAAAAAAAAAAGTTCGTAGCACTAATGACTCATGCCTATAATCCTAGCCACCTAGGAGATCAAGATATGATGATGGCAGTTTGAAGCTAGCCCAGGCAGCAAAGTCTGTGAGTTTCCTATTTTCAATTAGCCATAAAAATAAAACTGGAAGTGGAGGTATGGTTCAAGTAGCAGAGCACTAGCCTTGAGCAAAAAGCTAAGGGATAGTGTCCTTGCCCTGAGTTTAATCCCCAGTATTTGCATGTACATTCGCACACACTCACAGAGATATGCTTGAGTCTTCCTTAAGTTCCCTGATTAGGACTGGTTACAGATGAAGAAGAGGTTAAGAGCACAGGCTTGGAGTCCTTGCTTTGGAAATCATTTTTGAGTTGTGTTAGTCAGCTCAGCTTTCCACTGAAAACTGCCATGACCACATATCAGTGGTTTAACACAATATAAGATAATGTCCAACATCTCATCATCCAATGAGGATTGACAAAGAAGGGCTCTGCTCAAAGCAGTCACTGAAGATACTGTATCTTCTATACTAAGGCTGTCTTTTTCTTGGTCTTTAGAATCATCTCCATTTAGTCATTGAATTAGAAAAGAATTGTGGATGGGCAGAATCAGTGGCGCAGAGGTGTCAATTATGTGTATGGATTCCATCTACTTTTTGTTGATTGGAAGTAAATCTCATGGCTACTTCTTTTTTTTTTTTTTTTTTTTTTGCCGGTCCTGGGCTTGAGCTCAGGGCTTGAGCACTGTCCTTGGACTTTCTCAAGGCTAGAGCTCTACCACTTGAGCCTCAGCACCACTTCTGGCTTTTTTCTATGTATGTGGTACCATGGAATCGAACCCGGGTCTTCGTGCATGCTAGGCAAGCACTTTAACCACTAGGCCAAACTCCAGGCCCTCATGGCTACTTCTTTAACTGCAAACCAACCTGAGAAATGTCATATCTATGTACCCAGAGGGAAAAGGGAAATATCCAATGAACAGCTGGAAGACTTCTGCCTCCAGAATTTACCTCCAAAGGCAAATTATTTAACATCTCAGAGGCTCAGTTTTGACATTCATAAAATGGGAACAATGGTAGAATTCCCCCACAGGTTGGATTCTTGGGGAGATCAAATAGGATTATTATGCCATCTGCTTAGCCTGGCATCTGTAGATGAATATCCCCATAATTAATATTTATGTATGTTCCTGGTATTGTTCTTTGCTTGGGACCCTAAGAGGCCAATTATGGCAGCTTTCCCTGTCTTTCTCTGCCCACCCTAGGTCTATCCAGACAGAGAAAAGCTCCATCTGTTTATGGCTGACCTGGACCATTTTGGCCCCAAAGTAGATTTATATTCTTGAAATAAATCATTTGGTTTGGCTGACTCCACAGATGAAATTCATGAGATTATTTCCAAATCTCACTATGCCTGGTCCATGTAGATCCAACCTCTGCCAGACAGCTCTTCTTGTAGCATATGCAGGCTGCAGAATGATTTCTGTTCATTCTTTCATGTTATTCCCACACTTCAGAAGTCTGGAGGGAAGCTGAATGTTTGCTGTTCTGGGATCATTTGAAGCCGGGCATGCAAAGAGTTCCGAGTCACTTTCAAGTCTGCCCGTAGGAAATCTTTCTTGGCAAGCAGACAACTAGAATTAGTTATTAAAGGCATGTCAAATGAATAAAGACACCTCTGTGAGGAAAACCGCAAGAGCAGTTACTTTTTCTAATACGAATAGGAGGCTAATATCAAATCACCTTTAATTTTCCACTCTTTCTTTGCTGTTGCGATGGGAGGTCAAATCTAATAATATAGATACAAAAGAAACCCATTTCTGTTTTCATCTCTTGCAATACATATACCACTGCAGATGTGTGTCTTAAAACCAGGGCCTGGAATTTACACAAGTACCTGCATACTGACAAGGCTGTTTCCTCTAGGCATGTTCTATTGGATGCCAAGCCAGAGTTGTCCTCCTGAGGGGGTGAGTAGTTGATCCATAAAACACAATATAGCATGGTCTTATTGATAACCCACACAGCTCACATAGCCCAGGCTGCAACATTTGCTCAAAGGCAAAGATGACCAGGAAATTCCCAGCCGCTCTGTTCCATAAGATCCAGGGAGAAAAGTGGCATAAAGGCAACTGAAAAACCTGCTTTCCAGATGTGAATCATTGAAAGCCCAGAGAATTCTCTTGTCCATGTGGCTTGTATTGAGGGGAGCACTCTATACATTTGGAAGCAGGGGAATTGTGTCTTAGACTTGTGTGTATTGTTGGGGTTCAAACCCTAGTGCTGCCGCCATATTTTGTTGTTACAGTGGTCATTGTGCTAGATTTTTCTGGTCTCAACCTCCCCATCTATCAAATGGGAATAATACCTTCTCATATAGTGGTGATGAGGATTAAATAAGCTACCATGTTCTCTGCTCCCCCCACCCCCGTATTTGTGTGTGATGCTGGGAATTGAACCCAGCATTATGTTAGGTAAGTGCTTTATCATTGAGCTATATCCCAGGCCTAAATGAACCAATTCTTAGAAAGACACGATTTCCAACCTAAGGTTCTACCTGTATGGCCTCATCTAGACCTAATGACCTCTCAACAGCTGTCTTCTAGTATAATCGCATGAGGGTGAGAGTTGCAACGTGAGTTTTGGAGGGATACAAACAAGCAGTATATAGCATCATTTAACTAGCCAAGCTTACTCCAAGGTTCTAGAATTAAACCTCTCAGGTGAGGGCCTTGGGAGGGATTTCTTCTGTTATACTGAGTATCTCAAGGTTTTGGTATCCCTTTCTTTTTTTCTGTCCTATATTTTAATTTCTTTTCCATTTCTTCTCTCTTTTCTTTTGTTTTGGTGTCTTTGAAACAAGGTCTTGCTATGTAGATCAGGCAGACCTTAGACTCAAGATTCTCTTGCTTCAGTCTCTAGGGATAACAGATGAGAACTGTCATATTTGACTAGTGGTGCTTTCTTCTTCAATTAACCTTTAAAGTCAGAAGGGTCATCTTTCAGCATTTACCTTAGCATCTATGGATGGGTTAGCTGGGTGGTTCCCTGGCCCTGGTCCTTATCTTTCAGCAATCTCTGATTGATTTGAGAATCTCTGATTCTTGAGGTCAGAACTTGCTTCCCCTGTCCCTTACTACAGTCACAAAAATAGATATTCATGGGAGCTTATATCCACACCACATGGTTGCTCTGCAATTTCCAGGTTTGTTTTGACTGTGTTGATGTACCATGTTGCTTCCACTGATTGGCATAAGCCAAAGAATGGGCATAAGATCTAGCATATTCTCTGGGAACAATGAACCCAATGAGATCGGATAATCAAGAGAACTTTGAACTCTCTTTCCTGTCCTCTCTCCATATTTTATAGCTTTAAATGTAACCACTGTTCAACGAACTGACGACTCCATTACATTGTGATCTAAATTATGTGCCTCATTTCCTTGATCAGGCTGCAAATTATATAAGGAAAAGTGGCTTTGTTTCTATGTCTCTCCTTCCTCCTTTGCTGGTTTGTTTTTCAAAACCAAAGATCAATTCTGAGGTGGCTAATTTATTGGCATAAACCCACAATGAAGATGGAAGTAGGGAGACTTCCCTCAGTTGCTAGAATACGGCCATCTGTTTGAATGTTTGCTTTTGTGAATCAAAGCAAACAGTCAGTTGGATTCTCCCTCCTACCTCCCATCCCCAACTACTTCTTATTCTCTAGAAGCATAGCCTCAGGCCTTTGACAGTGGATGGACATCCTGTATATACATGAGTGTGCATGTGTGTGTACAGAATGCCTGTGAACAGGAAATAGCAGAAGTGCTGGAAGGCCCACTCTGTGCTATAATCTGTTTATTGCTTGTAACAGTCTAAGGTGGGCAGTGATACTGCTGATATTACCTTTGAAGAGACTGGGGTTCAGGAAGGTGAGTGAATTTGTTCAAGCTCCAGTACAAGATAGGAAGACCTGTGACTCTAGCTTGGTCTGTCTGGCTTGGAAGGCTGAGGTCTTTTCACGTTGAGAAAAGAAATGGGAAGAGAGAAAGAAAACATCCAGGGACAGGACCTAAGGGAAATTCTGGAAAAATACATAACAAAGTCTGAGCCATGTGCTAACTTGGTACCCCTAACTTTTGGTATCCCCAAGTCTGCTCATGTGCTTTTTCATCTCCCATGCCATTCCTTTTCTCCCCTTTACTAAAAGCCTCACCTGTTTGTTCCCAAGTGGGAGCTAAGTCTCTTTCATGTGGAACTGGCCTTCTTGGTGCTAGTGGGAAGGTCAGGACTCAGCTTAGGGGTCACTGCCTAGCCAGGGGGCAAGTCCATTAGTCTGGCCTAAGCTGTCACTTGTGGGAGGAGGCCAGGGCCCAGGGGTAAAGAAAAGCCAATTTACTTCCAGTAGCTGTGTCCTGGAGCACCTTGTACCCCATGTATCTGCTCATTCCCAACACCTTCTCCTACCACATAGCAATGTGCATTCTCTTTCCCCAGACACTGGGTGCCGCAGGAGTCATCCAGATGTGGATGTGCCAACGCAGCTTTCATGTGCAAAAGAGAGGACCCCATAGGAGGGGAGCCCCCTTCCTCCCTCACATGTTGTCACTCAGGAAGAGCAGCTCTGTCTGTGTCCCTGGGCTTGCACCCCATGGAAAACCTCTTGGGCTTGAGCATTCCTGAGCGAAGAGCCAAGCCAGGGTAAGCCTGTGCATATGAGGCCTCAATTTCAGATTAGATTCACAAATTTAATTTCCTATTCCTTAATTTAATTCTGCATTTTAGTTTTGTTTTTATTATTTACATGGGTTCCCTTTAATGATTCCAAATTGCTGCTGCCCTCTAGCAGTATTTTGTCTTAGGTTAACTTCTTGAAAACCGATCAGCGTTGGAAGTTTATTCCGCACTGGGTTTAGTTATTTTCTGAAACGAAACACAATTAAATTAGAATAATGAACATGCTCTTTAGAGGATTAATTCATAATAAGGAGGCCATGTGCTACAGCTCACAGAAGAAAGGCCACGAGCATCGAAAGCCTTTTTTTTTTCTGCCTAAATATGAAAAGTACATTCTGCAGAGCAGAACAAATCAGCTAATGACATCCAGAGTGCGAGCCAGCCCCAGAGCGGCACGGAGCTGGCATCTTGAGTTAGCAAAATCCCCGCCTACATTGCTGCCTACCTTCAGAGAGAGAGAGAGAGAGCTGGCAGGGGGCAAGTTGCTGGGTTCCTTTCTCCCCAGCTTGGCTGTCAGAGGCACTGTGGGTGTCCTAAACTCTATTCTGCAAAGCTCCAAACTCCACAAGTCCATGGCTTCATTAGCTTTGTTCTCAGAACCTCCTAGATCTCATTCATTCATTCATGTATGCAAACAGTCAAGGAGAGATTTTTCTCAGCCCCTGTTCCATACCTGGCATTCAGAATATCCTCAGGTTATAGAAGAAAAGGAAACAGACCCAGATTCCTATTCTGTAGTAGGTCACAGCAGACTGAGACTGACAAAACCAGCAGAAACAAGAAGTAAATTATATAGTATGTTAGGGGGTGATGAGTGTGAAAGAATGGGCATGGGGAGGGTTGAGCTGATGCATGTGGCCATGTGGTTTGCAAATTTAAATAGGATGGGGGCAGGGCAAGCGCCTGGGGGGAGGTGTCAGTGGAGGAAAGACTTGAAAGTGAGGAAACAGCCACTTCTCAAGAGTCACAGGAGCTTGGTGTTCTAGAGGGAAGGACAGCCGCAAAAACTCCAGGCAGGCATGTGGCTGGCTTGGTTAGGAAGAACAAGGCTGGCAGGGCTGAAAGGCAGAAGTGAGTGGGGGATTAAAGGGACTAGCATTTGGGGATCTGTTCTGATGAATGGGAAGTCATGGTAAGGTAGCCTGGCTTATATGAAAGGACCTCTGACTGCTGACCAAGTGGACTTCAGAGGATGAGGCAAGAGAGGAAAGGTAGAAGCTGGGTAACTTGTCCAAAGGCCCATAGTTTAGGCTCTAAAACTGCAGTCTGTCTTCCCTATACTGTGTCCTCTGAATCCACTGTGCTGAGCTCAGGCTTCAGGGCTTAGAATCTCTCCCATTGTCCCTTACCTCGTAGAAACACCAGATTAATAGCTTTCAGATAGTCAGAGCTCATACACAGTGAGTGTCCCTTTATGGCCCCGAGAGCCCGCTGAAGTCCTTCCCATCCCTTCCCGCTGATCCCTGACCAAAAGTCTGGATTTTTTTTTTTAACATGGAAGGGACCTTGCAGGCAGAGGACAGCTCTGCACTGACCCTCTGGTTGGCTCAGGCTACTCAGAGGAAAGCCATCATAGACAGGTAGCCCAGGAGGTGCATCAGAAGGCTTCTGCCATGCAGCTGCCACCCCCCCCCAACAACAACAACAAAAACCAAGAAGCAACAAAACAACAACAACAACAACAAAAAAAAACAGGGACAGATCAAAGGAGGAACAGACCAACATCTGTGGCAACCAAAGCAAGCAAGAGGTACAAACTGAATGAATAAGTAAGCAGATAAATGATTGATAGGTGGGATGAGGGGGGATGAATGATTAATGAATAAATGAATGATTGATGAATAAATGAATGTACAGGCTGGAGGCATCTCCTTCTCTCAGTTTTTTAAGTATATTCTTTCCTGGGAACTGAGGAATAATGAGCTTCCCAGGGCTTTCGCCTGTGAATTCCCTGCTGGAATAGGGAAGCAAGCGTGTGCAGAGGTTAGGGCTGGGGCTGTAATGGAAGGATGGAAGGAGGAGGAGCAACTGAAACTAGGATGGAAGGTTCCTGGTGCAACTCCTAGGTTCTTTTATATTGGTCATATGGCTTAAACTCAGGGCCCGGATGCTGTCCCTGAGCTTTTTTGCTGGTGTTCTACCAATTGAGTTACACATTCACTTCTGGGTTTTTGGTGGTTTATTGGAGATGAGAGTCTTATGGACTTCCTTGTTTGGGCTGGTTTAGAAATTCAATTCTTAGATCTCAACTTCCTGAGTAGCTAGGATTGCACCATTCTCAGAAGTCCCCACTTCCAGAAGCTTGTCTCCCAGAATGGTCTAATCCTGATCCTCTTGGAAGGAAAGTGCCTTAGAGATAGGGGGAAGGTTTGAGGAAGCAAATATCTAGGAGTCTCTAGGGCTCACAGCGCCCTCTGAATTTTAGAGCAGGATCTCACCCAAAATCTAACTCAGAAGAGTACATTTGACTTGCTTCTTAGAACTTGAGATCATCACTACCAAACTGGGTCCCATTTGTTGTGATTTTTTTTACTAAGGGCTAGAATGTTAGACTAAGAGCTCTGCATTCTTCATGTCTTTTCCTTCTTTCATCAACCCCCTGGATGTAAGAATTTTTATTTTTTATTGTCAGGTAATGTATAGAGGGGTTATAGTTACATTCGCCAGGTAGTAGGTGCATTACTTCTCACACATTGATACCTCTTTGCATGTTTTTTTGTCCCCATTTCATCTTGCTTTCCCCGCTTCCCTTCCCTATTTCAAATGAACAAATAAACATATATACAATATACCAGGTAACAAAGTCAGAAACAGTAACAATAGGAGATTAACCAAGGGGCAAAAAAAAAGAGAAGAGAAATAACATAGTACATTAAGAACAACAATCACACAAGATAAAGAAAGCGCTTTTCTCCATATCCTAGAGATCCTTTCATTTAGTCTCATCCTATATGACCCTATGTACCTAGGTTTTGAGCTATTATAATCCTCTGATAGGAGAGTCCTAGATGTGTCAGGATGTAAAGATTTTTATCCTTATTTTAGTAATGGAAACTAAGACACAGTGATGCTAAGAGATTTGCAGCTAAGTTATAGAATTGAACCCAGATAGACAGCCATATGGCTTAGAAATCATTTCTCTTGGAGGCTTCTTCTAATAACCCACTCCATCAGGCACCCCTCTAACATACTAGTTTTTAATCTTTTGGAGACTGCAGAGTTGGAACAAATGATAGATCCTCTTCCTAAGGCATTTTCAATTCCCTGGGTAATTTCAGAGTTCCTGGGCCTTCCTGAACCCTGTTGTGGGCATTTCATTTCACTATTTACAGTGACTGTTTTCCTTTTGTATAAGGAAACCCTCAGAGCCCCCAAATTCTGGTGGGAAATGGAATCAGCCAGGACTAGTTAATCAATGAAAGCTCATGACCTGCTTCTTCCATAATTGCATTCCTGCCTTTTCATCCTAACAGCCTGCACTTAGGGTAATTGCATTCCAATAAGGCTCCCAGGTCTGGGGGCCTCTGGGGCTACCCAGGAACCTCTTGGCATGCCATCTGCTTCCACAGGGGTTCTGCAGACCAAGACAGCCTTTTAAAAATCCTTCTCTGTTGTCTTTGCTAGAAGTGAGACAAAGGACCCTGTAACAGATCCTGTCCCAAACTCTACTATCTTAACTAGTCACATCAGCCCTGGAGCCAAGGGGGATTCTTCCTTTCTGGGATGTCTATTTGAAGTCCAAACAGCAGCAGCACCTGCTCTTCCACATGGATGACCCCTGGAAATATCTGGTTTTGGAGAAGAGTGACAGCTACAGGGCCCATCTGGGCAGAACCAGCTCTAGGCCAGAGAAAGGTTTGGAGCTCCAAGCTTTTGTTATTATGCTACCTCAAAGGCTCCTGGTTTTATTTATTCCAAAAATCGGCTGGAACCTCCCCCAAATGAAACAAAACAAGAACCCAAAAAACAAACCCAGCCCCACAGTGCAAGAAAGTAGGGAATCCTCACCAAGAAATAGATCTCCCCAAGACACAGACGTTTCTCAAGTACAGAATCTTACAGAAGTATAACTTTCTCTGAAGGAAGTTTGTGCCCTTTCTAGGTCCAGCAAAGTCCACGCAGTTAATAGATAAAGTGCAGGGTTCATGGTACTTTGAGTTTCACTGTTTCCTAAATAGAGATGGCTCCCCTGCACACCCCCACCCAAGGAATGAAGTATAAAAGGGAGAGGTCTGGTGTTTGTTATATGACTTACAGATGCCCCTTCCCCCACCATGGCCCCAGACAAGAAGTTTCTTTCCTGGAAGGAAAAGTTTTCTCTGAAACTCTTTAGCCTCTTAGGACTGAGTCCTAAAATGCCCTTCCCTTCTACAGAGTCCTTTTGCTCTGCTTCCTGAGGTTCCTTCAGCCTTACAGAGTTTCTTGCTCAGAGGATGAAAAGGTTCCAGCGGCAAGAAGAAGAGTAAGGCCTGTGGTACAATGTGTAACGTTTTTGGGTGGCTGGTTTCCTTCAACATGAACAGCCTTATGCTGCTCTGTGGTTTAATACCAAGATCATTGATTTCCAGGCAGGCATTTGAGTCCTGACTCTGCCAATAACAAACTGTGTGGGTGCTCTTGGACAAGCCACTGCACCACTCTGATCACAGTTTTCTCTAGTGGGAAGTAAAGAGATTTATTCTGTTAAGATTAAAAATGATGCATGGGGGTGGGTGGGTGGGGTTCATGCCTGTATTTTAGCTACTCAGGAGGCTGAGATCTGAGGATTGAGGCTTGAAGCCAGCTCTGAGACCCTTATCTCTAAATAGCAAAAATCCAGAGGTAGAGCTGTGGCTCAAGTGGTAGAGCACCAGCTTTGAAAAGCTAAGGGATATACCATGTAGGCCCTGAGTTCAGTATACACACACACACACTCTGATTCCATTTGTGATTTCCATTCTATCTTGCCCTGTAGGAAAGCACTAAACAGTAAAGCACTTGGCAGACACTGGGAGATTGTTTTCTGTTAGTGTTCTTGAGCTCTGCTGGCTCCATCCGGTCTACCCTCTCCTCCACCTACAGTGGCCAGCCTGCTCTCTGCAGCTTAGGGCTTCCCTACTAAAGACTTTTCTCACTAACAGGTTTAGCGTCCCTCATTGGACTCTTAATGACCAGACCTGAGGCTGCCCACTGGAAGCTCCATCTCTGTCTTTGCCTTTTGTCTTTAGGGCTCCCATCAGGGTCACTTTTGTGTTCTCTAAATCAGGGCTTTGGGAAGACTTGTGGAATTAATGTCCTATGATGATAACCAGGCCTTTGAAGAGATCCTCAATGTTGTGGTATGTCTTGCATGGTAAGGAATTATTTATTTTAAATGGAATCTTGAGGGTGGTGGGTGGTAGTAGGTAGATGGAAGGAGGTCAGAGGCAATTAGGAAGTAAACTAAATAGCTTGTTTGGATGGGGGTTTTAGGTGCAAAGTTACTTTGCATAATAATGACAGTTTAATCTGAGTTCCATACTACTGAAAAAAGATTTATTTACACTTAATTACTGTGTCTAGGAAGGATTTCTCCTCTGTGCATACAGGCTCCAAGGTAAGTGGGGCTTCCTGGGTCTTTGAGCTTTAGCCATGCTTGCCATTGCTGAGGACAGATTGCTCGTCTTCTGTCCCTGTAGGAGGCTGGAACACATACCAGGGAATACCTGGGGTCTCAGGATTGACTCAACAGAGTTAGATCTGGCTTGGTGGTGGCCCTTTCCACTCTGATTCGGCAGGTCAACCGAAAATGGTGGTGGGTTGGACTACTGAGATTGGGCCTGGGAAGCTTTCTATTAGAACCCTCATATACAAAAACAAGTTTAATATTGACCTGGCAGGCTTTGGAGGCCTGCAACCCTGGACCAGGCATAGGAGTGGGGGTTCAGTGAGACTGGGAAGGTCTGGCCTGAAGGTGGAAGGGTTTCGTCTTAGTGTTGCTCAAGATTTATTGAGGAAGGACAACATTCAGTAACCTGTTAGGATAAAGAGACAGGAAGGGTCTAGAAAGTGTGCGGGGGGGGGGGGGGAGGGGAGGGGAGGGGGGAGGCTAGGCAGAGCTCTGATGTATGCAGAGAGAAGGTGAAAGAAGAGGAGGTTAAGTTAGAGACTAGAGCACACTGCGGTAGGGAAGGAAGGGGTTAAACAGTTTGGGAATTCCTGTTTCCAATCACTTGTCAGCTAGTTTTGCTCTTAGTCTTATCAGCAGGGCTAGAGCCCAGAGGGGAGAGGCTCTGAGAGCTTTTCTTTTCCAAGCTCTCCCCACATCCTAAGCTCTCAACATTCTCATTACCTTCTAAGGCTCCGGGCTCATGCCTGGTGTGGGGGGGGGGAAGTGGGAGAGGAACTGGGAACCCAAACACATTTAATGGAGTAGAGTGTGAGTTACTAAATACAACCCTGGGGTGGTGGTGAGGCTGTAGAATGTCAGCAGTAAACCTTCAGAGGGAAAGTGCCCTTCTTCTTCCCAGTCTTCCTTTTCATTTGACTTGCCTTTCTTCTAATTTGCCCTCACTGTTCCCCCAAACCCTTCAATGTCTTCACCTTTTCACTGGTTATCCTTTTACAATGGATATCTTTGTATGGATTTACCTTGGTAGATGTACCCGACACCAACCTTATTGTTACTATTTAGTTATTGCGGGTACTGGGCTTTGAATTCAGGGCTTCACATTTGTGAGGTAGGTGCTACACCACTGAGCCATACTTCAAGTCCCCCCTCCCTCCTTTCTTTGTTGGTAGGGTCTTGCTTTGTGCTGCTGAGATGGGTACCTGGACTAAGGTCCTTTTATTTCTTGCTTCCTAATTTACCTGGGATAACAGGAGTGCCCCACAACACCTAGCTTCATTCCTTACCATGGCTCTTTTCTGCCCAGGCTGGCTGAGAACTGTGATCCTTTCAATCTTAGCCTTCTTTGTAGTTAGAACCATAGCCTTGTGCCATGACACCCAGTTAAGAGTTGAGAAGGGGTTTTTCATGTATGTGTGGGCTAAACTGACCTCAAATCACGATTTTTTTTTCTTTTGGTATCAGCCTTCTAAGTAGCTAGGATTATAGGTGTGAGCCACTGGCTTGTGCTAATCATTCAGAGGCTGTGGTTCTCAGTTCTGTCAGTTCACACAATTACTAAGCTACCAAGTTTCAGCCACCAGGGAAGGTGATACGCCTCCTTTCTATATCTCCATTCAAGTTACGGGTTTAAAAGATATTGCCTAGAACAGGCTTAGGGAAGAGCCATCAGCTCTTCCTAAATAGACTGTGCAATAGAACGTGGCATCAATCCACGATCAGTAACCTTTGGGTGTGGTTATGAGTGGCTACGGATTCATACTGTGTTTCTTTAATTACACTCTGTGAAGGTATCCAAAAGCTGTCCTTAGGAAAGAGAATGAAGCACCTTTCTGAAATTCAACATATTCACATTGGCCCTTTTATTTCTCTTTGATTTGCTTTTCCAGTAACCTTGCTAAAGAGGGAGTGACGTTCATGTGGTATTTTGCAGTAGACAAGAGATAATTTATGAAGGCAAATGTAAACAGCAGAACTATAATTTTGTAAAGAGTAAGCATTACCTGCAAGGAAGGACAGAGGTATGTTTCAGACATTCCAGGGAGCTGACTTGCTAAAAGAGAGGGAAGAAGTGAGGACTTAAAGTGGACTCGAGTTAATGAAAAGTAGAGAATGAAGCTACAGTTTATAGAAGAGGTATGATGATTGTGAGGAGCCTGTGACGGCAAGATTAGGAGCCACAGCCCCACTTCCCGTGTTCTGTTTTCTAGAGGTTAGTTAATTGGAGATAAGAGTCTCAGGTCCTTTTGTGCCCTGCTGGCTTGGAACCTTGATTCTCAGATCTCAGCATTCTGAGTAACTGGGATTACAGTTGTGAGCCATCCAGCCCAGCTGAGAACTAAGATTTTTGTCTGGCAAATGAGCCACACATTCTGTTTTTCCAGGTCTAGAATCTAAACAGTTGTGGACACCTCAGACTGTCTGATGCCCCAGGGCCCTGCTGAATCCCTCTCCTCAAGAATCCCTCTCCAAACTGTCCACCTGGCAAACATCTGTTCCCCCTTCCAGTTTCATTGCTAGTTTTACATGCACTAACAAATCTTCTCCATGTCCTCCTTGCCTCTAGGTCCACACTTTTCAGGTAGAACTCCCTGGGTTTTTTTTTTTTTTTTCATTGAGAACTTCTACTGCCCGTACAGACACTTGCTTTTGTGCCCAAATAATTTTTATTTTATAGAATTCTGATAGACTTTATCACTGATTTTTGCCTCCTACTTTAACCTTTCCAAATCCAAGTTTTCACATCTGTAAATGTGGGAAAATAACACATATGCAAGGATTCAACCGGAAATGAACATAAAGCACTATATTCATTATCTATTGCCACATAACAAATTACTCCCAAACTTAATGGCTTAATCTAACAACAAACATTATCTCCTAGTCTCTGTGGCTCAGGCACAGTAGCTTAGTAGGGCGGTTCAGGGTGTTATGGGGTCAAGAGAAGGGGATTCCACATTCCTCTAGGTGGGGATTCCACGTCCCACCAGAGTCCACCACACAGAGACAGTCTCATATAAAAAGGTGAATTTATTGGGGAAGTAGATGGAGAACTGACCGGCCAGGGACACAGTGCAGACTTAGGAGCTGACACTGTGACCCCGAGCAGCTCTCACGCTGGGTTTTTAAGGGCAAAACCCATGCGGTCGAACCTGGCCACACAGGTGGCCAATGGGATAGTTACATACACAGAGAGACCAGTCAGCTCCGGCCACATGCAGGCGGCCAACAGCCCAGTGTTTGAATTTACTTATCACCTTAGTTGGAGTTGGTGTGCAAATTGGGCAGGTCTCCACACAAAGCAGGCCCACCCCCACCCAAGCGGATATCCCTCCTCATGGGGGGTGGGGAGAAGGTCAAGGCTGCCCCTCCCTAGAAGGGCAAAGGTGGCTGGGCTGTACTATTGCTGATCTTCCACAATGGGGCGAGGAACTCTTAGGCATCTTAGGATGGCGGATGGCGCCAGGCCTGCCTTCCCCTTAACAGTCCTTGCTCCCCTTAACAAGGGGGATGCAAATAAGAGGTTTACAGGAGCTGTAGAATCATCTTCTTGTCTTCCTTCTGGGGTACTAAAGTTTGCAATCAGGGTCCTGAGCTTGCTAGGCAGGCATTCTACTACCAGAGCCACACCCACAGCCCTTTTTGCTATACTTTTTCAAATAGGGTCTTGATTTCCTGACTCCCTCCCCTCTAACCAATCAGGTTAGATCATGATCCTCCTATTTATATTTACCACAGAGCTGAGATGACGGGCACAATCTTCCACATCTAGCATTTTATTGGTCGAGATGGGGGTCTTTGCCAATATTTTGCCAGTGCTGGTTTGGAACCATAATTCTCCCAAGCCCTACCTTTTGAGTGGCTAGGATTATAGGTGTGAGCCACCAGGTCCTGCTGGCAGGCTCTACTTCAAAAGTGTCTCAGACTCTTGGCTGTAGGGAGGAGGTTTCAGTCCCTCCCCACGGTGTCCTCCCCCAGAGAGGGCTTCTTGCCTGTCTTTAACACATGGCAGCTGGCTTTCACTAGAGTGAGAGAGAGGTGGAAGCTGCATTGTCATTCATGTCCTAACCTCAGAAGTTACACACCCTCATTCCCACAAATCCTATTAGTTACACTTGTCAGCCCTAATCAGTGCAGAAGGATTGTACAGGAGCACATGAATACCAGGAGGTAAGGCTCAGTGCAGTCTGGCTACCACAAGTACTTAGCTCAGTGCTTACCAAAAG